>NW_025932305.1:0-356037 GCF_000764305.2 Hyalella azteca | reverse complement strand
GCATTAGAACACAATAGATCACGTTAGAACACAATAGATTGACAAGTTTTTTCAGCAGTAGCATTGGGCTTGCCAGACGTATGCACATTGAGATCGGGTGACAGATACAAGCAATCAAACAAGCTGAAGATGGGCGCGGTGACAGCGGGGCTGATCGAGCAATCTATAGTTTATGATCGGTCATGGCTGCCAGAGCCATAGTTTATGATCGGCCATGGACGCCGATTTAAGGTCGAGGTGGCTGATGGAGAGCTTGAAAAGACGCCGATATCTCGAGCTGAAAGGCCCTACTCTACAGCCTGGGTTATGTAATCTAAAAGATAATAAATATATGAAATGTCTACTAATAGCAATGTTACCCAATCCAATAAAATAGCCAAGTAAAGATCTTTTTGCTAAGTTTAATTAGAATATTGACCAAGAATCCAAGACTTTACATGTAAGTGGTATATTCCAAAAACTTGTTGGGACTGACTTGTAACTTTCCAAGATGTGCTATAAAAAAGCTGTTGACTGGAATTGGAATTGGGGTGCATGGTGACCTCCGGTCACGACCTTCAAATGGGTCATACGCGCTGCTTAAAAACTTTTACTAGCATCGGAAAATTAAAAGATCATACTTGCAGGTTAGGGAAAAAGTTTAATTAAACCGTATTCACAACAGCCCAAAAAAAAACTCAACAATTTTGTTATGCAGCATCCTAAAAAAAATAAAACGTCCTAAAACAATTCAGCTCGGTCACATATGTCTTCCCACCCTCCCCTCTCTCAGCCCTCCATTCCTCAAGTCCCCACTCTTATCCTCCTCCTCTTCCTCATCCTCCACGTTTTCCAAATATCTCTTCACACTCTCAAACATAGCCACAGTTGCTCCCTCAGACAGACTTGTAATTATTGCAATCCACTCTTTGCTTGTTCTCTCATGCCCCACTTTGTTAATCTCACCTCATTCAGAATCACCTCCATCATAGATTGATGCTCTCTCTCACACACCCCACATTCCATCAACAGGTGCTCCACAGTTTCCTTCTCATCCCCATCACACATCAAACATTTATCTTCCCTCCTCTCATTCCACCTGTATACATTCCACCTACATATCTCATTCCACCTACATACATTCATATTTTGGCATCGCTTTCATCTGATACAGTCTTAGTGTCCTTTCCCTCCATTCCTTGCTTCCGCACCTTCAGCCCATAGTCTTTCACTCGCTTATTTATTCCTCTTTTCCACTCTTTTTCATCCCACTCTATCCCAATCGTACCCCATACTGTCACCACCCATTCGTCCTTTGGCGCACCCATGCTTCATGCATACCACAATTATGCTGCAAGTTATGCACCACTGCCCAACATCTATGTGCCCATTTGCTCACCTTCATGTTCCACATATACATCTTTCATGCCCAACGTTCATTGTCCATTCACTCCAGTCTCACTTTATACCTCAAAACTGATCTCATTCTTATTTCCTTAAAGGTACTCCAACCAAGTGTGTGACAAGTGATGAAGAAATTGGTTGTTTTAAATAGTGGGATAGAGATGAGTAAGACTGACAAGTTCAAGTGGTAACAAGGCTTCAAACTGGCAGAGGAAGCTGTCATATTTTTGTTTTTTGGAGCTTTCTTTCTGTTGTTTTTCTTATAGCTGCAAATTGTTTGGTTTGTAGCTGCTAATTGTTTGAACCTCTAAACTGCATAAAATGTCATGTTTGGTTGACCCAGAATATTGGGCAGATTTTTCCAAAAGTCATGGCCTGGAAAATTGGGTAGATTTTTCCAAAAGTCATGGCCCATGGCTTATAGCTTTAAATGTTTCATTTAACTAAGTGGTTGCTACTATGAGTCTATAATCCTAAGAGAGTCATGACCATGGGAATTGGGAAAATTGTCAATCTGCAGTGGTGCTTTTGGAATTTGGTTATATGCCTCCTATTTATGATTGCTATGCCATAAAAAAAGACTAAGGAATAATTTTTGTACATTTGAATGTTACTAGCGATCTAGCACCTACTGAGTTCCTAGATGGACCCAAAAATTTCTGCCAAGTTGCAAAAGAAATCTCCAGTTACAGGTCTTCCAATAAATTGTAATGTGTGTAGCTGTCACTTGCTGATAATTTACCACTTTATCACTTTTCCTCAACTACCCAGAATTGTTTTGGTCATCACTGACCTTAAGGCCAGGAAGCACATGGGAAATAATAGTAATTAATAATATTGAAGGAAATTAATGTTCAATATTGAATTCTTTTCAAGAGTTGAACAGGAAGATTGTGTCCCAACATTTTTGTTTTTGTTTGTCATTGTCTCCATAGTTCAGCTTACTCAAAAATTTCTTGAATTATTGGAAGCAGTTAAATTGCTCTCAAATATTAATTTCTTAAAAAAGTTAAAATTTAGCTCCACAGAACTTCTATTTAATTATTATTATCTATTTGACTAAGATGAAAACGTTTAGGAAATTTAGAGAAATTTGATTAGAACACTGCTTTTTATAAATGTGATTATCTTACTTGAGCATAAATCTTGTGCTTCATTTATTTTTAAGTGGTAGAATGTAGTTAAAGCTTATAGAATTAGAATTCCATTGGAAATTTGGGAACATTTGGAAATATTTTGGAAAATAGAATTTTGGACACTTGGAAAATGGTTTATTGGTGGAAACTTTTAATGTGATGTTTAATTTGTTGTAGAAGGGATTTTTTCAGTGATGATTTTTGATTTATGATCTTTTGGGTCTATTTATGATTGAGATAAAAATTATGGGAGGCAAGACCTTGCCAACAAAACCAGCAATTAGGAGGGCAATGACTCTTATTTTATTTCCCTGTATAATTCAACCATTATATGCTCTCTAATGCATTGGAACTTGTGGATTATGAATATTTTTGGCTACTGGTGAGAATAGTCATACTGCAAATATGCACAACTGCATTTTTACACTTGTTACTGCAACTGCATTTTTACACTTGTTTTACACTTGTTGCACACTTACACTTGTTAAACTTTTTTACACTTGTATTGCGTCCTTACCTACAGCAGGTGTTAATTCTCATGGGCGTGCATTGTCCCAGTAAAAATTATCATTTTTTCTCCCAATCTAATGGAATATAAAAAAAGATGCTTCTAATAATGGAGAAGTATTCAGTAGAGGTTATGGTGAAATGCACCAGTCTTGAAACTGATTGGACTTTAAGTAGGTTCACTTTCTAATAATCAACCATGAGAACTATAATTATTGTGTAAAAACGTATATTATAATAATAATTATAATAATTATTTAATAATTGCACTCGTAAAGGAATAATTGCATCCAGGAATCTATGTGTTGTATGTATAAACTCGGTATGTGATAATTGTTTGCATAAGCAAAACGGAGTGTGTTTACAATCCCCCATAAATACAATCCCACAGTTTGCTGCAATTTAGAAAATAGGGCGATGGTAGAGTTCCTGTTGGTTTAAATTTAATGTGATGCAAGAGTTTAGTTCGTGTTTGTAAGTTGGAATGGGCTGGTCGTTGTCTTGACACTCGCCCGATATACGATAGCTTGATAGTAAAGAATTAAGTCAAGATCGTCTTATTGATCCTTACTGTCCTCGGACCCGCGATTAGGCGAATACCGCGATACAGCAGTTGAAGTATTTGTGTATTCCGCGGTATCCGCCTAATCGCGGGTCCGAGGACAGTAAGGATCAATAAGACGATCTTGACTTAATTCTTTACTATCCAGGTAGTACCACCGCTTTCACAGTCCAGCCTCGACTTCGCCCGGCTGACCGTGAAAGAAGTAGAAGACGCTACCGCTGGTACGTAGTCGCCTCTCTCTTCTCGTTTGTTTGTTTGAGTTTACTAGAGTGTGACTGGCCGCTATGCTATTCTAGTCTTATTCCAATGACTTCCTTAACTCAATCGAGAGAGCCGCTCATCAACCGTTCTGCCAGATGGTCACAATGTAAAGAGTGAACGGCATTTACTGCATTTTTGTGCAACTTCTGTTTTGAATTGGATTCACTCTGTATGCTACTATTACTTCTGTTTTTAGTTACGAAAGTAAGCAACATTTTTTCTATGAATCTTGTGTGAGTTTACTGAGTATTATTTATTTACTTTTTGTCATGTACCACTGAGAACAACGTGTAATTCACGTGCGCTTTAGCGCAAGTTACTCTTTGATTTGCGGTTCTAAGTCTTTTCGTTTCGAAATTCACGAATGATGAAATTTTTATATAAGTATTGAAAAAAATATACGTTCACCTCTTTGTATGATATTGTGAATAGGGTTTGTCTCGTTTGTTATACAATTCCGTATGCGTCGACTAGAGCGTGAACAGCAGAACATTGTAACGTTTCTTGTGTTAGTTTCTTTTTGTGTTGGTTGGGCCTTGCGCTCAGACCGGAACTGTTCCTGATTTGTGAGCGATCCACGGGCTTCTGGTGCGGATATTAACGTGATGAATTCGGAATTTCACAGCTGCGTGACTGGTTATTCATCATACTAACTAGTTATTAGTTTACTTTGTTTGGAGGATCTCTTCCTGGACCTTGGACTTGAATGTGATCATCAAAGGCACATACATTATGATTACTTGTTTACCCTTCTCATAATCGATTATGATGTAGGAAGTTTAAATTCTATAGAAAGACGACAAATTTTGAAGAGTAAAATTTTGACGTGAAAATGCTCAGCTTCCATTTTCTTGAAAATATACTTTTAGTTACATTGTGAAATTTTAAAATTTAATTTGCTTGAGTGGACGTGAGAACTCCAGAGTGCCATTCTCAGCAAGTGCCCACCAACCCATCAGTCATTGAAACTCAAATCACGTCCCGTCCACTCACGTAAATTAAATTTTGTAGCTTGAAATTTCACAATGTAACTAAAAGTATCTTTACATTCAAGAAAATGGAAGCTGAGCATTTTCACGTCAGAATTCTTCTATTCAAAATTAGTCGTTTTTCCATAGAATGTAAACTTCGTACATCATAAATCTTTTGAGAACAGAAAACCATCTAACATCGGAGCCCATCAGAATAAGTTTTCATGATTGATTCGAATTTCCAAACCTCTAAACAGCCGTAATAGTTTAGGAGTGATAAGCTTAGAAATATTTCGGACGTGTGTGTTGAATTCTTACGATGAGGGTATTTTTGCATCTCTCGATAGGGTGTTGCAACACCAGTCAATTGTATTATTGCCTTATTATCACTCCGAATCTTCCTCGTATCCTTACGTCTACAGATGTAATCAACATTCCGCTCCCGAACCTTGCTACTTGCGTGGGTGCCTAGAACGTGTGTGCAATGTAAATTAATATCACGTTTCAATTTGTTTGATTGTAAATAGCGTTATGACTTTGGTGAAGGACGAGGCTCATGCGGAAGTTTGATGTTCTGTGAATATTTCTTGTGGCTCGCATCTCGAACCTGGCATCATCGGCTTGCTTAGTTTAACATATACAACAAAGTCAATGAGAGGTTTATATCAGATTAATGCATTTTTAACATGACCTTGTTTTAACGTCTAAAAGTGAAAATGTTTTCGCCCGGCAATTTTATCTAGAAGGTTCGACCCAAATAAGACTATAGCGTTCACTCTAGTCACCGAACGTCGCTCTTGGTGTTCATGTTGGGTGGGAGTTCTGATGTCCATAAAAATTTTATATAATCTTTTAACAATCTCAGCAACTGGAGCTATGGTTTTCGCAAGTGAAAACCCTGCACGTTTTTTTACATAAGTTCTAAAAACTTTAACGGGAATATTCGGACAGAAGTAAGAAATCAAGTTCTGAAATTTTTCTGCAATTCCTTTCCAGATCAATCCGTCTATTCGGAACAATAATTATCATGGTAAAGGATTTTTGTTCCTTAAAGTAGCGGTTAACTTCACGATATATAAATGGATATTTTCGAGCCCATGCCATAACACGCGTAATTTAAATATGGTCACTTCCAAACATTTCACAGCCAAATAGTCAACTGTGGTAACGGAGTTGACGTTCATTGCCTCTTGTAAAATCTGGGAGAAGTCGGTATGACGTTGAGTCAGGATTCTTCAGTGTTGCACACGTGTTTCAGCTTCCGACATACGGTCAGCAGATGTTTTGTACGTCTGCAATGTCTTTCTCGGTCTCGGAGTTGAATTTTTTTTACGACACGGATGTGTTGAAATTTATTTCGTAGCGCTACTTTTCATATCACAATCTTAATTTGATTTGCATTATGTACTGACTTGTTTTATTCTGATTTTATGTGTGTAATCATGGATGAATTTTGACTATAGTAGTTCAAATTTTCTATGCCCTTGTAGGAGTTTCACCAAAATATGCGATTAACATAATGCAAATGACTAATTATTTTATTTTGTTACTTTTTTCTTAAATGTCTTTTTTATTTATTCGATTTCTTCATCAGTTTACTTTTTTGCTCAATTTGCCCCATCAGATTTAATTTCACCGTTAGAATATATTTTCATCTGAATTACTATATTCAATTGTATAAATAATCGAAATAATTTTCGACAGTTTTCAATTGGCTAAAGATTCGACCGTTGTTTTTGAACGGTTGGTATTGATGGCGTGCCATACTAAGTCTTCCTCACTCCCTATAATTCGAGGCACCCGCACAACGCGAGGGAACGCTCCTGCGACTGAGTGCCGTCAGTGTGTGCGGAGGCATTGCCAGTGCAGGTGGTGTGGCTATATACAGTATACAGTCTGTGCGTGGTTCACTACTTGTGGGACCATGGGCGTTCTTTAGAAAGAAACTATCGCCTTCATAAAATTATGGGATTGTTGAAGTGCTGAGATCATAGAGTTGATGTTGACTAGTCGTAATTTTGAGGTGATAATGCCATGATCCATGGTCTGTTTTAAAAATAATTGGTTATTATTCGAGAGATAATTTACTAGAGAAAGTGTGACATTAGTTAATTAATATAGTCGAGAATTGCGAACGAATTTGAAGTTCATGATCAAACAAGTTTTTGCCGTAATTCCGTGGTTATGATGCTAATACATTCTTGCGGATTTTATTAAGATTATGCTTGCATATTATAATTTTTCAACTCGTACAGAGTTAAGAATGGGGCAATGTTATCAGTTATTACACTATCAAATGAATTGTTGGGTTTCGGTTTAACGAGAACGTTGTTGACGTAGGGGCGCGTATACAATAATTCTAGAAATATTCAACCCTACTCACTAATATTTTTTTATTCTGGATCCATTATGATCATAACACAAGTGCTGGGATGCAAAAATATTAGTCTTTCTGCTAAGGCACTTTTCTGGTTATACTCGTGTTAGGAGTGATAAAACGTCCTAGCATCTATTAACTTCAATTTGGTATTTCCGGACACCAATATTAGATCCTCAATGATGATATTCTTTAGAGATATTTTGATGACGATACGCAGTGTTCAAATTTTATACATAGCAAATTCCAAGCTTAAAACTAGGATTCTCTTCTATTTTCATAAATAAGCTACATTTTTATTGTCCATTTCGTAACTCGCAGTCTAATTGCAGAAATTACATATCAAAGCTCAAGCTTTATACACTTCTAAAGCGTACTGGATAACTTTAATGCACATGCGATTGGTGATGTAAGCATTAGTTTTTTATCCTGCAGTAAGATGAAATAGATATCTAGTGTTTTCATGACTTACAATTAAGACTATATCAAACTTAGACGAATGAAACCAACATATTTTCCATTGTACCAGTATAATTCAAGATATTTGGTTTTGAATTGAAGTGATTCTGTTAGTCGAGTGGCAATGCCTTCTTTGTACGAGCTGGCCGAAAGCTCCACTTGTAGCTCGACGGCCGTTGCGCCGAACAACAGTATTATTCCTTCACTTCCTGGTTGCGGTTTCTGTTTGTCCGGTAGTACTGAAAAATTGATCTCGAGCTCTATCGGCATCTCACCAGCTAAGACGACCGACTCCTCCCTTAACGATCCATGTCGCAGAAGCGTGACACCGGAGTGCTCAGGGCGTTCTTTCTCCCAGCAGTTATCGGCGGCATGTAGTTCTCACGCTGTTACGAGTGATCTCAACGAAAGCAACTCTGCTAGATTGCCTCTTACGAAACCAGAAGCCGTTTTCAAGACTATCATTACGCTTGGGGATGACAACGCGAATGCTTATTGTTATTTGAATCACAATGCAAACAATTTAATCAATCGTCAAGATGCTACCGGTAAATCGTCACCCGTTGAAGACACGCAAAATGATTCTGAGTTTTGTTGCTATCACACTTTTGTAAAACTCGATGAGAACATTACTAATATTCAATGTAAAAGTCGAGTGATTTTCAAATCACCGAACATGGCTTCAAATGACGCAGCAGCGGCTGATGCTTTAAAGGCAATGACCTTATCAACCTACAACGGATCTTCAAAAGGACATTTGCTCCCTCCTAAGTTACTACCTACACCTACCGACTTCTGCCGCGACGATCGGTCGAGAGATATGAACAGCATAAACAACAAATCGTTGCTCTCATGGGTGAATGACTCGTATTTTGCATCGAGTGAGTCATCCGTGTTGCCGTGTGAAGTTAAAAGATTCGACGCCTCTTGCAGTGATGCTGCTCAAGTTGCATGTTCAGGAATCATACGTCACGGTAGCAACACCAGTGACTACAGCAGTGGTAGTAGCGTTATGGCGGCAGAATCGAAGAGAGAAGATTTTATTTCTAAACTAAGAAGTTCGAGTGATGATGGTAATATAACATCACCTGTTACATGTAATTGTGCATTTGAAGATCGTCAGGCACGCCTGCAGTCACCCAAATCATGCTCATCTTCCGACTCCGATTATGGGGATTCTTCTGCTGATGAAGTGAGTAATCACTCAACTCGTGAAGAAAATGCGTCTAGCAACCGCGCGGAATATAAGGAGACATCGTGCTTCTGCGTTTCCATTGATGACTCGTCTGATATTAATGGATGTGCTTGTATTCATCACGAGAGAAAGTGTGATCTACTTAACAGCGACTCATTTAGCGTCAAACTTTCGATAGAACCACAAATTGGTGTTGTAAATAGTATCGCATCAGATGCTTCCTTCCCGATCAATCATCATGACTCCGAGATAGCACTTGAACCTGAAGTAAATTCGTGCTCTGTTAACAATCAAGGGATTGCAGTTTCAAATAAGGAAGAATCCCAATTGCCCTGTGTTCCCCGTCGAGTGAACAACAATTCATTTGAAAGTGTTAATTCTGATGCTGAAGAAGTTTTGGAGTCTCAAGACGCAGTAACGCCGTTGTTGAGGGTCATTAAACGTAAGAAGGTAGTCCGAAAATTGTCCTACAGACGTCACAGGAGGAAAGTGAAACCCAATTTGCCAGCTGCACGTAAGGTGAGGGTCGTACGAGGCTTCAAATAGTTCAATTTGATGAGAATGCGTCCACTCAGACTACTTCCTCAAGAAATGTTTTAATTTGTGGCATTGTGCGGCTTGGATTACTCGTGTATATAAGTTCTACCTAGTCGTTTTTGATGAGTCATGCCGCAGATGTTCAGTATTATCTTATTTGAAATAGTTTTCAAAATAGCGCGATTTTTTACGTCTGTTTAGAGTTGAAGATATGGGATGAATTATTCAAATTTTAGCATTTATTATCGGAAACTGATAAAAAATTTTGGTGATGTGAAACTATCAGAAGTTTTGGTCATGTGAAACTAACGGATAACATAACTGAGTAAAGTTACTGATGTGCGGTCGACTCTTCGCTTTCTTCCTCCTCATTGACATTGCTTTGCTGCGGTTTCTTTGCGGAGTTACCACGCGGTGCACTTTATGCATATTTTGAATACGTACATTAATTTGTCATAACATGTGTCAAGAACTCTTGAGACTTGATTGAAAAAAGCTAATTTTGTTCTCGTTATAATGATATCGCAATGTTCGTACTTTGGAATGCGGTCAGTGAGAGCGTGGTCACGTCATTTGGCGTAAAATGTTTGATTGGTGTAGGGTTGCTGTGAGTCGAGTGAGCATGACCTAGTCGCGTCCATGTAATATCGGTCACGAGCTCGCGATCGTTTGATTTCCCTCTAACAACGCAAAGCAAGACGGCCTGCGCTGGTATAAACGAAATCAACGTATGTACGCCTTTTCTGCCGCCTATACATTCTAGCTCTGCTCTTTTTATGGGCATTGAGATGCATTGAAAAATCGCCGCAATTAACGTCGTCATAATTATTCTGTTGGACTCTATGTCACGTCTTTCATCGTTAGCGTGGCCTTTGGTACCGTTGCAATTGCCGGGGCTGGCATTTGGCCTCTTGAACGCGCTCAGACAATCGTGTCCGCTATAGAGGTAGCCTGTCGTCCCAATACGCGTCTCTGATTCCATTGCCAACTTCAATCTAATTGGCCTCCTAATTGCTTTAACCTTTGGTTATCCTGCAATTATATTGTGCGCAGTCATGCCTGGCGTAATGTAATGGTTTCAAGATTAGTGTAGTTACTGTAGTAGATTGCCGAGTCGAAATATTTTTTTATACTTCAAGTGTCAAAGTTCACATTAGCTTATTGCAATCTGAGCTTTTCATTGTTTGGACCAAAATCAGAAAATATTCGAACTTCGTTGTCACGAATTTTCTTGCTTTAATAACTTCCACGCACAGTTCTGTTCAGGCTTCTGTCAAATTTAGTCTGCGTTTTTAAACCATATAAAAGGTTGCTAAGAGTTAAAAATTGCGACATGAGTTAAGAGTCGCAGAGGCAGCTCATCGAGGCCGCGGTGTAAGTTAGGATGTATTGTTACTTGGATATCAAGAAAGCAGTTTTGTTTCCCTGTATTGCGTTTCATTGCAAATACGTTGAGGCGTCGTCTAATGTTGCTGGCTGCGTATGGCTACGCTCCGGTGGCCCCTGCAACGTAAATGGGGAATGACATTGTTTTACAACCGGTGTAATTTTTTGTGTACTTTGGTTTCCTGGTTAACTCGTTATTATTAGTACATCCTGAGTGACGTTTTACTGAAGAAATAATCTTTAAATTTATTCTCAATCTGCCATTTGTTTTTTCATTCCTGTTTTAATTTTCCAGAGATTCAATTACATTAAAATGAAAAAAAAGGCTTTTCATAAAGTTGCAGATGGTTAATCTCTATTATCTGACAGGTTCAATGTAGGTTTCGTGTATTTTTTTATACAATGCAGGTCTGGCTGCGATAACCTGGAATCTCACTATGTAAATGTACATAATATTTATCGTCTAGGTATGTAAAATATCTGGTGCGCTGAATTTATTTGACTATGAATTTATTAGTTATGAATTTTAATTTAATTTTTTAACTATTAATTTTTATTGACAGTGATGTGTTGCAATTCTAATGCTAACATTTTTTTTTTCAGGTGAGGAAATGGACATTCCTGCTCTCATTGTCCAACAAATGCGGGCGTTATGGTGCATTAATTGGTAAGAAATCCTCTACCCTATAAATCGGATGCATGGCAGACATGATTATAGGTACTATTGGCTTCAAAATGACTCTATTGACTATGGACTGTAGGTAGTTTGATAGATTAATATTCTTATTTTATTTGTATGCAAGTATTTTACTATTATATATACATGATTCTCTAATATGTGAAAGCTTTAGTCGCATGATCGTTTATTTATTGAATGATATTTTATTTACGTGTGTTTTTAGTCTGAATTGGAGAGACACCAACATCAATGGAAATCAATCTTTGAGTTACTTGGTATTCCTCTCTAAATTCAATGCGTGTTTGGTTGAATACCATTTGGTGTTGCTAGGGCTATAATAAAGTGCTAAGTATTTTAATACTAATTATTAGTAATGCTGAAAGTTGAGTGTGATCGGATGCATTTCAGCATGACAACACACTGCGACGACGAGCGTTGCATGGGTTTGCGTGATACGAAGCTTCTTGAGCACGCGACCCCTACGCAGGCGAATAGTAGTCATTTTATTTCGTGTTCTGTTACAGCGGCTCACGAGTATGATCATTTCGTCTTTCACTTTCTATAGTGAAGGGATCTAGGTGTCACTCTGAGAATATCATGCATTCACGACCAAACTTTTCTTTAGATCTATGTAGTGTAAGAAGCATGAATCTTGAAATGCTCCGAATAATTTCATGTATTTATAAGTATAATCTAATTCGTAGGCTATCGCACTCCTCGAAATTCGAAAATCCATCGAACTTTCTCTATTCCATCGAAAGCTCATCGAAGATTTAATGATGGAATAATAGTCATCCTGTGCCTTGCATAGTGTAATACGTATGTAATCTGTGAGTATTGAATTTCCTTTGGACACATTATTTTAATAACTTCGTGGTATAGAAGGAGACAAGAGACGAATTTTCCTGTTTAAAAAATGTTTAAAACTTTAGTCACTTCTCGACTTTGGGCGGTAGACGGCAATTTTTTTGAGTGCATCAGAATTAACGAAGTAGAGCCGTCGATTAATTGCATCTTCGAAGACCTTATACTATAAAAAATCACATCAACGGTTACATAGGCTCCTTTGTGGTGTAGCCCACGAGTAATGCAGTTATTTTTAAATTATTAGGTCTTAATAGTTCCCTCGTTTTTTAGTAATCGTAATAGTACTGCATGGCTGCAGTAGCCTTCTAATGAGGGAAAGATACAGGTCGAAACCAGCAATGCTACCATCAGTGATTCATCCTTGGCGAAAGTCGTAGTTGTAAAAGCATTACAGGTTTCAGCATAACTATCAACGCTCTGTAACAAAATGATCAAGTATTGTATAGCATCTGCGTTTCTTTGTGATGACTGTCGTAGTGAGCGTCACGATCGCTTTACTTCCGTAGCGCACACATAAAATATTTTTCATTTCCGATCTCGTTTCGTAGCAAGTTTCTCTTTTAGCTCCTCGCAACTAACCTGATCGCAAAGTTTGCTCCCAGCAGCTAACAAAACCATCGAAGATCAGCACGACTATTTGTTGTACATAATTTTAGTTCACTCTATTCATGCATCCATTTCACTATTTCGTCGAGAATTGTTTAACATTTTAATGTAGCACATGATTACATTACTAACGATGTTAATAAATCCCTTAAGACTTTCTGGAAGAGAATCCTCTATTATGCTTAGTGTCTACTCACTTGGTGCTAAACTTAGGTAGGTAGTTATAAAAAACAGTGCAAGGCACAAATTTATTTGAGAAAGTTCAAAAGGTAATCCAGTTTGTGGTTAACAGTGACGACAATTACAATTAGCATACGAATATATTTCACCATGAAGATTAAATTCAAGCCCATAAATTAAGCAGGTAGGTCTAACATTATAACCTCCTTTTGGTCGCAAAGTGATCTACTCAAGCATTAAATGACCATGCAGTTTTTTTGCAGTTCATTCGCAAAGTTTCATTTGACGAGTTCTCGTTGAACTTAGCTCTAAACTTTCGCAACATCAATCGCAAGGAGTATTAGGGGAATATTTCGTGAAGGTCAGACCTGTGTTTATTTTCTTTTTTTTTTACACAATTAGAACCAATTGATGTTTCATACCAACGCCTTAAATTGCTTGGTTTTATTATTATGCTCGTTTTGGTTGATTCCTTCCTTGTCCCATGAGGTTTGGAGGTTATATAATATGGTTTGACAAGGCTTGCAAATTAAGTTTTATTTTCTACTAGGTTAAAACGCCCATCACTTCAACTCGGATGATGCTAATTTTATGGAATGGAATTGTTGGAATGGAATTGTTGTAACTCCTCCCCCTCAATTAAAGATTTAAAGACTTATTTTGAATGAATTAACGCAATCAATATCTTCTATCAGTATAATGCGTACGATTTTATTACTGTTTTTATTATAAGAATGTTTCGTAACTAGTTGAATTCGAGCAAACCTTGAATGAAATTATTATTGAATCGAGTGAATGAATTTCTTCGTATCGCGAATGTGTACTTCATCGCTGTTTTCTCGTGACCTCCTTAATTTAAACTTATTGCAACACTTTCGCTGATATAACCCGAGGCGTTGTTTTCGCCTGCTTTGTTTAGTAAGTGCGTTGCAATGGTATAGTCACATGACTTGAGTAGATAATATCCACATGTAGTTGGTAATAGAAGGGCATGTACTCGGTCCCCATGAGATGCAGACGTCGTTTATGCCCTTTGTTAGGGTGCACGGAGGCGTTGATTGCGGACCTTGTTCGGTTTTGTTGATACAACGCTTGCTTACGCTCACTCCGTGCCACATGCGCAAACTAATGTTCCATTGTCACTGCAACGTCCATTTTGCACACATTTAGTCTAAATTACTAATGTAGGATATACGGGAAAACTGATTTTTACGATTGCTACAGCGATCCATGAAAATATTTTTTCAAACGAAGCATCGCCATCTTAACTTTGCTATCGTCGTGTGTGCTCGTAAGTCTACCCTGTTATAGAACAATTTGTGCTTTTTTGGTGCAAATTACGTGATGGCGATCGTTTGGTAAGCTGTACCGAATTGCTTTATGTATTTGGGAAACTCTTCGTGCAGAGCTCACATGCATGGAGACTCAAACTCAACGCGTCTTTCCATGTCTATTTCAACGTTCTTACTGCATCCTAGAAGCAAATCTTATTATCGTCAGAAGGAAATGTGAACTAGAATTTGATTTGTATTTGAAATGCCTAAGTGAATGTGGTTTATTTAGATTCCTCCAGACATACTGAAAGCTCGTGGACGTCTAGGAATTATTGTATAAAGCGCCCGTTGAATCCATAGTAAAGAGCAGACTATAATATCTAGTGATGGTGGCTGACTTACAAGATCAATTTGATTCACGTTAACTGGTTTGAGGGCTTCAAAATATAGGCTACATATGCGCCGAGAATTTAATATTTTGAAATATTTTTGTTGTTTTGTTTATTTTTGCTTCTGACGAAAGGATCGAGTGTCGATTCTTTATGTAAATAACTGTACACATCAACGTGCCCATGAATTTGCTGCACTTTTTAAAAAGTTACTACTGTATTTGCATCCATTAAATTTAGGAAAATGCTATACTGACCTGGAATGTGGCCAACGTTGGCGCTTCATGATTTTTCGCACATTTGTTAGAACATTTTTCACAATTGTCAACATGTCTACTAGTATTCACCTTGTAGGTACTACCTAAAATTCTACTACCAAGAACACAATTTCAGATCCAGGCATCTTATTCCCCCTTCCAGAATTCCGTTGAGGTGGTGGAAGAATACTTGATGATGTTGATCTGCTTCTCGCACCATTCTACTATTCACCATGTACCACCTAAAATTCTACTGCCAAGAAGACAATTTCAGATGCAGGCAATATATACGTAGGTATTGTGTATACGCGCTCGAACAGCGAAAATGTATTTATAGCACACTGCTTCTAACACGCCCAGCCCCCGAACCAACTTTCGTAAATTCATTTTAATTAGCGAACTCTGCCCGTGACTTTAATGCTCTGTGTATCGATTGTCTACTTATCTTGCGGTCAAAATGCAATGCTTGTTGAAGGTCAAAATAAAGTCACTTTTTACAACACTTCTCTTTAACTTCACTTTTTTTTTGTCTGTTTGCTACAAATCTTGTAATCAAAATTTAATACACTTCTACTTATCCTATCGATCTGAAATATTGCACACTTGCGGAAAGTTGGAGACAATGCATGAAACGAATTGCTAAATGAATAATTTTATGACTAAATTTTTTTTTCAATATTAAAAAACGAATAAAATAATTTTGTCAGCTACAAATCTTATAATTGAAATTTGACACACTTTTACCTGTCCAATTTATTTGAAATTTTGCACACTTGTGTGAAATTGGAGGCAATGCATGAATCAATTGACAGAATAAATAATTTTGAAAAAAATTATATATTAAAAAAAATTGAAAAATTAATTTAATATTCGAAAATAAAATCAGAAATTCATTGTACATCTGTAACATTTTAAACACTGGATTCTTTAGAAGTGTTGTCTTTAAAAAGTAATTTTTAAACGTATATTATTTAATTGATGCCATCTTTAGCGCATTTTCTCATTTTTGGAAAAAAAGGCGCTATTGTGCTCGTCATGTCCGTCTGTCCGTGACTTCAACGTTTTCGTCGACGAGAAAATGCTCTCTCTGTCACTGACTGCAGTGAGTACTGAATTATATTTTACTTTACTGTCACCGCCGTTCATTGTGCAAACTGTGGCGTATTTTTTTTTTTGTATTCTATCAGTATTCCTGCTACGCGGTGGCTTGTGTGCTGTTACTCTGTGATTTTTTTATGCATTGACAATCGCGAAAAAACGTGGATTATTTATTTCACAAACTCCGATAGTAATTTTGTAACGAGTTTAAAGTTAGGTGGAATTCAGCAGATGATTCAACAATACTTCTGGAGTGTCATATTAAGTTCTCTTGACTTGCTCAAACATTTGTGTTATGCCTATGAAAATGCTTGCAATTTAATTAACTCGTATTAAAAAATTTTGCGCATTTATTTTTAGAATGTGACGTATGGAAAATGAATGCGCGTAATTTTTATTGAACAGCTAAAAAAGTAGTCCAGTAACATCGTGCGAAACGCTACGAAGCTGCAACAGCTCCTGCTGCTTCAGATGTAGTAGGACTCCCTAAATATCGCTTTCCCATTTTCTAAAGAAATTTGAAGGGCCGACTTAGCTAGCTACAGAATATCTCTGACGAGACACGTGCCCCGGTGCTCGCCTTCATTGAGCCTGTTCGATATTCTATGCATTGTCCTGTTGTCCAAGATCTTGACTACCAATTTCCCAAACATTTAATGAACGTAACCTTCGTTACATGAGTTGTTGATGGTAGATCTTGTAGTATGTTGTTTACTACAGATTTTACCGATGACACGCATGAGGCTTTGATGTAAATGCTTTTCATTTGAGGAAAAAACAAAACAGCGCCGTCTGTCGAGTCGACGTTTGGTGACTGGTGCCTCCTGTTACTGTTAGTATAGTGTAAATAATTAATATGAACTCAAGAATATTATTATTCATGGTTAATCTCAAGCTTCATGTCGTGTTACAACACATCAAGTAGAACACGTTATACTCTAATGTCATCGTTACATGTATCAAGACAGTGACAGTGATGACTGAAACGATTCCCAACCTAACCTGCTTGGGAAAAATGTTGGGATGAACAGTTTTAACTTTTAGGCGTATCATAATTAAACACATTTAATACTAATGCGTGTTCATTGAATTTGATATTATTTATCGCACGCCTGTTTTATCATTTAAAAGCAGTGGAAATGAAACCTTCACAAATTTCAGCCCATTCAATTACTGAAAGGGCTAAAAGGGGGGTATTCCCCCTTCCAGAATTCCGTTGAGGTGGTGGAAGAATACTTGATTATGTTGATCTGCTTCTCGCAGTTAAATATTTTCGTTGAAGATTGGCTAATGGAAGAACCAATAGTTTTGTAGTCTTAGATCCGGATGCGTAAAAAGAGTGGAATAAATATTTCTGAAACGTTCTGCTTCCAAATCAATGTTTTTAGCAAGAAATAATTATTTTCTTACTTGTTATTTTTTGTGTGAACTTAACAGCCCATGAATAATTAATTCAGCAGACTCACAAAAGCTAGAATGATGAGCGGATTAGCGGTGCAGAGCGTCGCTTCTTCATTAAAGTCACACGTGTCTCTAAAACTACTGTATTTCCGTCGACGTCTGAATCACCATTAGCCGATATTCTGCCTCGATTTGCGATTATGCCGAACTCCGACTCGCTCAATTTCCATGTCCCCATTGTGATTAAAAATGGTGAACTCGTCTCATTGCCGATTATATTCAAATTCTTTTGCATAGTACACAGGAAATGAAAACTCCTGATAGTTTTTCATTTTATTCTGAAGCGCGATGGGAGGTACCTGCCCGTTTCTTGCTGGTAACTCGAGCCTTCTGACCGTTTGTGAACTCTGAATGAACCGACGACTGCCGATAACCGCACAGCACAGCCTGAACTCGCAGCGGGATCAGTCAGTCTCAGTCCGAGCGAGGAGTGGGCTAGCAGCTTGTTCTTGCTCGTGTTCATCAGTGTTGTTGTGTCAGTGGGAGTGTGCGGTGTGTTTTATTTGCGGAACTTGTCTAGAGTACGATGTGGTGCTTACCTAACCGATGTTATGGCTAGGTTTGCTGCTACGAACACATGTCTCGAAATTTTGAAGTTTAAACAGGTTTATTAGTGGCTGCAGCCCTTTTTGAGAAATTTGGTACTACATTTGCCGCGGTGAAAACTTATTTGCGGATAGGGAAAACGTGGAATAGAAAAACTGTTATTCTAAGTATGTATTTATTTTCTCATGTATTTGGTGGGCCTCCACCGGCACACTGGCATGTAGCTATCATGGTATGTTGTTAGTGTGCTTTTAATGGTTCCATTAGTATACGAGTATATTCCTGTACACTTGAAATTTAAACTAGGCTATTAGTATTTTTACAATTGACTTTTTAGCTTGTTTTCCTTGAATGGTTTTTAAATATGCTACGTTAAATGTGACGCTTAAATTTTCGGCTTAAAGAATAATAGTACCTAGGTACTCGAGAGGCAAGAGTCGAGACGTATGTATGATTACGAACGTTCTCCTAATTTAGGGGTGGTTCGAACCCATCTCGCTGAATAGGTACGATGAGATGTCTCCATCCTTTACCTAATCATAAAATTGAATGATGATTGACCAAGATTAGATTCCTTTTTGCTATCTCCACCTCTGTAAATTTAACGCAATAATCATATAATTTAATTATGAATCTACATATTTGATTTTGAGACCTACCCTGCGACGTATTATGTTAGTCTTCGTAGCTGAACTCTGACGATGAGGACTGGTAGCCTACGACTATTGAATGCATAACGCTAGACCACCTTCCACGCGTATACGCTAGCCACACTAGTAAGGAAGAAGCAAGGCTTCGTTAACTCTAAGCATCGCTCTTCGGTATTTTATAATTAGTCCAGACGATCCTAGAAGAATTTTTCGGATTGACGATTAAAATCGACCCAATTTAAAATTTTGAATTGATATCCTGGACAAATGTGGAATAAATCATTTACCGAATCTAATATCTTGTTAAGTTAAAGAGACATGGTGATTGGTGGGACATAACTGTTGTGTAATCCTTAGAATGAAAATTTAAGTGATAGATTTTTTACATTTGTTAAAACAATTTTCACGCTTATCAACATTTCAACTATTTTACCTTGTTAAAAGTAATTCAGGACAAATTTTTCGGGCCTAAGGAAACCTCGTAAACTCGTGGGCGGTCATGTTTTCAATTATTGTTGCCATCTGCTTGTGATGTAGATATTTTATATTTACCGCATCACCAACCCGTGATGATGCGACTACTACATTTTGGGTACGGTACTGAATTATGGTCCTCGTTTGGCGCAATTATTTCATGTGTGCATGAAAGGTAAGGCTAACAGCAAAATTAACCTCCCAGTAATTCATCTGCTAGTCTGCGCATCAGCAGTTATCGAAGTTGTGTTGGTGACTTAATGTCGTCAAATCTGCCCAACTGTTCATTATTTACCCGTAGTTGTTAAGTTGTCAATCCTTGACTCGCCAGATCGGGATTTCTCGTTTTGTATACCACTATAAAATGTCTCGTTATAGTACACATATGTTTTATACCTTTCTGCTTCGTAACATTTCATGATATCGTGAAAACAAATTTTCTATCCTGGGACACTAATATATCCCAATATATACAGTGAATTTTTTTCGTAAATTCCTCGTCTCGTTGTCCCTGTTCTTTTCTAGAAAACTATACTGAGCTGCGGTATTCTATCGAAGTTGTGTCGCGTAGTAAGGTTTGCAACTCTGCCCTAGTGCAGGCTGGACTGGATGCACTGCAACCGGGTTGTCGTCCGGATGCTAGCGATATCTGCGTGGTGCATTGCACTTGGAGAAAAATAAATGAAAGTGAATTATCACTGGCGTTGCACACTTGTGTGGCTGCGTATATTTCGGTTCTGTAGAATGCGTTCACGGGATTAGAATTTACTGTACCAAAGCTCCGTAGCGTTTGTTGATCATGTGAACAAGGTTGCAACGTAGTCCATGTGGGTAGTCCTGTACTCGCCAGTGAAGTTGGTACTGTGGGTAATCGCACTATATACTCGCAATGAAAGGTTTATTGGGTTGCATATAATTGATGACCATTTTATAGACTCATAGATTTGAATTTATACTGGTGAATATTATTCAAGAGATATACATGTATGGTTATATAGGTTAGGTGAGAAGAAAATGATGACTTTGAATGCTAGATCGGTTGAAGGAATTATATATTCACGTTGTCATACCCCTTTAATAAAAAAATGTATCCAGTGTAATCCTAAATTTTTGAATGAGCACAATTATTTAACTGAAAGAAAATTTAGTTTAATAATATTTGTTGATGAAGAGTATAAAAGGATTCCATATACGTGAATGAGCCTCATTGATTTGTTACGAGGGTTGCAAACTTTTATCATTACAGGCTTCATACCAACGCTAATGGTGAATAAGGATCTGATTTCAATTTCCGTGTTGTATGCAGTGTGATGATGATATTCGTGGATTCATTTGGTCGTATCAAATTGTAAAGGGTTTTAATTCCAACTTTAAAATGATATTATGTTAAATTCTCACAAATTGAGGTGATACGAAGCTATCAATAGTCAAGCGCTTCCCCCTAGGTCAAGATGTTTACTTGGCCTCCTCCACGTTTTGTGAAAACCGCGCGGTAGATTACTTAGATACAGTCACTGCTTTACGATTTCTCTGGAGAGTAAATATAGGTTTGCTGTAGGCAGGTATGGGTTCTTACTTCGCTGTGTGGTCCTGACAGCCGTAATGGCTGCGTCATTAATAATAGCGCAGTAATTACGCTTCGTAAGTTGTCAGCTCCTCTCTGTCGTATGATACGATGATGGCTCTTCCTGACTGGAGTCGCAGAGCCATTAAGATGTTCGTTTTAGATGATAGTTGAAAATTGTGGTTTCACATCTCGTAAGTTCGTATTTGTTTCATGATTTAAGTGCTATGAAATTGACGAATTTTCGGAGTAAAAGTTACGTATGAAATTAATTCACGATCTACGGGAGTAAGTCTCGTAGATCGCCGGCGCGATTCCAGATTGAAAAATGAATATTATAAAGAATATAATCCAAATCAATAATTTACGATAATTCATCCCACTATCATACTATCATTACACGTAAGTAGATCATTCACTTGAAGCATCTATGCCTTGTTGATTAGGATTATACTATATATTATATATTATACTATATATTATACCTGTATATATATTATATATTATTTCCGCGAATTATCTCGACGAGCTACAATTTGTTGGTTGACCCCAGATTTTCCTGCAAGTGCGTGTTGGGTCTATGAGGAACTTAGTGATGGAACAGGTTTTCTCGATGTAGCTTCTTGGTAAGGACCTAGAGGCTTGGTTTATTTGCATTTAGAAATAAGCGAAAGTTTCAATGAATGAGGTGAAGGTGTATTGAGTTTGTTCCATCTGATATTTTTCACGTTTAATTTTTCAAGTGGTAGATTAGTTCTTGCAACCCTGGTGACCTGAAGTAATTGATTAATTTTGAAAATTTTAGGTTTAGTTTATGCTTTTGTTCAGAATCACGGTTGAAGAATTACCTGTTCAACACAACGCGGTTATGCTCGCAGCTCCGGTACAGCCGTTGGCGCTGTTTACTGTACACGAGAAACGCGCTGGTTCTAAGAGATTCATCATGAAGAGATGAAGCTCCTGAGCCAACCTCGACGATTGCTGATTGCCGCCTCTCCATATACTGGCATCGAGTTGCTCGAGACGCGCGTGCGTGCCAGCCGTTTGCTCGTCGGCGTTCCTCTTCATAGACCAACTTGGCTGGCACTTTTGAGATGCGACTTATGAGCAAATTGTACATATACGTAAATTGTACCCTTTTGAGTTGTGTGCAATCAGCCTTACATAGTTTCTGCCCTTTTTCCTCCCTGTCGCGTAGGCTTGAGTTCTGCTGGGTTGCTTGAACCTATTGCATTTCAAGAGCGAAGATTCTTAAGAAATATAGTTATGCGTTGAACCGAACGTCTTAGGCTGTTAAAATATCGTGGATACTCAAGATTTAAAAACATTTTTAATTGCCATAAATTTCAACGACGTTCGCAGGCAAATATTGCAGATATGTAATATTGTCTCCAATAATTGAAATTTTAGTATCTTTAATTGATGGGATGGTTTTGACCAAACAGTGTATTTTCCGTTTAAAATGGCGCGTTGCGCGTGACAACTGCTAGCTAAGTCGTATTCATTTCGTGTTGATTTCCCGTGACACGATCATGTCGATTGCGCCGGTGATTATTGTCACCGGCGAGTGTGCGTTAAAAATCGCACATTTTAATGACCAATCACAAATCGAAAATATTTATACCCAAACATAGAATAAGGTTCAATACGATATGCTTATTTAGCCGTGAGCGAATTGACTTACCGCAAGCTTGAAAAAGGATCTACAGATCTCGATTCCCCTGTTGCCCAATTTCTTGCTTAGCGTTGTGCCATTCGTTAGCGCAACTCTCGTGCTCGAGGCAAGAATCGCAAAACATTTCAGACTGTTTCCTGGAATTATGATATTGTTTTGTTTTTTGTCTTCATCAACCTTTGTTATTGTGTAGGTAGATTTCATACTGAACTGTTCTGTTATTTATATCATTAGAATTAACTACTACTTGAGTTTTGATTAGTTCACTACTTGATTATAGTATGTATAATTTCACAAGTTATTGACCGCCTTAGACAGTCTTTAAGACTAATTCAATTTTATTGGCCGATTCGTTTGTAGTTTTCGTTTGTGTTTTTATTTTCTGTAATTATGGCGTCCGACTCTTATTTCTTGTCCGACAATTAATTGCCAGCGTCTGAGTATTTTTATACTCGTTAACTTGACAGCCTCGTTTCTCACGAGTAAGTCTGTTTTTCTTCGGGAAAATAATTGTTCTGATCTTCTGTGCTGTTGTGAAGACTGCGATCGCACTTAGTTGTGTCGGTTTTCTTGCTCAATGCCGACAGTGAGGCCTGCCTATTTTCTTAGCCGTCAAGTGGATGAACACCCAATGTCGGAGCGCTTTTTGCTCTAGCGTTCGTTGGTGTCACACGAGATGCTGAACACTTCAGTGGTTACGGCTATTTTCTTGCTTACTTTAATCTACTAGGTGTTTTTGTCTGGGGCCGTTTCTTTGTTCTAATAAGGTTTTCGTCTCTTTATTTCAGATAAAATCCGATCAGTAATTCTATCTACGGTAAATATTTTCGATGTGCTTGTCAAAATCGGATCCGTTGTAATATGAACACTCGTGAAGACGGAAATTCCGCGAAGTGTAGCGACCTTTTTATTAGATAAGGGTAGATGGGAGATATTTCATAGATATTTAACGGGTATTTGAACTTTTTAAATTCTCCATTGATTATAATCGTTCTTGCCTTTGAATTCAAATTAAACTACCGGTTTGTATTTAGGCCGAAGCAAACCATTTTTAATTAAAAATCGTAATCGCAGTACTTTAAGTTGCGATTCTCTAGGCTTTCAAGGTACAGTTCTTTGAAGGAATCCGTGAAAAACGGGTAACTGTTAGAAGTTACTGGTCCGAAAACTAGCTTATAAGGATTTTATCTCTAATAATATACATTTAAAAATTACTTTTTAAAGACAACACTTCCAAAGAATCCAGTGTCTCCAATCTTAAAGATGTACCATGAATTTCTCATTTAATTTTCGAATATTAAAAAAATTAATTTTTCATTTTTTTTAATATATAATTTTTTTTTTCAAAATTATTTATTCTATTAATTGATTCATGCATTGCCTCTGACTTCACACAAGTGTGCAAAATTTCAGATCAATTAGACAGGTAAAAGTGTGTCAAATATCAGTTATAAGATTTGTAGCTGACAAATTATTTTTTCAATTTTTTTAATATTGAAAAAAAAAAAATTTTCACTTTTTAAAATCATTTATTTTGACATTTGATTCATGCATTGTCTCCAACTTTAAACAAGTATGCAAAATTTCAGATCGATAGGATAAGTAGAAGTGTGTTAAATTTCGATTACAAGATTTGTAGCAGACAGACAGACAAACAAGAAGTGAAGTTAAAGAGAAGTGTTGTAAAATTGAGGGAAATCTGATCAAGAAACGAAGAGGAGTCCCTCTAACCCTCTACCGCCTGACATAAGTAACCGGAGCAATATTGTCACAAGCCTACTCCCCAAAAAAGAATACGTTCTATAGTGAGCGCAAAAAGAATTGCACTGATGTGCCGCTACGTACAACTTTAAAATGTTCTCTTTTGCGTATAAACGTCCTCAGGTTGCTACACTCAATAGTTAACGTATAATTTAAGTTGAAAGTTATGTTCCCGCAGAGTAACAAACGGCGGTAGAGGGTTAAGACTAGGTACAAATTGTTGACATAGCTAGACTTGGGGAAATATTTGGGACTGGGTGATAATGCCACCTGCAGGGAACTTCAATCTAGTTCCTGTGCACTCGATCAAGGTCGTTCTCTGCATATACGGACGAGCTCGTTCACCTTCCTACATGCATTCATGTTGCCGCATGTTGAGCTACAAGGACTGAGGTAGATATTCAGTCCACGACACTTGAGTTAATGAACATAATCAATTTGACTCAACCTCGCAGCGGTGGATTCATACAAAATTTCCAAAAATCTTATAAAGTATTGATCATAAAAAGTTTCTGCGGCTCCAAAAATCGTATGAAGTGTTCAGGGAGTAAGAATTCAAGAAATCGGTTATTGGGATTTCTAAATTTAGAAAATTATACAAAAGGAACTGTTTCTGTCTCTCTGAACGGAATCACCTCGGTATTTTTGTTTAAGCCATTTTTAGTACTTTTTTGTGAGTTGATTTTGAATTTTGGAAGCTCTGAATGTTTTTTTCACGTTTTGCTAATGGAAATTTCTAATTTCCTCTATTAAACTTGACATTTTGAAATGTCACGAAACGGGAAAAATTCATACAAAGCGTTTCTGTCTTCATGATTGAATGCGTTTCCGTTTTCATAAATCGAAAAGATGCATTTGTTTGCCATCATCAAAGAACGACTTTAAAATATTTTAGACCAAGTTTGATAGAACACTTGTTTCAAGTTTTGGTGTAGCAGTAATTCGCGCGTAAATGTGGAAGTACACTGTTGATGTTGCGCTACCTCCGTGGATTTGGTAGTACCAGCATATTATCAGTAGTACTTGTCGAAGTTTGCAGTGCCTATTATTTCGAATTAATCTCGAGTGTTTGCTACGGAAGAAATGATACAAGCGGTTAGCGTACAGATGTTCGTATTTTACTGTGCCATCGTACGATAACGACACCATCTGGTGGTAATGCCACACCTAGAAATTTTTTCAACTGACAGCTGCCCTCAGCTTGACCTTACTCTATTTTTGGACCAATTCTTGATATGATTTACTTCCAATATTTACCCATAAATATTCCATAATAAACTTGGGCATGAAGTCGGAAATATTTCACTAGTATATACTCTTCTTCTGATGGTTTGATAACAGCTGCGTAAGCTGATTTTTAATTTTTTTTTTGTTACTTTTGCCATTAAAACTTTCCTCATTGATTCTGCGACGTGCCCTAAAACTGTGCGCTGCTTTCGGAAACAACATCGTATTTGTGTTACAGGCACTATGCAATGTTATTTGCCAGTCTGGAGGTGAACATTTTTGAGTGCTTTTTCATTTATGCTGGCGGAAAATGTAAAGTATTATTTATTTTGGCCTCATTTAAAATCTTTTCGTGGCTATTTGGAATGCTACAATTTATAAGTCATTATCAATCAATACCGGTTGTATCTTACTACAACAGGCAATTTTTAATTGAAGCTTTGAATTGCGGCGAGATGGTTTTGTGACAAGCAGGGTGGCCTGATCGTAGCAGCTTGACGTCAAGAATAAATTCGCGCTCACCTGTGCTGCTCCAGCGCTTTGGACTCACTCAGTATGGTCCTGTGAAGGCCGCCGCTCGAATGTTCTTCATTCTTAATCTTCCAGAATAGTAGCTTACATCGATACTGAAGAATGTCTCGTGTGAAATTGTCTGGACCAATTATGTGGTTGTGAACTCCTTTTTTGGATTACCTGTCCAGTGAGATATTTTAAGCAGTTGAAATAAGTGAGCGATAATTGTTGCGGCGTGCATATAATGTTCAAATTTACAGAGTTACTGTGATGATGTTGGAAAAGCCAATGGGACCTAATTTTTTCAAACTTAATTTTCAGTTGTCTTTATTTTTATTTTTTTCCGTGGGTGTCATTAAATCTCCCTCAGGGTGGAAACGGACTAAAATTCAGCTAAAATTTGATTGTGAAGAGATGAAGAGGTTTTTTACGCATAAAATTGATTTGGAAGAGTTATTCACATTCTGAACTTTGCAGACTTCGGTCATAGCCCGTCTTAGGTTGAGGTTGTCTGATGATCCTTTTGGAGGAATTTATTACCTCCAAATTACTGGTGAAGCGGCTGTTAATAGCCTCAGGATTATCATCTTCAGCCTCGGTCGCTGGATGAATGGATTATGTGATAGTTGCTCAATGAAGTGTATCTTTTAATGTACGTGCTCGTCAATGAGAGTCATGCTGTCTTCTTTTTTTGGATGAGGTCGAAGGCTCGGGGAAAGTCTGCAAACTACGCCAACTCTGTATGGAAGTTGCTTGAACGAGGAGTTTGACACTTGGTCTGATGTGTTTGTCATGCATGTTAGTTTCAAGGTTGGGAGTTGAGCGGCCGGTTAGATGCCTAGCACCACATTTTCCTGCTCCGGTAAATGATCCCTGTTCTAATACTTGTTCTGTAATGATCATTGTTGTAATACTTGTTCTGTAAATGATCCCTGTTCTAATACTTGTTCTGTAATGATCATTGTTGTAATACTTGTTCTGTAAATGATCCTTGTGTAAACAATATCTGCCGGCGGTAGATTGTCCTCAATACGAAAACGCAAATTTTAATTTACAAACGAATTCAGAAATATTCTAAATCAATCCATTGAAATTTGAACAAAAAGTAATGATAATTGGTTGAAAGAATTCGTTTTATATCTGAATGAAATGAACTCGTTGCCAATTCTGGATTGCATTACCGTCACATTTTGGTTAAAGACCTCCAACCAGATCCAACATTTGAAATTAGCAGTACTCATGCTCACGTTTTGCTGGATACAGCTTCGCAATTAATGTCGTGCTGGCTTCTTGACCATTATCGAAAAAGTTTATATATGTATATAAATTATAACTATTCTTAAAATATATTATTTTTTATTTTTTTTTGATTGAACGAGATTGATTTATCTATATTTTCATGCGAGTCAGTTTAGGGCTGTGAGTCTAATAGTGTTGTATTCTTGAATTAACATAGATTCGACAGGGTGATCTATTATATGAATGGATTAAATGATCGATTTATGAATAATGAATCGATACTTCGATTCATTATTCAACAGGGTGCTCGGTTGAACTAAGTTGAAACGATTTGTGCTGCTGTTATAGGGAATTTAAGGCTTTTGTAGACAATATACCCATATTCTCCTCCTACTTGTAATAAGCATTTATTTATGAATAAGTAAATTAACCTTAAAAGAACGTTAGCGTTCTTTTGTAGAGCAGTTCACCGCGGACGAATGGGGCGTGACGACAGCGACTTTAGCCTGCTGCCCTTGAAGCGTGCTTGCGGAGCTTGCAGTCCGCTCCTTCCGGCCGGGTTATCCTGCCTACAGTGGCGCTTTCATTTATACACGGTGTGAAGATTTCAACAGGAAATTCAGTATCGCGCCGATTGCAAAGTGATCATAATCATCCACTCACCTGTTCTCTTTCGCTGATTTGTTAGAAGTTTTATACGCGGTGTGAAGATTTCAACAGGAAATTCAGTATCGCGCCGATTAAAAAATGATCATAATCACCCCACTCACCTGTTCTATTTCACTGATTTGTTGGAAGTTTTATACGCGGTGTGAAGGTTTCAACAGGAAATTCAGGCTCGCGCCGATTGTAAAGTGATGATAATCATCTACTCACTTGTTCTACTATTTCAATGATTTGTTGGAAGTTGATCCTAATATTGCTGGGAACTACGTTCCTATTCCCTAATAAAATTGCGCTCGCGCTTCAATGATTAAGGAAAGAAGCACCAAGTAAGTAAATATAAGTCAGTTCAACTACGGGATTCAATAAGATCATTGCTTTCTTCCATTGTGGTTTCTAGGAAACCTTTTGCTTATGTTTTTTTTATTATAATCTCATTCATCTGATATCTGTAATTTACATATGATTTCTATTTTGCATACACATATTTTCTGAATTCGGGAGGTTCCATGACAATTGTATTTAGCTCTAGAAAAAGCCATTGGACGTATTATTTAGGCTGTTCTAAATATTTGGTCAGCTTTCTGTGAACGTGGCTCGAGGCTGGCTACTTCATAGCAGGTGTGTCCCCTGCGACCGGTATTTGCACTAGCTTGCTGCGACGACTTGACTGTTTTAATTATTAATAATTTAATAATGTTTTAATTATTTAATTATTTACACCTGCATTGTGGAACGGCTCGGCGACCTTTGCATACATGTTGCTAGTATGAGTTAACGTACAGTGTCAATATTTATTTATATTTAAGGTAATATTTTCTCTCGATGTCGGAGTGTTTTATTACTGTTGGTAAATGATTAATGATTACTGTTAGTAAATGATTAATGAAGTTGATTCAAATGAGATAGTGCGTTTAGTATAAACCATTTCGCGAAGATGATTGATCAATAAATTATCAGTGTATCGACATGTTCAACTCACGGGTTAAATTAAATTTCTTATCCATTTGAGGCAAGTATGCATTTATTTTTGGCTCAGATTCAAGGCCGATTTATTGCGTTAGGTTTAGGATTTTGAAGGGGGTACTGCGCTGCTGTTCATGGCAACTCAGCACCCAGTGTAAACAGTCTTGCACGCATGACTCGCGCTTGTTTACTGAATGAAGTTTAGACCGCTGTGTTTGTTTTCCTCGCAGACTTGGCCGTGAGATTTTCGAGTTATGACTTTGTTTGGTGCTGTAATAAGAGCGATGCCTAGACTCCTTCATGTTCAAAGCTTATTTTGCAAGTGCTCATTAATTCTCAACTGAAATTTTGTTGATCTTCTATAAATATTTTAAGGAATTTATCCAAGTTGGAATATTTGACTCTCGTATGGACGAACGTTCTTTACATTGTAATGCAAAAGCAAATAAACAACTAATTAAATTAAAACACTAAATTCAAGTATCGCAGCATCGAAAGCAATATTGAGACAACTGGCGGCCGTTTCTTATTCGTCTATGAATTTATATTAGATCATGATAGTATTTATAGAAACATAAAACCTACCATATTTTTTGTAAAATATTTTTCCTTGCAGTCGTCGAACGCAAATGGTGTTTACTTGAGTGTCAGAGACGACTGCCACGAAAAACTCGTGAGGTGAAGTGGTCTCTTTTTCATCTTTTGGATGGAGTCCATGTGTTCGGGCAGTGATCATATGAAGGAATTTTTATGGTCAGCATTATAGTTTTTAACCGGCATTTCAGAGCTTGGCAGGCCATTATTTCGTAACGTATCAAATTAATGTGACTCTTTATTCCTAAAACAGGTTCAACACTGCACAAAGCTTCCCCGATCTTGTTGCTGGATTATAGATTTTAAGCTATATATACTCTTGCAGTGCATTTTCGAGCGCTTTATACGAGCGACTATTAACCCTTCCTTTCTCGAAATTGAAAACTTAACTAAACTATTCTCGCATTTAATGTTTATTAAGTCATTAAGTTGTAAATAGCTGTATTCAAAGTTCATCATTCATTACCAACCGAATGTTTTTTCAACAATTAATTGCTTCGAACGTCGAATGTTGCTCGAGCGCATGGCTCGCGTGTTTAGTACCTAACCCCACACACCGCCTCGTGATCTATGATGCATGCGTGGCATCGCTTACGTGCTCAACTTATACGACGGTTCTGCCCTCTCTGAACGCCTTAGTTAGTGAACGCCTTAGATTAGTTATGGTGGTGCTGAAGAAATACTTTCGCTGCTCACGCGCTTTACCGGGCCGCTAAACGCACACGAAGGCTTTTGGCTAGAACTTGTCTTGTTCTATGCAAGTTTGGGTGGTGAATTCTTTCGCCCAATACTATTGTGTATTTCGTAGAATAATGTTACATACTTCGGCTTTTCTTTTGGTTCTTTGTGTAACATCATTAAAGGGAAGTTTAAATATATTCGGTGAAAATCTAGAAGCTACTATATATTTTTATGGATTTATGGGTACTCGTTTCTTTAGGTGTGAAGTCCATTAGTAGTAATTGCCCTCATAACTTGTATTACAAGTTTGCGTCTTATATGAAAGCTTCGAATACGCCCTAACTAAATGCCTAATAAAAATTTCCATGTTTTACATTCCTGTTATTCTTCCATCTTCTGACATGGTTTTAATAGAGCTCGAAGAAATGTCTAGGTTAAAAAGGGGAAACGACTAAATTTTGATCGTTTATTTATTCTGATATTGATTTATTAATTACTGAAATTTATCATCGCTCATTCTGATTATGACCGTGAGATCATTTCAATCATTTGTATGTCTTAGAAAATATAAAGAAAAAATATTTTTACTTTTGCTCATTTGCTGTCATGCATCGTGGCGTCAACTGATGGTCGAAATCTGGCCTCGTTTGTTTTGGAATGCATGCTTTAGCTCTTTTGCTCTAGTGTCTTGACGGCAGTACGGTACTTAGTGATAATCTGAGAGCGAATGTATGGGCGATGCGTTGAGCTCGTTTGATGTTTGGCAGCACGACGTCTTCTGATTGCATCGCTCTAGCACAGCTCTGTCGGCCGCAGTCGTTAAGCTTGTGCCATGAATGGACTGATGACTCTTCACTGAGAGAAATTCGACCTCTGTCTCGAGACACTTAAGTGTTTCGAGGCTTCTCCGAGCGATCGTGCCAAAAGCGAGACACTTGCGGCCGCCGAAGTGTTTCAGGAAAGTCCAAGTGTTTCCAAATGTGAGATTTCGGGAAAATCTACGGAGAATGAGACCATCTTTTCAGGATCTCTGCATTATCCTTGCCCAGTTCCCAGGGCCTGATGAAATCATTCTATTATATTCTACTCTTCCGATCGATCCCAGTCTAATCCATGGCCGCCTCCCTACCAAAATTATGAAAACTATATTTCTCCGTCTCTATCTGATTTCAACGCATCTCTCCTACACAGCGGAATTAGTCACATATTTATTCTTTATACACATATTTATTTCACAATTTATATCGGTATGTACAGTCATCATGAAACTACACTCTTTGCTCTCACCTCTATTGAACTCTGGTTGAAGAAACTATTAGTCGCCCGCCGAGATTCGAACCGCTGCCATGCCTGCCATGACTGTAGTCGAGTGCGCGCGACCATGCCTTAGCCCACTGAGCCACGGAGACGGCAGTCTCATAGAGTCGCTGTGTTTGCTAAGTCTTGCGCGCGGTACTACCAGAATAAATCTTTGATTTTATTACTAACTTCTTGTGTGATTGAATGGTATAGACGTCGTTCGTTAACATTACTATTGACAAAAGAACAGCAGTGAGTTGAAACAATTACAAAATTGAGTTGCGCCAATTGACCGTATGCAGTGTAGATTCGTGGCATTCATGAGCGGCGGCTCCACACAACCTCCCCCTATGAGCGCACTCGGCGCACTGACCAATGGCCGTGCGGCGCTAGCCGCACAAATTTAAGTGCGTCGAAGCTCGAAACACTTATCACCTACTGAAACGCTTAAGGGTCCGAAATTTTCTCTCTGTGTTGGCTGTACAAGGAAAGCATCTGCTGGCTCTCCTGCGTTTCTACCCTCTGACCCCTGCCATTTGCCGGCGTCCGGGCATCGCTCTTCCGTGGCGCTCAGCACTGTGAACGTAACGACTGCATGATAGCCGATGTTTTGCTGTAGTTCGTGTGCTTTCTGCAATTAGTTGTTTATAAGGAAAGGTGTGTATGTTAGTTATTGTGCTTAATTATTTTTACCGTCCTTAATCCTTCTTCTCACGATTATTATGGTACTACCGAGTAAAAAAAGTTATAACTACAAAGTTAGAATACTGTATTTTGGTGATGTTTAATAAATACCGTAGCATCAATGTTCTGGTGTATATGAGGAAAACTAAATTATGAGCATTTCTTATCATCCTTAAGTTTGAATGGTGCATGGTGCTTGCGATTATCCAAGGTATTTAGGTCATCGCCACAGGTGCTAATTTTATCAGCATTCAGCATCTACGTGATAGTGCATTATTTGAAGCTTCTCTATTTGCTTGACAAGACTTGCGAGATTTCTATTAGCTTTTACGGTATCGACGCATTTCTCAATGCACCTCGAGTTGCGCTTAGTGCAATCTGCAAACATCTTCTATTGAAGTGACTACCTTCCTTCCGTGTTCTCAGTTTGCTGTTTGACTGATCGCTCGCTTTGAAACGTTACCGGCATTTCTGATCGTTTCTAAATCGGGCCAGCTCTCTGTTCGGCGCCAACGGTGCATCGCGTCCGACCTGTGGTAAATTAGGACGAGAATAAGCATCCGTTTTTTTCACGGATTTCTGAATTCTCCGCCTTCATTCTTAAACGAGTAATAATTTTATCGCTCAATGTCTCCATTGAAGCAATACAAGTTAAAAAAGCCTAGGTGTATTTTCGAAATTGTTTGCCGTTTGCCTCCACTCAGAATTATTATTTTTTTTTTTGCTGAGACGAATGAGCTAATACGGGCTTTCTCTCACACACTCGCTCTTCTACATTTTTTGTTTCAATTCTGGCCTGTCCCAACGGAAGATGACCGCCGTCGTGACTGGGTAAGCGTGACGTCTCTCCTATTATGTGGTCATTCTCTGTATCAGGTCACCACTACCATAGTATGTAGAAGGAAATACTTGCCTGGGTCGAAGTGAGCTCGTAGTTACATAACAAGTAGCTTGTGTGACATGGCGAGAGTATGCCGGCTAGGCTATTACTGTTATTTGTGTTGATGTCAGGCTGTTAGAAATAATGGATAAAGAACGTGACTCCTACTTCGACTAAGGTCGTCGTTGGGCACCAAATTATTTATACTTAAAAGGAATAGTAATATGTGAGAAATAAAATCTCGACTGCGAAATTTTTGGCTCGGCTTTCGACGTTTTAGACTATGCTTACGTGCCTGAATTCATACAAACTCTTCGAAAATTCGTGCTATGAAACTATATGATTTTACTATTGCGAGCAGTAACGTTATGAAAATTTAGCCTTTATTTCAACTTTGAAATCTTGGAGTGCTTTAACATTTATTTAATTTGAAAAGCTCGCTTGGAGCACGTCGAGTAACTTGCGTTGAACGTCTCACAGGATGCCGGCAAACAGACCAGGTCTACTACATCCAAAGAATGTTTTTCTTTTAGCACTGGACAATGAGACTGCCCTTGCTTTTGTTAACATTATCCTCTCTAATCTGTTTCGAGTTCCTAGTGCTTCTTTGATTCTGTTTTACAACGGCGCTATGAATGTGGAGTTGTTTCCGGTCGCGCTCTCTGTTTTCTATGTGCTAGCATTTTATTGTCGACGGAAGCGTATTATAATTTATTTAAATTCCAAATCTGCTCTTATATGTAAAGATTTGAATTGATAAATGTGCGAAAAACGAAACGTTTTTCTGTCTCTGCCGCGTACGCTGCCCTGTCGTCTTTACGTAGGTAGTTATGTCTTATTTTTTTCAAGACCACCAATTGAGCTCATGATGCACAATGTGGGTTGCCCTAAGACGTTTATCTACGGAGCTGGCCTGCAGCGCTTATCCTCTTTATTCACGGTGACTTACAAGTTGTATAGTTTCTTCCTGACGAAGTGTGACGGCCACCCATCTTCTCGTTTTTTTTGGGCCATACCCCTTGTCCAAGCAAGCGACCGATGCTTCGTCAAGCTCCCTACGTTTGTAATTATTGACGTGTTCGCATTCGGATGTCCTATTCTTTGTATTGAACGAAGAACGCTAAATTATCTTACATTTTACCCGAAATACTGTTCTCATTTCACTTGGATTATAAAATCTTTATTTGGGTATTTAATTAAGAAGCTCCCGCATTGCTGCAGTTATTCTTAAAGAAGATAAACGCATATTACTTTCGATTGTTTGGAACAGCTCATCTAGAACACGTCAACGTTACTTGAGTTGCGCAAGCGTTCTGATAGTGCCACGCTCGCTTACAGCGGTGACGATTTCTTACATACAACACGTCCTGTATAACTTGTGACGTTCTTGTACGCCTTACGTCATGCAGGTACTGTACATATACGAGCTGTCGAAATTCTTCTTAATCGCTTATATCGTGCTTGAAACTTCGCAAGACACGAAATTTCCACCTTCGTAAAACACCAGTTCATGGTGCGTTTGTTTATATTATTACTTGTTTCGCTTTCTGCGTTTCAGAAAGATTTTCAGATTATCCTAACCACCACAATTATCATTTATATCATCAGATTCGATGCGTCAAAGTTACAGGCAAACGCTATAGGTGGTCGCTTTATTCGAATAAAGTATCGATCCGCGAATAATTGAACTGCCTTATAACTTCGATTACCAATGTCTCTTTTCAATCATCATAGTCAATAACACAGTTTATGGATGTCATAACACTTCGAATATAGGATGTTATCGGAGCGCTCTATCACTGTATTCGCTCTGGCGCTACTTTTGTATTGACAGGCCCTCCTATGTACGGCTTGCTTGACTGGCATCCGTGATGACTGGCACCAAGTGTCGTGTCTGTCGTCAGTTGATTATATTGCGCTCTGTTGCTTGAGGCTACAGCGGAGACGCCTGGCTTTTTTCTTCTCTGATTAGCTCTGCTAATCAGATCATAGTTGACTAAAAAACGCTGGGAAATTACAGCTATGCTGTGTTGCACATCGTATAGGATTACTCACTCGAAGTTTCAATTTGTTTTGTCAGTAATTAGACTTTCTTTAACGTGAATATTCAAGGAAAGTGAATAATTCGGGACTTTGACTCACAGTGCACTCATTTCGAGCGCCATAGCTCGCGGCGTTGAGCCTCGCTTGAGAAGTGAGGCTGTCGGAGGTGAGGTTTTCCTCCGTGACGCACATGGCCTGGCCCATGACATTTACGTGAGAACTGCTCTAATTTCGTCTCGAATTTACCCGTCTTTCATGCCGCATACCAGAATTTTCAACGCTCACGTCGATAATCGCATGGGTATTATAATGTCCCTGTAATTTTTATGTCGAGACGGCTGTAAACATTCAATTTCATTGACCCTATCCACTTAAGTACGTGACGCGGGTTGGATAGCTTGTATTACATCTTCTTGAAATGAGAATGTGCGGCCAAGATTTTATCTTAAGCAGGAATCTATCAGTTGTCAGTGTAGGACGAATCAGTTGACTCGGTAGTGTAGGTACGTATGTTAATGAAGTCATCCCTTGCTGAGGACATCCCGTGTGTCAACGTCTTGTCTGCATCCGTTGGTGAGCTCATGAACTCATCACACCGGCATTGTCAGGCGATGACAATATCCCTACATTAACGGACGGCGTTTTGTGGTGACTACTGAGGGCGACGAATGAACTCCTTTTTTGTGTGCATCTATGGTTCTTCCGCGAACTGCTGTTCAGAATGCCGGTTGTCCAAGTTAGTCGGTTTAATTTCAATTCATTGCTTAAATTCAATGCTTTTTAGATTTTGCTCTGAAATTAGGTTTCATATTAGAATCAGTTCAAAGCTTCCGGATCACTACCGTTAGATTGGCATTCTTTTCGTTTCACACTTAATGCTCATGAAGTGTACGAATGTCTATGCCATCGTGCTGTTTTATTCTGACTCAATCGTGGACTAAATTGAGGCTGGCAGCTCCACAATGAGCTCTTGGCAGTATTTCACTTGTCTTGATGTTGTGGGTAACATCCCTGAGTGGTCAAGACAAGGATCCCAAGACGCCATTATCATGTTCGCTCGCTAGGCCTTACAATTCGTTGCCTGATTCTAGGGAAGTTAACCCAACAGCTGTCGACGACGTGAACGTGATGATTTTATAAATGAGCTTATCTTGTTGTGAAATTAGGGCATGCACCATGGAAACCTTATGCGCAGATAGTTGAATGTTTTTCAAGGCAATGCGCATTTTTACATTACTTTCGATCGTGCAAAGACAATTTGAACGATTGTATATTTTTCCGGTTACTCTTTCAGAGATTTCAGGGTTTGTTAGAAGGCAATTTGAAAAGGAATCTCATTAAAGGGTGTACACGGCATTATTGAAAATCGCTAGTTTCGTTTTCTTCATGTTTCCGCTAACTAGTATTATATCCAAAAGTTAATCATGAAAGAAATCCGGTTAAAATGTTGATCATTATTAAAACCGATTTGAAGGTAGCTATTTATGTGTTCTTTTCACCTTAAATGCCAATGTAACAGAAACAAATGATTTCCATCTACATATTTGCTTATTGCTTTATCAGGTCTTATATTTGCAAAAGCGATGCATTTTTTTGCCTAGAATTTACAGACCTGTATAAATCATGTCTACGTGTGTACTTAAAAACTTCGTGTGGCCTGCGTGTCTTTTACGGATAATCCATTTTGAAAGAATGGATTCAAATGAACAAATTTAAATTGAGAAACCATCAGTGCGCTAATATTCGTAAGCATAAGTAATGTATGTTTATTTGATTGAAATTACCCCGATTTTACTGACTGTGAGTTACAAAACTGCTATTTTTACGTTGATACACAAGTTGCAAAATACCTTATTTAAGTTTCATGACCCACATTTTGTGGTAAACTGAGCGCTAAAAACACCGGAAGTTCGGCAGTGTACAATTAAGAGCTGGGACCTAGATTGTGAGACGACGCCTTCTGACAACTGCTTGCGCCATGTAGCTGTCCTTGCGATCTCTGCATCATTTCCACCTGAAGCTAAATCTACGCGAAATTTATGTAGCTTCGATTCAGGTGATGAATTTTCTAATCTGTTTAACTATCACTCGCAGACAATACCATCAACTCGAGTACTATATGTGATGCTTGATTTTTTTTAAAGCTTTCTTAATCTTGAGAAAGCTGTTGAAACTGTCAGAGGAATTGTTCTTTAAATGTCCCTGTACGCGACTATCAAATTAAGCAGTAATTGTTGTCCGTAGTAATTGTGCAGTATGAACTCTTTATCAGATTTCAACAGCCGTTGGTAATGTACCAACATTGAGGTCTGCTGGTGAAGTTTAATGGTGAACTTATTTCAGTTTGATTGATATTTGATTTATTGATTGATGCTAAATATCGAACAAAATTGATTTTCGTTCGATATTTAGCATGTGAAAATGAGTCGAGAACCTTACCTTGATTAAGTCGAGAACCTAGAGTGATTTACGGAAACTTCCTGATTTGATATCTCAATGAAAAAAACTAGTAAAGATAGCATTATAATATAAATTTTATTGAAAAAGACATCACCTGAATTTTTGTATCATTTAGCTTAACATGTTGACTAGGTACGTAGTGGTACATATGTGTACCACGAAATGTATTTCTCCAGGAGGTAGTGGTACATAATTCAGGTTGCCTAAAATCGGCCAAATCCGAGAACAAAAAAGGCCGATAATTCAATGTATACTAGTTTATTTGTAGGTTCCGCTATAAAAATTCCATTTATTTTCTTTTTGCAGTATTTAAAATTTAATTAGGAAGAACCCCTATCATAAATTGTAGCCGGCCAACGCAAATGTGAAAAACTAAATCACGGAATTTTTCCGGGAAAAATGACCGTCTGGCAACCCTGCTTAAAAAAGTACAAAAAATGAAATAATAGTACAAGATGGAGCAATCGTAGTCAACGTGTTAAAAGATGACATCGAACAAATGGCATCCCACATTGTCAATGCATTCAGTTAGTCAATTTTTCAAGTTCCGTTCAATTCGACGAAGCATATGGACGGGTATGTTGGCGATAGCTTGGCGCACGTTGTTCTTCAAATGAGGTACCGTAAAATGGGGTTACTTTGACCGGCGGGGTAACTTTGACCACTTTTCATTTTTTAACAAAAACCCCCAAAACTCAAAAACGATTTGACATAGAAAAATTTTGTCAATGGCCATCAAAGGCCTAACACTGAGGCTACGTAACACAATAGAAAGATTTAAAAAGTTAGCTATGCTTTTCGCTTCGAATCACCGACATGTGGAACAGCCTCCCCGATGACATCGTTGGCGCTCCAAGTATGAACGCGTTCAAGAACAGACTAGATAAAGCTATGGAAAAATATATGTTCAGATTTGAAATGCCTAGCTCCTTATCGAACCCGGTGGAAGTTTAGTAGCTTCTTCAAACTATCGCCAGTCATGAAAAGATCCGGTCAAATGACACGAGTCTAGATCTATGAACAAGGCACGAAAAGGAAAAGAATCGGCGACAGGCCACATCAGGCCTACACTTCAGCGCCGACATCACTATGTTATGTTATGTTATATCTAATAGGTTAAAAATTAATAATGTGACCCATGAAAAAGAGCTATTATTTAAAGCCTGTCGGAGTACCCCCTCCATTTTTTTTATTTTTTTTTGGTAAAATAACTCCAGGTTTTGATGCATTGTAGTAGAACTCTTCTAGTTACACATACAAAAGACAAATTTTAGGAAAGTGTCATAGTTTGCAAATGGGGGGCGCCGCCCCCCAATGGGGGAACTTTGACCACCTAATGGCAGCCGTGATGGGGTAACATTGACCGGCTTGGAAATTAAGTTAAAATTACCATAGGTACCTATATAACATATTTTATGTTTGATACACCTATTAATATTTTTTGCATTATGTTTCAGACTCTACAGAGTCTTATATATAGTAATTTTAACTTAATTTCCAAGCCGGTCAATGTTACCCCGTCATGGCTGTCATTAGGTGGTCACATTTCGCTCATTGGGGGGTGGTGCCCCCAATTTACTAACTATGACACTTCCCACAAATATGTCATTTGCATATGTAACTAGAAGAGTTCTACTACAATGCACCAAAACCTGGAGTTATTTGGAGTTATTTTACCAAAAAATAAAATTGATTTTACCACCTGGTCAAATAAATCCCAAGAGCTGGGGTAACAAAGACCATCACTTTTTTTGAAATTACATCAAAACTTTGAGAGGCAGGAGCCAGCAATTTATGGTGAGTAAAGCTAGACTATAGACCTGTATTTTGCATGTTTCAATTTAAGTTTAACTTATCTAGTAAAAAAATGGCATCATTTCGAAAAAAAGTGGTCAAAGTTACCCCATTTTACGGTAGTATCCTTGTACAGTAATTGTAAACAATTGAACCAGACCTTCTTGCATTCACACTTCCACTTGATCTAAATGTGTTCACCCACGTAAGAATCGATTTCCGATCAGTAACCCGACCTAAACGGCGAATACGTAGCCGAGTACTGAATGCTCGTCGAGTACGAGCGATAATGGAACGGCCGCCAGAAAAGTACGCCTTGACAGCAAACGCACGCTACTTACTTGTCCAATGCATAGAGGCCACTGACTAGGCAGGACACAAAACTTCATGACCTTGCTTTTCATATGAAATACTCCCGCCCTTTTCCTACAGCATCTGGGTGCTTGGCGCGAAATACAAAACTGGAAGTTTTCGTGAATCACCCTGTATCGAGGCTCTGATTTTGTGATTATGAAATATATTAGTCGTGGACATGGATCGGGTGCTGATTGAGGCCGACGTGCGCTGCATAGGCTTATATCAACTGAGCTTTCAAGGAAGCAAATGTCGCTGACGAAGCTGCAGGGAGAGGTACTACCTGAAGAGCTTTGTCATTGTTTGACGAGCAACTCTGATTTATTTAGCGACACAGTTTCTACGTTACCTTGTTCCTCATCAAATATTACAATTATTTTCATTCACGTTCTGTAAACAGGATCAAACTATTCTGAGTTGGTTCGAAAATATTTTAATATTATTACCAAAAAAGAGGAATCGATCAAATGCAATGGTGGGATATATACGTATAACAGCTATAATCAGCGATATTAGGATTCTGAGCAGCTGTGTTGTTATCATGAATTGTGTCCAATAAAACATTTAATGTGTAATTAATCGTCAGATTTGAATAATTTAAATATTGTCCATCCTGATATTGATCTGACCGTGAAGATAATTTAAAGTTGAATATTTTGTATTGCAGTTAAATTAGCCGTACTTTCTTAATTCAAAGAACTCAATGTTACTTGGGGACGGGATTTTTTAGCGAGTTAGGAAACAGTTATCGGAAATGACGGAAGTCGACCGTTTTTACAACTCTTGCGCGCGAGAGTTGATGTGAAAGCCTAATTTACATTACAAGCCAAGAGTGGCTTTGGAATTACCTCCTCTGATTTCCGAGAAGCGCTGTAGTGTCTGAATGTTTGAGTATACATGATACGCGGTCTCGAGTGTGGGAGGCATTTCCTGCGGTGAGGGCGCCTCGCTGTCTGCTGCATCCGCGCCTGTGCTCCTGCGGTGCCAACATCGATAATGTGTTCGTATTTGAATGATCAAATCGGGTGCATTTTTAACAAATTTCACCTCGAATTTTAGACCGGGTATTACTGTACTCGCAAATCATTAGCATTTATATGGGTTGATATTTAGGAGTTGTTATTCAGTAGTTCAAATTGATCGATATTGTGTTTAAGTGTAAGTTGGATTGTAAACATACCTTCAAATTTTGCTTTAAAGTTACAATTCGTCGGATATCCGCAGATTTTGATAGCGTGGTATAGGTTATCATGTTTTAAAATTTGTATCCATGACCATAGTGTATTTACGCCTAAAATGGTATCGTCCATCTGTTGTCCTTGATGGCGTTTAATAATGAGATAAAAGTATTCGGCTTGAGTACACAAGAGGGGGCTTTAATGAGCTCAGGTCTTTCAATTCACACTCTCTCTCACTATCTAGTGTGTTATACCTCGCATCTATTACTTGCCACTCTCTCATTTTACGCAATTTCTTTCGCTCCCTTTATTAAATTTTCAGCTATAATTATTTCAGGTTGAGTTAAATTTCTAATCGTTCGCGATTAGAAATTTAATTTGTACTGATGGGTATTGCTTTTAGGACGTTAGCTTGAAAGAACGCTTGGAAATTTAGTCAGGCATTCTTCTCATGGTTGGTAGCCATGTTCCAATTATGTGTGCGCCTTACTCTTCTGCGGGCCCTGGTGGTCGTTATTTCTATGGTGTTGCGGGCGGGCCCTTTTAAGTCGGTGTTGTTTTAGGCGCAGCTGCTGCCGTCGCCCCACGCCGCGTTTCCGTGTCCGTGTATGTACATAATCCCCGAAGTGCTTTCACTGTTCATGGCATTGCATGCGGAGCTCTAATGGGAAAATTAGGCGCCTTGTGTTAATTAGTCATGTTATCGATTGTGAAATTATTGTTAATCAATTGTTAGCCATGGCATGCATAGTTAAAGTTGCAATTGTTTTTTTTTCGTGTGTTGCAATGTTATAGTTCAGTTTCGGATGCTGTTTTCATCTGTCGTGAAGTCAAGACAAACTCAGGAACACGATGAGAAGGATATTTAAAAAAAAATATCCCAATCAAGTTGTTGACGAGTCAGAGTAGCGAGTTCTGTTTTTCTATAGGGAAAATTGCAATGAAATTATTATAGAAATATTTCGTTCCTGAAACATAAGTGTTCGGAAGTACGTTGACCGATTCAATGCATAATTAGGAACATTTTTGATCTCCGATTGCTCTGTATAAAACACTCTCATTTAGTTGTGTGAACTATTGGGTTAATTGTTAAGTGGAAAATATATCTCGGATCGCTTTATAATAAAAACTTATGTTCAATATTTTGTTGTGTGTTTATATTCGAACTGCTGAATTGCTCACAACACAGCGCAACTTTGCATTCGGTGTGACCGTGTAGGCTGTGAGCTGGGCTTGTGTTTGGTGGCCACGACGTCTCGAGTTGCCTAAGCCGTTACTAGTCGCACTTCTAAGTGACTCTTAGTGTCACCTCGCGACGGGAGTTATTTTCATCTCACGTGCTGTGTGCTTGTGCCGGAACTGTATTATGCTGTTCTTGCTGGGCTGACTTGTGCGACTTGAGCCTGTATGTAGTTCTATTTTGTTCTATCTACGGTTGGTACGTTCGTCAACATCCAATGATTGGACTGGAATTTGTTTTTTTTACGGAAACGAATTTATTCTGATGGTGTACATCTAGAAGTGCCATTTAAAACTGACTACGTAGATCATCAATGTAACCGAAACGCGGCCACTATAAAGTACTGAAAATTATCATGTATATCGGAAATGCTAGCCTAATTATAATAAACACAAATGAATTATCTTGGTTGAGTGTCTGCTGACGATTTGTAATAAAATAAATACAACTGTCCCAAATCTTCCCTCGCAGGAATAATTCAGAATAATTTTTTGTGGGTGCGGCCACTCCTTGGTGCCTATGAAGTTCCTCCGATATCGACCCGCTTGCGCGTATCGCGCTTGATGCTTCGCGTACGTGCGCCGCCCCGCCTCGTTCTCCTTCCTGTGTTCGCTACGTAGAGCTTCGTTGCAGTCACAGCACTTCAGCCTCGGTGAATTTCTGCCGACCCTGTCTCTTCCGATTTTCTGAATAGGGAAGAAATCACGCACTAAAAATATTACCAATATTATTTATATTATGAGACTCCAAGAAGTTGTTAGAACGGTAACTTTGATTAAGCTAGAAGTGTTGAGGATTTACTAGTTATTCTTTTATTGATTTAAACGATTGCATGTATCGATAATGTAACAATTTTAACAGTGGAATTTTTTCTATTTATTGCAGTTGAATAAAAAATTTCCCGAAATTGTTCGTATCTCCAGACAGGACGTAATGTGATAAACGTCAATAACCTGATGACTGATCGATGGAACAAATTAGGTGGTGGGAGTCCTTTGTTTGAAGAGTTCTCATGCCCTTTATATTGCCCTCGTGTCCAATAACCATCGCGAGGACAATATAATTAGATTTACTACTTAATATTGACAAATTTGCATTCGCGTAGCTTTATTGTTAAATTGCGAAGGCCGTTTTTCTTTCAACTGTAAATGACGGACTTAGCTTTACGTTGTTGACCTTTGGTCTACTCTCAATCGTTTTGTATTTTACCACCGTAGCTAATTCCTAAATAAAACAACGTATTTTATAGTGTTCCGGTGCATTAGTGGAGTGTTCCGTTTCCAAAATAATGGAAAAAGAAATCCGGTGGAAATCCAAAAGAAATCCGGTGCATTTTCAATAGCATATATAATTACTGGAAATGTCATTTCCGTCTGTGTATTTCATTTTGTCCATTGCCGCCTATCATTCATTCCAGCTCATTACTGTAAAAAGTTTACCATTCCTGCTTGTTCGCCCTGATAAGCTGATTGATATTGATTTGCCCTGATTAGCTATATTGTATGATATGGCTGTTGGTTTTGATAAGAAATCTAATTGAAGAATCCAATATATATGCCATCCATAATTAATATATATACAATACTTACTAGGCCAAAGTCATAAGAACAGGAAAAATATTTTACACGCTTGATTGTTTTGAATAGAAACGTGAATATATATGCTTTTACTGCTTGAGTAGAAACGTAGGTATTTGTAGGTATTTAAAAAACTTCACACATTTGAATTCCAACGAAGCTCCTGCAAACATCATCAAAATATTTTCCCGAAATTGTTGCCATTTTCCTATCTTATTGTAATCCATGAATTACTTGTTTACTTGTGCTTCTCTTTTCGAATCTTCTGGATCTTTCTTTACATCATTCCGGATGCTTGCTATGCTCTGTTCCTGGTTTCCCCTTCCCGAGGGCGTATAGCCATCACTTCCCTCGCACCCTCGCAGGCCTAAGAAAACTTCCACGAAGCTCCCAAGCCTGAAATTGATCTTACCTTCCTGTGTCGGTACAAATTTTTTCCTTTCATTTAATCTAGTTTTTTTAGTGTTATGGAACCTTCAAATTCTCGATGACATTATTTTATTTTCTTGGTGCTGTTCTGGTAGACCGAAACATCTTTTTGTTCCGATAAATCACCGATGCTGAACAGAGCAAGAAGCGTTTTTCTGTCTTCTAGTCGCATCCGATGAGCGTCAACAAGCAGTTGAACAAGAGGTGTTCAACTTTTTTAACGATTTATTATTTATTTTTTTTTCACGTAATTTTTTATTACCTGGATTTTTATGATGAAAAATGTGAAATTTTTGGTGTGAATTCGTACTTGTTCTTCTTTTATCCTGAGTTGACTGTTATTCTTGCCGTTGATCCTATGGTGCCGTAAAGCTTGTTAGTGGTGAACTTCACAGCGTCGTTAAATTAGTGGTGGCTTTCTCGCACCTCTTCTGTAATATGATGACATTGGTGTGGCGTTCTTTGTTTCATCCGATCTTACTAAGCATTATTTTAGAATTTCTCTTTCGGAAATTCTCAAAACTTGTGTACATTACTGTGAGTTTAATAATGAATTGAGCTTCTGTTTTTCTCCATTGTCACTAATTGATGTGTTATAAATACGGTCATTCGTAAGCTCTGAAGTTGAGGATAGCGCCTTACGTGTCCTAATTATGTTAGGTCTTCCTTTGTGCAGCGTCTATGTGTTTGTCTCTGGGTAAATACTTACGAAGCCGTCGATACACGAATTGCAGCAGGATTTTTTATCATTCACTACGATTGTGCACATGGATTTGCCCTCATCTATCAAATTTGTACGTTACTTTCATAAAAAATGACCGCTTTTCCATCAAATAATGATGTTTATTGATTCTATTCAGACATTTCAGATTCGAGTAGTAGTATGAAAATTGTTGGCCCAGGTCCCCCCAAAAAATACACTAGTTGACATGTACCTACGGACCCTTTCTCTGTTAACTTCGCGTTTACTTTGGGTTCTATAATGGAGTGCAATGCGATCGATGCAAACTAAGATTTCTTATGAATCTTGGAGGAATCGAATTATATTCCATAACATTTCCGCTGTACACCGCTCTGGACTGTAATCTTATAGAAGATTTGCCTCCACGCGTGTAGCGAAAGGAGTGTTGGGACCTCGCCCCTCTTGCGAGGGAAATGTATAGTTCGGCTAGCGCGGCGGTAGCGTTCCGCGGCGTCGTCACGACAGTTACCCTCGAAGTGTCGTGGTGTGTGCACGCGTCAGATTTTCTTTCCTTATAGGCTTAGAGATTCGGCCACCAGGATGTGCTTTGTTGTGCAATGAAGTTCGTGTGCAGGCTTGGAGTTCTGTTTAGTTTTAAACAAAATATTTCATATTTGTTGGGGTTTTAATTCGTTCGTTAGTTTCCCGCCAAAAATTCTATTACCCGGCATTCAATATTCGATTGAAATGAGGTTTATATTTTCAGTGTTTGGCCTTGCAAGTTGTAGTTTCTTTTTGAAACGGAGTTGCCAATTTTTATTTATTTATATCATTATAATTTCTATAATTTTTTCTTTTATCCGAGTTATCAATAATGATCAGCGATAAATGGACTAAATTTTTTCGCTCAAGTATTTCCTTCAGTGTTAGAAATTTGATTAGTTGTTCTCTCCCTCGTCTTCTAGCGCCTCATCAGCTTAAGTTCTGACTTCTCGTCGCATTTATCTGCATGGACGTTAATTAACGAGCCCATTTTTCCACTTGACGGTTACGTTTACCAGAGTAGAATGTGCTCAAGTCATGATTTCGGATAGGTAGTAAAACTTTTTATTTTAATTTTTGTCCCAAATATTCTGTTGAACCCTATGAACTAACAAGCACAGTCAATCCTTTCAAAAAAATGTCTCTTAATAATTTCTTACGTGCCCACAGTAACACATTAACAAATATTTTAATTGGGTCAACAGAGCTATTTCATGCAATTTGCAGATAGGTGAATTTAAACTTAAATTTGAATAAAGAATTTCTAACGATTATATTAGCAATAGGGCTCGAGATACTCTGCGTTTAATAAGGATCTGAAGTGAATACTTTGTTCTGACGCAAAAAGATGAACAATGAACTCCGTGCTCACCTCGTTAGCGGATTTGTCTCTGCGTGAATCTTCTGATGGTCGTCTTGAGGTTCTTCAAGATCTCGACCTCTTCTACATCAAGCAGCTCGCTCACGGGCTCAAGGTATGCTTGTATTTTTCTGCACATTTCCAATCAATAATTTGCTGTTTACTCTGCTGGATCAAACTGTTCTGTAACATCTGCGGAGAGAAAGAGAAAAAACTGCCCAAACTTGTGCACAGTCAAATACTTGCCGTTCTTTGCGCTTTGACAAAGATATAATTAGAGCCGGTTATCTTGAAAGTTTATTTACAGACTGCAGGGCACGGAAATGCATTTGTACATTTTGTTTCTACGGTCCAGTATTCCCAGTAAGTTTGTCAAATGAGTTCCTTGAATTGCATTGTTGTATGCGCGCGATTTTTGCGATGTACTCGTGTGTGATTTTCGGCTCCTAATAATTTTTTTCACACAATGTTGTATTTTTGTCTTGATTGTTCGCTCATCAGGATTAATATTTTGGCGGCAGTTTGAAAAATGACTGCTTGCGTTTTCTGAGAAAAGACGCGAGCTAGAGAAATCGTATCAATTGCAGAATTTAACTCTGATTATGGATCGCCATTGTTCTGGAATTAATACGAGTTCTACTTGCAGGAATATGACTTGGAGCAGCGCATCGGTCTGGAGATCAAGATGCGAGAAGGCAGCAGCAAGCTGCTGGCTGCGTGCGGCGCCACGGCGGGCGCCAGGACGACGATGCCACATGCCCTGGAGGCGGCCAAAAGCCTCCTAACCTCCAATCACAGGATGGCGGCCTACATGGCAGAGCTGCAAAACCGCAGGAAACTCTCCCTCAGAAGCGCCTCCAGCCCTGCTGTACAGTGAGTCTTCTTATGCAGCTCGATGTAGCGTAAAGAGGGGTACAATGGGATATGTCGATTAATTTGTATATGAAGTCGCATAACGCATGTTTCTACCACGTCAGTCAATGCACTGATTAGTGTGACATTACTACCCTATATTGTTGTTAAATATTACCATTTAATCTGTAAAATAACTTGCGTGTCCTACTGCCCCTTTGTCCAACTGCATCCCATTTTCCCTATTTTGCCGTCTAAATATTCTAGTAGGTGACGAGTTACACGTTACGACTGATGGAATAACTAATTGGTATATAAAGGACACAATGATAGAAAAACTTGTTTTATCGATTCAAAGTTCGATGACATTCATGTCGTGCATCCTCATAACCACTAGGTTATTAGCAGTGGAACTTCCCCGGCGGATTATGAAAACTGATACATTGAAAGAGGTTTTTCGCAATTTTATCTCGTATTTGTGTGTGATCCGTAGGTACTCTCGGCTGTGCATAGTTCAGGAAGGAAGAGTAAAACTTTCGTTTTTTTTACAGAAGCATCCCTCCGTCAGTGGCGCGCGTTTGCATCTCGGACTTGCGGATGCCGCTCATCTGGAAAGATTCTGACCACTTCAAAAATCGTGGAGACTTCCGCAGGTACCTCCGTAATTATTCGTATGCTTAGTTCTTCAATGGCTTGATGTTGAAATGTGCGCAATGATTCCGATAATCTCACCGATGTTAACGGCCAAAAATTCTTATTGAAGTGACTAAATATAATAAAATTCGTATCTAGCTTGAATCAATGTTTTTTTTTTTTTGGCTTTGAATGTAAATTTTTAAAGTAAAAGGGTTAGTATTTTTATTTTATTCAACTAATTACGTAACTCTTTCAAATGAAATTGCCTATGCAGGATTTGAATTAAGTTCTAACGTTTGACGAACCGAATACTTCTTACATGACGAGGATGCTTAATTATTGAAGAGCAAGGCCCTAAGTTTATTTTTGTATTAAAAACATATGTAGAAGTATTCGTCGGTTTGACTGTTGTTGTTAAGGAAGAGCTCGGTAATTTTTTTTACATATTATTTCTTTCCTTCAGGTTATCGGATTCGTTGAATTTTTTTAATTGAATTTACTATCTCTTTCCATTGCAGGTTTGCGGTGTTCGTGCTACTGAAAATAGGAACTGAAATATACGACACGGCGATGATAAACCCTGTTGACCGCTCGATGACGGATATATGCTTTGACGACATCATCACTTTGTGAGTACTGCTCCACGCAATTACTCTCGTGTGTATGTTATTACAGAGAACTGACGTAATTTTATAATGTCCCTTTGTCCAAAAGAGTTTAAAAATCATTCTTCATCGTGTGGCTCCCTGATGAGGACTGTCGTTTATATTACAAGTCATTCCGCGCATTCTTAAGGCTTTTCTTACCCATTAATTTCTTTTCTTCCTTATTTCTTCCGATTTCTTTATGAAATAAATTGGAAGTCGAGTGTTATTAACTGTTTGTCTTCTCAGTTCTGGCATACCGGCGGACTTCAAGTGTGAGTTGGAGGTGTACAGCACCGTTCTGCACAACGATCTCACAATGGCGAGCACTCCTCGTAAACTTCGTAAGACTCTTCATTCGTCCATCAGTCGGACGGTGGGTAGGAAATTAGCGTCTTCCTTGAAAGATGAGCTGCAACAGCCACCTCAGCTCGGGCCGAAGATGGAGCTTGTCGCGACCGCAACGCTTGACGTGGACGACGTGTCGCCCGATATCGCCACTTACGATCTCACCCTCAGTAATATTGGTGAGTCTCTTTTAATATAAGTCAGTGATTCAATCCTTATAGAATAACTGCGAGTCTTGAACTCTAGAAGCAACAATAAAAACGGTCTATGAAATGCTTGTCAGCATCAGTCCGCACAACTATCGTAATTATCACTCCTTTTAATATCTGTCAGCCTCTCCACATTAATGCTCGTGATTCAAACTCCATCTAAAGGGACTTAAGTTTTAATCCATAAAAGGCTGTGAAGTGCCACCTGCGGTTACTTTTTAAGAACATTTTTTATAAAGTCGAAGCATATGCTGATTAGTGCGTAACATGTGCTGATTAGTGCGTAACATAATTAAACGCTTCAAATTGCCATCTGCAATCCAGGTTGCAATGGAAAAGGAAGAGCCGCTGTGTTTGCCTCGACGAAGGCAACCTTGTGTGCCTTGTATTTTTGTTGCTGCACAATCAACAGCTTTGGAGCCTGTTTTTCCTACAAGAGTCGTTGCATCCTAGGTCGCCCCCAATCGTGGTTCTTTTCACATGACTTTAGATGACTTCTGAATTAACACACTTGAAAAATTTCTAACTTAATAAAAGTATGAAAAGGCAAGCAAAAATGACAAATGAAATGATTAACTGCTTTTCTTAGTCGATGCTGTTTTGGCATCAACCATTTGCCAAGGATATCCAATGTGTAACTGTTGACTAGTGAATGTAGGCCTAACTGGATGCACTGCCGTGAAAAGTACTTTTTCTTCTGGATTTTTTTAGTATTGGTGTACGTTTGCGAGCTCATTGCAACGCTGGCTCGATTCAAGTATCCCGCCATATATTTTTAATTATATTTGTTGTTTTTTATCAAATTAAACTGAACATTAGCAAGAGAATAATGGTGATTTCATTATTTATGCATTGAATTCATGTTTATTTGTCAATACCAAAACTTGTTTGATAACTCTTGCAGAACCTCGCTCGCATCAACTACCTCTTTTTGGACACTTCTGTTGCCGCTTAGCCGCTGCTCCCGAGTGTCATTCCCAAGAAAGACTAGCAGCTTCTTTACATGTTCAGGTGCGTTTCTTCTCTTAAAAAGTCCGTCTTAGTTTATTCGTTGCTGGTATTCGATATGCAAGGTTCAAATAGTTCCTAGAATAGCAAGATTCGAGTGTCCTGGTACTGACATTGACACGTTATATAAATGCTTGATTAGAACGAATTAAAAATCAATATTTTATCAAGCAAGTGTCATTGCTGTTTTCAATAGCTTCAATATTAGCAAGATTCGAGTGTCCAGTAACTGATATTGATACGTTGTATAAATGCTTGATTAGAACAACTTAAAAAATGATATTTTATCGCGCAATTGTCATCGCTGTTTTTCAGATGCCAGAAATGTTCCAACAAATTAGGAATGTCGAAATGATTTACAAGATTGATTGGAAAGTAATTTAGGTATCAGTTATTCCATCTCTTTAATATTTGTCTGTAAATACAAATTAATGAACGTAGAATAATAAAAAAATTTCAGCACTTCCATTGTTGCAGAATTAACGATTCTGCAACAATGTTAATTGTTGCAGAATTTAACTAACTAACCTAGCTTCACATTTCACTGTTATCAACTACACCAGACAGGAGAAAAGCACTGTACAGTGGGCCAGTGTTGGGTGCGTCTGCAGGGCTGGAGACTCGAGGCCTGGGAGTCGCAAGAGGAAGCTCGCACCTCTGAACACCACCCACAGATCTGCGTCTCAGTAGACAGGGTGAGATAATGTACCCGCAGATCTGCGTCTCAGTAGATAGGGTGAGATAATGTACCAGTAGATCTGTGTCTCAGTAGACAGGGTGAGATAATGTACCCGCAGATCTGCATCTCAGTAGATGGGGTGAGATAATGTTACCCGCAGATCTGCATCTCAGTAGATGGGGTGAGATAATGTACCCGCCCGCAGATCTGCATCTCAGTAGACAGGGTGAGGTAATGTACCCGCAGATCTGCATCTCAGTAGACGGGGTGAGATAATGTTACCCGCAGATCTGCTTCTCAGTAGACAGGGTGAGATAATGTTACCCGCAGATCTGCATCTCAGTAGACAGGGTGAGATAATGTACCCGCAGATCTGCATCTCAGTAGACAGGGTGAGATAATGTATCCGCAGATTTGCGTCTCAGTAGACAGAGTGAGATAATCTGCCAGCAGATCTGTATATCACTAGTGACCAGACAGACGGAGAAAATTTAGCACAGGCCTTAGCAATCTGAATTCGGTGTTCTCACAGCTGACTGCAAGAAAGCATATGCAAATTATATTGTGATTAGATATTGAAAGGTTGTTTAGAAAGTGCCTGGTTGAGTCTTATAATCTTTATGGAAAAACTCACTTTCTGTTAAAAACCATTTTATTTCATTTTGTAATCTCTCAGATGCTAATTTCACTAGACATAGTAAGCAATCTGAAACGTTGCTAGCGCATGAATTTTTCAAGCTACAATTAATTTAGAACTGAATTCAATTGGAGGATGATGGCAAATGATACCAAAATGTTGTTAATGCAATCTAGTGAGCTGGATAACTTATGTTATTGATTGTTTTTTATTTGTCTGTGCAGCATTGTAAAATAGAGCGCGAGAGCATTCTGTGCGTGAGCGTGAATAACCACGAGGGCTTGGAGCGCGGTTGCTTTATGCTTACCTTCTCAGATGAACAAGCTGCTCAAGCTTGGTTCGACGTCCTCACGCAGGTACAATTTGTCTCATTGACTTCGGTCGTGCAACTTCGTTTTTCCAGAAGTTTTACAAACGTGGGTTTGATATCAATTTCTTAGAATTTTTTTCTTTTTCGTGTTCGACTGTTCACTCGTCGGCTTGAAAGATTTATTTCGATGAATAATAGTACAAAGTGTGCTTTTAATTTTACTTCATGACGTGTGATATGAATAATTATTTTACTGATCAACTCTGAAACCTTAAGCAAATTAGATACATGTCGCAGGTTGCATCAGACCACAAAGCATGGGGACCAGCCGCCGTAGAGGAGATGGAGATCTTGACGCCTCAGCCCCCACGCCATCCATTTATGCCGCTCGATTATAACTCAAGAAAAGGAAGATTCACTTCCTTGTACGAGGAGACGCCGCTCACTGGTACTCAATGTTAACTCAAGCATTAAGATATCGGTTGTTTAGATCAGAGATCTGCAAACTTTTTTACATGTTGCCCTAGTCATAAGACATCAATATGTCGCTTCCTTCCTACATGCACACGTATCTTCCAATAGGTTGAGCAAATTAATCCTCTATTGACATTTTCAAAGCTAAAATACAAAATTTTTAGAACCGAACGAATCTTATGTTGTAATTTCTATTTATAATGTTGAAAGTTCCAGAGAACTGAGTGAGAAAGAAAAGAATAGACGTTTACTCACTTTATTACTTTTTGTAGAAAAATTCATAATAACCGAATTATACGGAACTAAATGGGCCATTTGACATTAATACTAACTACCGTGAAAATAATAAATATAATGTTTATCATATTCCCAATAATCACTCTGCTAATTAATTGGAGAAATTTTTCATAATAATGATTAGTATGAAGATTAGCCTAACTATTCAACTATAAACTTGATGTTGATGAGATGGATGAGCTGTATTAGCATCAGCAGGGATATTGACATTATGTTTAAAATTGCCCAGCTTTAACCATACGTGCTGCCTAAAGCTCAGCTCTCTGCCTTAAGTTGAAAGCTCCGTACTTTTTTGGCTTTTTGAAGGTTCACAAATAATTGATAAATTTTTGTGTGGTTGCTGCATTGTGAGTAATTATACACTTTTGAACAATTAATTTTGTTCACACTATATTCATACTATAGTTTCCCTGTTTTCACATTTTTCATTGAAATTTAACCGAACTTGACCGGAAATAATGATATATTCATAAACTTTACATTATCTTTCCCTTCTCGCATCCTATAAAATTTATCCACGCTCTTTATATCTACCACTTAACGGAACCCCAATTTAAATGCATTAAAGCGGTCAACGGATTTTGGCTTCGTGCTAATAACAAAATTTACAAGCTTGAGGAAGCCAGGTTATTTTACTTATGTTAGTAGTAAACATATTACATGTAGTAACGTTTCTAAAAATAATTTTGAATTGTTTCTTTTTTCAAATAATATGATTACTCGGCACCTCCTTGATAGAAAAAGTAATAACGCCAAAGGCTGCAGATTATCTTGATCGCTGTAACAGAGAAACGAGATTAAGTATTCACGATTTTCAGATTGTTCGGACGGTTCTTCGAAGTCGTCGTCAGATGACCTGTACAGCTGCAGCTCAGTGCTGGGTTCCTACTGCCCGAGCCTACCTCCTCCAGCCACACCAACGCTGCGACCGCGCGCCCTCACCCTCTCCAGGTCGTCGTTCCGGCGCTGGGGCAGCGCTCGCTGTAACCTCCCCTTCTTCAGGAGTAATTCCTAGTGTGGCAGCTTGCAATATCCATCCACATGTTTATACTCTATTTTATTAAAGCCATTCAACTAGTTTTCTTTGCTTTAAGTTGTTGATATAATAAACCATTGTTTGAGTACTAAGTCGTTAGTATGTCTTCATGTATTGTCCTAGTTCTTCATTTTGTTAAACTGCAGAGGAAATCTGATCCCTTCAAGTATCGATATATCAATTGTTTCGATTGATATTCATATCGATTTACATAGTTTTCATGTGTTGAACGTAGATAACAATGTAAGTGTATTTAATAACGATCAATCATCATAATACCTCAATGGTAACCTGATAGTATGTAATATGAAGTGAAATAAACAACAGTAAATTGGTCCTCACATAGATGCGTGAATTGGCAGTGTTGGATCGTTGAGCATCAACCGTTCCGTCGTAGTATTTGTAAATATTTTAAGAAAAGTTCAGTAACCAGTAAATATTGATTTGTTTTTGATAACCATGTTGCCCATTTTTTACCCGTACTGTTTACTCGTAACATTATCGAAGGATGTGAATTGGTCGTCAGTACCCACTTCTTTGCTATGAGTAGAGAAGCACGTGCTTAGTGCCATTAAAGCAAAATCTTGAGAAAGATACCGTCTGTTCTAAAACAATTAGCGTATAAAAATGAGTAAATACGTCAAACATGTTCACTAATAACGGAGAATTTTTTTTTTACTTTATTATACGTCAGAAAAATCCATGAATTACTCATTCTCAATCATCTCCCTGTAAATTTTGTTTTCTGTGTCGTTTTTCATTGCTGAAGAGTGAACTATTCAGTGAAAACTTGCATCTCTTGTTGGGAAAGGAATAAGAGGAACCTAGACCATGAGATGAACTGATCATTTGCTCTTTGGCAGTTGCGGAAGATTTTTGTGATTTATGAAACATGTGTGAACGATGGTGAAAAAATGTCTCTGTGGGTACAATGAGTTTCCGGTTAGAAAAGGCATCGTTTCGTTGACGTATTTTTGGCGGATGACCTTTCATATTGTCCTTTTGCTACTGCGGCATAGGCTGTCTTCTGTAGCCCAAGGATATTTTACTTTGAACACCGATGTTTGTGTGCACTTTTCGTTGCCATTATATGAATTTTTTTGTTATTTTCCAGCACTGACATGAGGTGATGATGTAAATGCAAAGATTCTCGGAGCACCAATACGCGGAAAGCTCTAATGGTCTGGAAAAATTAACTTTTTCTCTTTCAATTAATTCACTGTTCGTTTTTTAGTTGAATTACTCTAATTAAAAAGGTATCTGATTTTACCCACCCTTTGCGTGGCAGTGGAGAGTTTTGGCAGCTTTTTATTCTTACAGGGTCAATTAACATACATTTTTTTAAAAGCTATCAATTGCTTGTTCGAAGTTTAATTTTCAAAAGTTTTATCACTTTTCGCTATATTCTATTGTGTCCTGTGCACGTTGTTATACGCGATTTTGTTCCTTCATGGCTGCTGTCTCTAATATAATGACGTGATAACGTTCATAGGTTCTAAAGGTTTTGGGTCATTGTCGCCTTTTGGCATCTAAAATTAATCTAGTATGTTCATTTGTATGCTTTCATTTTGATATGGATGCTTTGAGCTGATTGATATTCAACTATAATTTATGTTGTTTTCATTGTGATATTAAGTTTCTAGTACTCTTTTTTGTACTTGAAATGAATCTTGCTTGAGGTTCTAGTGGATATGCCCTGCATGGCAATATTTGAAAATGTATTGTTGACGACTTGAATTTGGAAGGGATGCTCTTTAGCAATAAAATTGCCGCTAAGCAGCTGACACGGTAGTTAAAATGATATTTTTATACTGGATACAGAATCTCACAAGTTACTTTTTAACTGTCACAGGTTATAAATGTCACTTGTTATAAATTTTCCGTTTTACACTACCTTACAATATTACTATCGAACCTGCATCTTGACGAGTATCGAGGTAATTAATTACCAAACCGCGAATTTTCTAAGAACTTTTGAGCTTAAGTTGCCAAAAAAATACCTATATTTTTTTTAATCATTCCAGAGCCTGACGATGAAGCTGGTCAAGTTTTCTTGTCAGATTTTGTTCGTAAATTATGTGTAACGAAAAGATGCCAAGGTACGTTCGTTTGTGATGGCGAGGAGATTATTAGCGAAAAGTCAAAGCTGCCAAGTTTTATGTTCCACTTGTCAGAATGTCCCACAGAAAAAGCTGTACCTTCACTCACGTTACAGATGATTACTCATCTAACACGAATTTCGATTGAAATGACAGAAGCTGATCACATTTTATTGTTCATTTACAATGTTGTTTGTATCCCAAATTACGTTCTGTGAACCGTATTTATTTTGATTTCTAAAGGTTTACTTGTCTTTCCGGGTCTTGAAGATCATGAGATTCCATTGTATGTATAGAAGTCGGTTGCCTTCCACTCACTGCCACATAATGTCTAGGATGGTGCTATGGTTTGCAATTAATGTGGCAGCTGCCCCAGCAAAGCGAACGACTTTCATATTTATTCCTACGCGCCTTCTGCTATGATGAGACCTTCCACCTCTATGGTGATGTTCATCTTGACTTTCGGTGCGAGATAGCTAAATAGCTGAAGCGCTAGTAAACATTTGGCCACTAAACTAACTAATTAACTTCTGCTATGACTTCCATGAAGCTAAATTTTGATGGTTTAATATCTAATATTACTGTGCGAAAAGTATATTAGAATTTGAACCCGGCTTATACACCATACACCTCAGGAGGACTTATGACTTGTGTCTGTACTCGTCAGAACTCCTATGGAATTTCGCGTTCCTAGGGGGCATCCCCCCCCCCCAAAGCTCACGGTGTCCGACTGTGGGTTTCAGTTGTGGTGTTGAGTTTATCATGTAGGTAAGATCCCTTGTATTTTTCTTCTCTGTCTCTCCTATGCGGGCGGCCGACGTCGCGTGTAAACGAACTCTTGTACCAGTGTCTTGGTTTCTTTTGCTTTTCACCTGTCCCTCCTTGTCACTTCGTCTCTTTGAGATGCTAATGCTGCTTCTTCCGAGCCAGCTTCAGCGGGCTGGACATTTGAGCCCTCCCTCCACTTTTGGGTGATAATTAATTTGAGACTTCGAATGATTGAGACCTTCCTTGCCGGCGATGTTATCTTTTGACCTCCGTCTCGAAGTAGCTTGATAGCTGAAGCGCTAGCAAACCATTCAACTGCTTATCATATCGTAATGATGTATTTCGAATATCTTAATCAAATTTTCCTCAAAGAATAGGTAGTCAAATCGATCTATTGTACGCATATCCCCTCAGTAAAAGTAACAGTTTACTTGTAATCCTGTAATGCGTATCTCCCAATTGTAAATACCATTATAAGATATGTCTTGTTGATTATTCTTTTGAAACTGAAACGGTTCCACGTCGGGTTTTGTAAGACTGGGGAAGCTGTATAGGAGCATCTGGATTTGCTGTTCATGAAACTAATCGGTCATCATTACCTTAACCATGTTAGGTTTAGTTTGCCCATTTTATGGAAGTAATCCTGTCTATGGCAGTGTTAGTACGATTTGTTAACCTTCTGTAAATAAGTAACTATAACTCGTATAGTCGTATTTCACGATTGACTCAGTCGAGGTCTTAAACATTATCATTACGGGTGCAAGCAGAACAATGCTGACGTTAAAATTCAATCACATTTTTCTATTCTCCACAAATCAACAAGTCAAAAATTAGATTAATCAGGTGCTTAAGAATCGGCAAAAAATACCAAGGGCCTTTAATTGAAAATTATTCAGGTGTGTCTGTCATTTTGGATGGTTATTCAGCTAGTTGAACCTGGTAGCGATACAGAACAACGCTAATTCGGTCGCAGAAAATATGTGCATTGCTGAATTTTCCAGAATTCAGTGTGAAAATGATATACGGTCAAGCCGATCGGAATTCACGACGTGACAAAATGGTATGCACTCCGACTTGCATCTGTACTTCATCATTCTTTTTCTCGTATTTTTAAAGACCATTCATCTAATCTACTATCCCTTTCAGGTTCAATTTTATACTGAAAGGTATATGGATCATTAATAAATCTAATTTTGAGTAGAATTCGTTGTTAGGGTAACAATGAATTAGCACGTTATTCCATCTATGGTCTAAGAGTTTTTCCATGCTGACGTCATAGAGCAAATAACTCCTTTTTTATGTACGTATGTGCCCTCCAACTTTTTCTAATACACATTTCATCATTTCTTTGAGTTTCATTAGCAATGGAATGCTACGTTTTTTGTTTACTTGAAAAAATAACCGTTTACCCGGAGAAATAACTTTACCATACATAGGTGGCCAATCCGACTCTCTACAAGCCAAAAGACAGTTATTTTCTAGTTCCCTCGCGATGTCCAAGTAGCTGGCAATGAAGCCGCAGATGAGCTCAGCGGTTGAAGAGACGCCACATTGGAATGATAGCGTTCCCCATCGAGATCATTACCCTATCATCCACAAGATACTTATTAACGAGTGGCTAGATTAGTAGACGAGGCTTAAAACAACAAACGCAAAATTAGAGTGAACGATTTTGGCCATCCTGGTCCAATCGCGTACGCCGAGTGGAAGTATGCCTCACTCGCGTCCGTATTGGACACGCCAGAATCGCCCATGGCCATCTCATGGAACGCGCTCCTGCTCTTTATTACATGGACTGCCTAGTGCACTAGACAGCGATCCATTTCTTGTGTGAGTGCCGTTTTTCGGTGTTGCCTGACGACAATTTTTCCCTCGCCTACCCCGAGTTGACCCCGACGAACACCTCAAAAGCATCTTGGCCCCACCAGAGCGTGGAGCTTATAACGTCGACCGTCGCATAGAGTACCTGAGAGCGATTAACATATTCGGCAGCATAATATGACCTGTTCAACATCTAATACATGTGATACTCTCTGATCTTTCGCCGCGACGCGCAATGTGACCTCCGGCGCGAGATAGCTCGTCCTGAAACGCAAGCAATTATGGCCACTGAACTAACTAACATCGAGTTAATTTCCTTTATCGAGTTCTGGCTTCGAGTTTCATGGAAGAGTTTAATTTATAGCTTTTGTGTCGAATTCATGAAAGCGTTGTGTTCAACAAATCACTTTTGCTGAACTGTTATTTTTATTGCTATGTATACTGAAATTCGGTGAATTAACTCGTACTCAGCTGTGAAATAATTGAATGTCAATGATTATGTTTTTACGCCTGGGGTTTGTTGATAGACAGCAACATTATAACCAGCTAAACTCCAAATCCTCTTCTATATTAAAGATGGATTGACAAGTTCAAATTAATAAAGTTGCTGTGAATCTATTGTAAGATTGAATAACACCCTTGCAAACGAACGATTGATACTCTATTAGCCAAGGCAGGAAGTGTTTGATGCGTTCAAACTCCTATCGCCCAGAGTCGCCGTTTACTCGATTGCTTCTCACTAGTTTAGGGCAGCAGCAATTCTCACGTCAATTTCGTAAATGGCAGTTCGTAATCGATATGCGTTGAGGAAAGCAGTCCCTGATGACAAAAGTTTCATCAGGCGATCCTGGTGCGAATGGGATTGAAAATACTTACGCCGCATCTCATTTTAAGTGTCGTTTCTGGGTTGGACATGTCTACCTACGTGTTCATTGCGATGGAATGAAATTTTGACGTCCAAATTCGAATATGGATAAATTCGAAAACGTCATATAAATTTACCTTTTATTTACAAGTAATTAGCTTGGTTATAATCCTGATATAATTGTTTTAAATCATGTAGTCCTCTTTTGGATTTTTTATCCGGTTTCGGATGATGGCTATTATTGTGCAATCTATTGCGCACGGATAAAATTCTTAGAAACAGTTGTTTAACTATTAACACTTGCAAGGTTACATAAATCCAGGAATTTACCCTACTAAATTCTGGAAACGGAAAATTTTTCAGTTTGGTTTTTTGTCTTATAATTTCCATATGATCGACAATAGAGGACTGGTTTTAGCCCATGAACTTGCATTTTACAATAAATGCAATATAAGAAGCGGGTGCGTGAGGTCCAAGTAGCATCTGTTTCATCAGACGAGAGCTTCCGAGAGGAAGCATCCGCAGCGCCTACAACACTCATTCTGCCATGGTAGAACTAGTATAAGGTTGACCCATCAGAAGCCCATTTTTGCGGAAGTAGTTCGTTGTTCGCCTGTGACGTCACTGATTTCAATGACGTCACGGGCATAAACCAATCACCGAAATGGGATCAAACCAGTCAACTAATCCGTAATGGGGATGACGGGTTTGTTTACGTTTCTCGATTTAAGTGACGTAACAAGAAAGCTGAACTGAAAGACGGAACTTCTCGTGGGTCAACCTTATATAGTTCAACCATGCATTCTGCTGTCCAGCGTTGCCGGCCCTCTGGACAATAAAAAAATCCTCGCTACTGTTTACTTGATGTTCTGCGACTCGATTTTCCATCAGTCAGACCGTACATGAGAAGGCAGTTACTGAACTGGGGTTTATCTTTTAAAGTGGATGATTGTACGGTAAAGCTGGGCACGAAGGAGCCGCCGAAAAGCGAAATACGAGTATACCGGTCGAACTGACAGTGCGTCGAAAACATCAGCACGAAAATAATTCAACCTACACAATTTTTGGCTTAGTTTTCCGGCATTTGAAGCATCACCCTTCAATTCAATCAAGAAAATTCTGTCGGCGGTCTAATAAACGCAATATTTGTTGCATAGACATAACAGACAAATGCACCAATTAACGTTCCGCATGTGAATACAAGTGACAAAATTCACTAATAAAAGAATCGTTTGATTAATATTAAAAAAAATATATTTAATCACATCGTTAAAATTATAGCTTACTCTTGGAAAAGTGAAACTTTCCTTAGTTCGGAAGTTTAGCAGTTTTAATGACTCATTAGAAACACTCAGGACATAGCTTCCGTTAGCATGCTCTCATTCTTTATCAACTACTTTGCTTGTAAAAATTTTGCGAGAAGAAGTTTCCGGAATGTAATGTAATGTAATCAATAGTATCAATAAGAATATATTTAATTGTAGGATTTGTCGTACGGAGATGAGCGTATAACAGCCAAGCTACAAAGTGTAAATAAATTACGCACCGCATGAAATCTTATCACGCTCTTGTTTCACCTAAACTCTCTCGTGATACTCCAAGCTCTTCAATCTAATTTGCAGAGTTAATGGATATAGCTTTGATTATGCTGCGGCTAGAGAGGTCTTCAGCTACGATGTTCTCTCCAACAGCATCGTTCAACATGATGGAATTGTGCAGGCGCACGAATGTAGCAAACAAACATCTGACGGAAATTAATCATCGTTACGAAATGCCATTGTTAACATCATAATGTTTAAAGTTATAGCTAGTGATCAGGTTCCGTCTCGAGTCTGTTCTTAGTTGGAATTCTATTAGGCTATTAGCGCAAATTTCAATTTCGAAAGTCTTAGGCTGGAGGACAGAAAACTTCATAAAAATAGCAAATGGCTTATTCATTGATTGCAAAGTTATTCCGTTATAACTATATTTTACAGTTTGTATTATTGTTCTTTAATACACAGATGAAATTTAAACTAGCAAACACTAGAAAATTATTCCTGCTTAGATTTTTCGTCCCAGCAGTATAATCTGAGAAAAACAAAACAGTTTTTACTCGTATATACAAATAGCAGCTGGGAGTTGGATGTTATCTTACAACTAATCTAGCTTCGATTTGCAATATTAGAAAGTGATCAGATTCTTTGGCTACGTGCGGGCGGGACTGTCAATGAGGTAAAGAGGCTTTCGAATGCCCAAGGGCCACGCAGCAAACTTTTCCACCTCAATACGCAGGGAGTGTATGGAAAGTTCCAGAAGCAACATGGCTGCAAGAGATGCAGTGAGGCGCTAAACTTTCGACAGCGGTAACTTGGACCAGCCAACAGTCTGGTCATAAATAGCGTCAAAATAATTCGGAATAATAGAGTATCGGAAGAAGATGGAGCTCCTTGCTGGGAACAGGAATATGTAGATGCAAATATAGAATAGAATTGGGAATTACAGTCAAGTAAATTATCGAAATTAGTGATTAGGGCCGTGGTTCTCAACAAATGGCTAATAAATAGTTCATTTATGTACGCGTTTTGTTTGAATTTAACTTCTGGAACTAGATGGGTGGCGTGAGGGCAACAGTTGCAAACCTCTGCCAGATTATATTGTGTAAAGCGGTAAACCTTCAGGGGAAGTAATAAATAACTAAAATAACAAAATACTTTCAAGACCCCGAAGGGGTTCTTACCACCTGAAATGTTTCTCGTACATCTGCTGGAATGCGTACTATAAGTTTGGAACTACTAATACATCTAAAAAATATTTTCTTTTGCGTTTACCTTCTTAGAATTTGGCAATGCACACAAACGTACTTAGTACGAGCGAAACTGGAAAGAAGATTAAACTGAGTTTTACCCTAGAGAAGTAAATGATAAAAATGCAAAATGATACATTTTTTTCGAGAATTACTGCAATGGAAAGCCTTTTATAATGCTTAGTCTATGATAGTCTATGAATTGCACTAAAATTCGATACCAAGTTGATTAATTAACTGTGAAAAAGGAATCACCGAAGAGCACGTTTAAACAGCAAGAAATTCATGCAAATTGTTTGGAATCTAATCTCCGGCAACAATTATGTTGTTTAAAATGTATTAATGGCGTCGATGAATGAAACAATTACAGCGGGACGACAGAACGCTTACAAGCCAATTCTGCAGGGACGGTTCCGTATCAGCGAGATTGAGAATAATCTAGCGCAGGGCCTTAAAACGCGGCCAGAGCTCGGCAATCTCGGTAATGCACGGCCAGTCCGGCAATCAGAAGACATTAGAGGCACGCATGTTTGCCTGCCTGGACGCTTATACTAATTCTCTTGATTTGACGCACATCGCACAGTACTGATGAAATACCTGCGCGAAAATGAATGCGAAATTGAGTTCAGAATGCCAAACTAAGAACATTCATTAATCATGTTTGAATATATAATAATTCTATTTATTTTGAATAATTTTTGGCTATCGAAGGAAATACATAAAACTGTTCATATATGAAAATAAATGCTATCAAATTAGATGGGCTTAAAATTGAAGGGTGGAATCCATCGGAGCGAGCAACCGCGATCACCAATACCACACATCGAACAAGAAAAAGCAGTGAAGACTGGAAACGCAGAATGATGAGGCATTTGATTTGGGGATTTTAGAGTTTATTCAATGAAAAATAAAACGAAGCTATAAGTTGTCCCAGACTAATACCGTTCGACCAAGCAATTGCACTATTGATGACAAGGGTTAATAAAACAGGATAAGCAAACGAAGTACAAATTTTAACTACAAAAGTATAAACCGTGTGTTTTAGCCACAACCAATGATCATTCAATGAAGCAATATTACGAGTTTACGTTAAAAATCTTTGAGCTCAAGCATTATCGCGGCAAAAAAACACAGTACGTAGGGTCGTTGAATATTATGGGTGCCGTTATTAATTTTATGAGCTCTTACCAATGAAAACAAATGCTGCATAAATAAACGGAGTATGCACGTATATTCATAATGCTGCATATGGAGTTTGGATTCATCACAAATGAATCCGAGCAACAAAGTCAAATGTTCTGATCGCTTCCAATCATACGTATATAATTTTTTACTGTAAGATTTATTAATTCGGGCTTATGTGTTTTCCATGACATCTATTGATTAATTTATAATTAGATGAACGGTAAGAATTATCTTTGAGTTCCGATAGGTTCTTTTTATTGTCCATATGCTATGGAAGGGTATTAATAGATCGGTAACACTGCGAGTAATTGTTAGAATTAATATTACAATAAAAGTCTCGATGATAATAACAATAGCAGACAGCACGACTCGTAGGCAAGTGAGGCAGACAGCACGACTCGTAGGCAAGTGAGGCAGACAGCACGACTCGTACGCAAGTGAGGCAGACAGTACGACTCGTACGCAAGTGAGGCAGACAGTACGACTCGTACGTAAGTGAGGCAGACAGTTCGACTCGTACGCAAGTGAGGCAGACAGTACGACTCGAACGTAAGTTAGGCAGATTACACGAGAATATAAATTAGTTAATGCGTCTGAGAGGTCGGCCTACAACTGACTGGTGATAAGCTTGAAGAGCTTATATGTATAGAGACTTATTACTTTTAGCGACGCCGAAGTATTATAAGCGAAGTATTATTTGCAACAAAACTTTTGTAAGTGTTCCTCTGGAGAGAGAAATGAATGTTTGGTCAAAATAATTGATTAAAACATGGATGTTAACGCAGTAGAGGGCTTGCAGGCATAACTGCTGTGATGAATTGTTGCGTTACACTCTAAGAAGGCAGTCTTACTACAATTTCAATAAATATTACAGGTTTTTGCATCGTAAATAAGTTCTCACAGTTTTTTGATTGGACTTGTTAACGCCTTAGTTGACCTAGCTTGTAGAAGCTAACGGTATTCCAAATGAAAGGCATCTTCCAATGAACTTTTTACAACACCTTTGAAATTTTTTCGTGGAAGGTGTGCTAAATTTTAGATAAATTGAAGGTAATGTTATTTTTTACGATATAATTCGATTAAAAATATTCAACACTGAAGATTAAAACGGCTATAAAAAATTGTTCCTGAACGTAATATTTGAAGCATCTGGATTGATGAGCATAATCTTTGCCTAAAGCACAAGGCGAGCAGGTCTCATTTGTAATCTTGACGAATAAAACAACAAACTCAAACAGAAACTCGTGGAATCAAGAGAACAACATCGCTTTGAAAGATAAACAATTTTGGTTCAGTTAATCCAACAAACGAAAGACCCGCCCATGCAGCAGCTGTGACAACGCCGCATCTCAGCTCTTTTGCATTACATGGAGTAGAAAAATACGCTTTTGGCGAGGCTAAAATATTGTCATTCGCAACAGAGATGAGCACAATTCGTCTTGAGTAGCGAGGATAAAACAAAAGAGCTCGAGTGAGGAGGAATCTTCGTGAGAGAAGCCACTTTTGTGCGCCATAATTGCTGATGAGACGCGCTGACGAGAGTCATTCATATGAGACTACCAGCAGCTACTACTCTAATGAAGGGAGTGGGCGAGGGCTCCATGCTCTCCTTGTCAAATGCCTCCACCGAAAAAGCTAGAATGTAAAGAGCAGAATTGGTGTTAATAATACCCACAGTTTCTGAACAGTTACATGAGGCGAGTTGCGTTTAAAAGTTCAATTATTGAGGCAGTGTAAAAAATATATAACAATATAGCAATAAAAATACTCATTAGGTCGACCTTAGACAACACTTGCGTATGCATTTCTCTTTCGAATAATTTATTATAACCACATTTTATGTCAAAAATTTATGGAGATTAGTTCAAAGCGTAAGCAAAAAAAGGAAAAAGAAAAAAAAAACTACGAGTGCTCAATTTTACTGTTTCCGAAAGAAATGGGCCTTAGAAGCATGACTTCTAGAAGTTTCTGGTACAAAACTCAGAGTCAGCCAAAGTATCCCGAAAATCTAAGATTTTGTGATTTGTACGATCTCGTGAAAAACTCAAAGGAAAAACACATTCAACATGCGATGTCAACGTGTTAACAAGACAGCGTATCTGGCGGTGAGCTCTTCCTTAAAGCCGAGTTAATTTTCCTTTTAATTTCGGATTTGCTCTTAGAAGTTTGATATTCCAGCTTACGCATTTAGGCGGTAGCCGACCTATAGTAAAGAATGTTTTTAATGTACACAATGAATGCAGATAAACCCCATTAATATTCAATAGATTGTTTGACCCTCAATGGATAACGAGGCATTCGGCATCTTATAGTTCGCCTTCCGGAAGCACTGTCCAACTTTACAGAAATTTATACGCGAATGAAACGAACGCCAGTGCTGAGAAGGATTTGAGGCATCAGTTGTACTGAACGATTAGATTTAACGCTGATTAGGGGTAACAACTTCTCAGAAACTTGAGCAACAACTTCAAAGAAGATGGATTTAGGAGAACAACTTGGGGTATTTACGAGGCAGCTGGACTCATGCGTGCGGTAGATTTCTCATCTGAAATCCTAAAATTTCCGAATCGGTCATCATTTTTTGGACCCTGGCAGCTCCAAGAAGTCTGGTCCGGGTGGTTAGTTTATGGGTGAGCAAAATTGATTGGAATGCCACCGAATTGAAATCCAATCGGGAATTTCATTGATCTCCAGTTGCGTCTTTTGAAGGCGGCATCATGACCACGTCTGAGTGTATACATGACACGTTTTGTAAACACGAAACATAAATCATGGAAATACCTGGTAATTGAAGACATGAATCTGAGAGATATTGGTAACATTTAAAACACACAGAAATATGAATAATTAACACACAGTTAGATAAGATAAAGCATGTAGGGAACTATTGAATTTACAAACACATATTTACGTATGTGAATGAGCTAAAAACTGGAATATGATATATTCAATTAAAAAATAGAGTTATCTAGATCACATGAAGTACGGATAATATTATAAACAAGTATTTCATTTTTGTGCAGCTTTAAAATTTATTTAAAACTTTTTGTGAGAACAAATCTATATGGAGGATCAACAAATAGAAAGGTACGCAATATTTTAGTATCCGAATAGAATAGAATCATCATTTGTGTCGAAAAATTCTTGCAACATATAGAAATCGCTATTTAAATTCAAAGTAAATTTTAAGGAAATATTGCGACAAGCTTGAGCTTATGCGGGCTTTGAAATTTAAGAATTTATTTAAAGTTAATGAAAAATCGTTCACAGCTTTCATTGTAGGGCCGAACAAAATTCAATCTTACTTAATTTTTCATTTTATTGTCTTCAATAAATTTTTTAAGTTAACTGTGAACGTGTCAGTGGTTTCAGAGAGAATGCTATTGGCATATAATACAAATGCAACTTGCCAACAGGCAACATATATGTAGAATTACTGTAAAATCAGAGGAATGCACAGTGGTTAAGATCGATCGAGGTTCAGTCAAGCAATGAATCACATCTGTGTAATTTATTTAAGTCAAGTTTATTGAATACAAACACCGTATTGACGGAGACAGGAGGATGCTATCCAGCTGCCTTACAAGTCGCAGGCGCTAGTGCACGAAATGCAATAGCGTTCAAATGTACCGATTTCATGATTCTGTTAATTTATATAATAATCAAATGATTCCGCTTGATTAAAAAACTAATAGTAATGCACATTGCACAATATAAATGAATACTTTTTAGTACGAATTTACAAGGCTGTAATTTGAAGTCTTTCGTAAGCAATAAAAATGATTATATTATCCACATTCATTTGCATTCGTTAACGAGTTTTCCAAGAAGCTGAAACGAGTGCATTGCGTTCCATAATAACAGAACTGAGGCACCGCAACTCGTCTAATGGAAGGCAAACAATACCATCGTCCATTGCAGGTGAAGTCACCGGTACGTCAACGTCGTAACGATGAACAGAAAATATTAAATAAAGATCATTCATGCAACCACGACCAAGCAAATAATAATTTAAATAATAGAAAAGTAATTCATACGATTTCATTTCTTTTAATTTGAATAAACTCATTTTTTCAAATCCTAGATCTGTTTCATTGACTTCGTTACAAAATAAACAAGTCTGCGTGACGTTTAATTAACAACATCCCATTTGTTACAATCTGCAACTACTGCGAAATGAGGTAGGAGCTTTTACAGCGTTATTTACTCTTCATATATTAAATACAAGCCCGAACACTCCACGTTAATTAGGTGAGTCCAAGCATTGAGCTGCAAGGACAGGCACGCTGGCAAATTGTTCAGGCTCGGCCGTGCAAACAAACAGCTTGGAACGCACGCAGCGGCGACATGATGTAAATGCCGTGAAGCCAAAGGCGGACCTGCCGAGCGTTTTCATGGCGGATGAATGAGAGCTGAAACGTTCGTTAAGGCGACTTACAGTGACTTACAGGCAGTGATGCAAATGCCGTGAAGCCAAAGGCGGACCTGCCGAGCGTTTTCATGGCGGATGAATGAGAGCTGAAACGTTCGTTAAGGCTACTTACAGTGACTCGCAGGCAGTGATGTAAACACAGTGAAGCCAAAGGAGGACCTTCGGAGCGTGTAAGGATTTAGTCATTTATGCTACAAAAGGTTCTCCCGATATTACGGATCTAACTTTATTGCGGACCGGAACTTACTAGGGACGAGTTATTTTAGATATTAAGGTTGTTGACTTTACGATCTCATCCTCGTCGGAAGTCTCCTTCTGATCCATATATCATTTTTACATACTGATTGATGCTGCTGTAATAAAGATTATGTGGGAACTCGCGATCTATCTCCTATGATAGATGCAAGCTGAAACATTCGTTGCGGCGACCTACAGGCAGTGGTTAAAATGCAGTGGAGCCAAAGGTGAAATTGACGAGCTTTTTCATCCTTATTTGGTGAGATCGGGAACGTTTGTTACGGCGACTTACAGCCAGTGTTGCAAATATAGTGAAGCAAATGGCGTAGTTCCGAGCGTTTTCACTACAGATGCATGAAAGCATAGACGTTCGTTACGGTGAATTACTGACAGTAGGTCGATGATTCTCCGGCTAACTGCTTGCGTCATGCTTGTCGAGAGGCGTACTTGTTCGTAGAGTTTGTGCTGTCAGGTCGGCAAAGGAGAGCGAGAAAAGAGGAAAGACCGGAAAAATTAGACAATGGAAGACTGATAAAAATAACTATTTTGTAAAAATAGTTAAGTGAAAAGTGTATATCATATGAAAACCATCGTCGCTACGAACGATCTTAAAGGTTAAATTGGTGAAATAACACGTCAAAATCATAGGCTGGGCCGAACAGCGTTGAGGATTCTTTTCGAGAGGGCTAATAATTTCACTTTCAGGTCGGTTTTCACTAAACGGTGCTATTTTCCTCCAACAGATCTAATAATGATTCAATGATATTCAGTGGCTGCTTATTGCTTATGAATTCATATTAAAAACAATCTGAACGGCTTTTTGACGTCTTCCCTCAGGCAAACCTCTGCCCTTGTACCTCGCTGGAACTTCGGAGAGCATGTCACAGTTGACAATGTGTCGACGAAATATTAAAGAAATCTAAAGTTTGCTGAACATTATAGAGCAGGTTTTACATTAGCTTTGTTTTGAACAGAGAATAACAAATTTTTTTCATACAAGAGAAAATTTTCTACCCTCCCCTTCTATAATTTCACTACTTGATCGCATTGACAAATTTTCGCTCCACTAGTCTGGCTTTCCTGCGCGCGTTTTGCTCCTCATGAAGCGTCGGATTTTTTTCAGAATTAATGTTACATTTCCTTGAGGAATGACAGAAAATTTTTCCTTCATGCTGCTTCTTGAACAAAATGAGCTTACGGGCAAGGCTACTTTCAACGTTAGTAAAACCGAGAAAATCCGCCTGTATTCCTTGTGATGGAATATTCTATGATGACACAAAAATTTTGTCCGCTAATAGGATAACAAGTCTATTACAGACCTTTTCCTGTATCGTTTCTTTGCGAACACCACGAGAGTCACAACTATAGCAAATTTTTTTACAATAAATATGAAAATTTAATCAACAATTTCCGTTCATCAATTTCCGTACTTTAATAAATTTCCGTACTTTAATGATTGAACGTGAACTTCTCATCAATTCCCAGAAAATGAATTTTTCGCATGGTGCAGGTGTGGTTGCGAGATGAAGTTACGACGGTGATGGCACAACATCTTTGTACAGGCCGTTTTCCTTCCGGTAAAAATGACAAAGCTGAGTAATAGGATAATCTCAGCACTTAGTTTACGAAGTAAGTTTGTTAGAAAGATCAACTAAACTTTCACCAGTTCGCTTTTTTATGTGCAAATTTTACGCGTTCGAGGATGAAAATTTTGATTAACTGTTTTTTCCTCTGGAAAGATGAAAACAAATGTTCGTCTGTTAACTGAAGCGATGTTGGATTCAATCTTGGTTTCAATATCCGTTAGGCGTTAGGGTATCATTCAACTTTTATTTTGATAATTCAGATTAATTTTCTAATCTATATAGTTACATCTGGCATTTAGTGAAAACATTTATTGTTTAAAAATAATTGAAAACTTTCATTACAAATTCCCGTGTTGAATGAAAATAATAAATCAAATCTTTGATCTCTCACAACATTCATACCTCATATAAGGGTTTAAATTCATTCAATATTATCCAGCTTTTCAAACGACGATGCTGTAGTCCTGTAGATTTTCATGATGCTGTTGATTTTCAGATGCTGCTGTGTATTTTCAGATGCTGTAGATTTTCAAAATGTAGTCCTCAGTCAAAACCGATGACATTTTTTGCGGCGAGAGAAGGCAGATAAAGCGTCTAATACCGGCACCGTATACATGCCAAAAAGCTAGATATTATCTATCAGCGCATTAAAGTCGTTAAGACTTCCACCAGACTTGACGACGGTGGGCTCAGCCATGGAGTAGCTTAATGTCGCTTTTTACATGATTGCTGGCGTCCATGAGTCGTTCGAAGCTCCGTTACAGTGCCCGGTGGGTTGAAAAGTAACAGAAAAGTAAACGAAACACTTTTTTCTGTTCCATCTCGTGAATTGATTCTCAACCGCTCATGTGGCTGGAAATGCACTTGGCACGCTCTTAAATGGCATAAAACTTATCCTCAATTCCTGCTTAAATGTAAAACAATGTTCTTTCATTTGTAATGATGTGATTTCTTTTTACAGCCTTCTGCGCTCATCTGGACTTCATTTAGATTGGCCAGCTACAGCTCGCGTAAGTTGTGTAATAAAAAATAAATCATCGACCTGAAACTTATCAAAAGTTTAGAAATTTGATGGACTAATTTAAATGAATTGAATAAACTGAAAAGAACAGCCTCTTACAGTCTCGTAAGAAGCTCACGGCAATCAGGCTTCATTTTGACTATGCAATATCTTCACATCTTACAATACTGTTTAGATCTGAAGTCTTGTACTGTACTTCTACAAAATATACAACTGGAATGAACTATTTCACTGAATACTTGATATCACTTTCATAAAAAATATTTATAACCCATATAAATAATTGAAAAACAGCGTTGGAAACGTATATCAAGTTGTAGTCAAACATTTATGTCTCTATTTGCGTGTTAGAATTTGCGTACTAGCTACAAGTTTATAAACGTTGTTTGTCTTCTAACATAGTCGATAATTGTCAATTAGCAGTATTTTTATAGCGTTTGAAACTCATCGTTGCAATCACAACAAAAGCCGCGAGTTTATCGAGCCGTGCGGAAGAAGTTCCGAGTAAAGTCAGAGTTTAACGGTTAAAATGACGTATCGGATAATTTTGAGATCAAAAGAGCATTTGATGGTGTTATTCCCGCTCCTAATTGCCAGTTGATACGACTCTTTGGTGCGGAATGCTTTAAATGTGGCTGTAAAAGCCTGCTTAATGGAGGTGCATTACAAAAATATTGGCTGCGACGTGCTTGTGATTGGATGAGAGTTGCGCCTACGCAGCATGTTTGTGCGGTGTAGTTTCTCCAGTGAACTGCCCGGATCGAAATGAAGCCATCACCAAACAAGGAATTTTCTCTGTCGTATACTGCAAAAATTTATAAGACACGATTTTTAAACATTTTTGAGTATTAAAACAATGCAGTGACGCTTCTCGTTATTAAAGCAAGTACATGTAATTCCACATTAATTTTTGGTTACCTAGGTGAGAAGAGGCAAAGTTATTCAATTTTGGATTGCATCATAATAAAATATTATTCATCAGTTACAGTTGAACTTTTATTAGAGATTTTTGGTGAGAATATACGAAAAATTCGAGGTTCTGTAATTAAACTCTTAATGAATAGTCATATTAAATGAGACCAATTTAATTTCAATAGGTAAATATTTGATCAATAAGACATTATATGAGCTATTCAGAATAACAGAGAATGTTTCATTGTATCGTAAATGCTGAGGAGATCCTAATTTTCTTCATGAAAACGTCCTCAAAAACAGGTCTATCGCGAGTTCTGCATAATAAACATATTAATAATTTTGATTTGAATTTTTTTAATGTATTTTGCCACTGCAATTGTTTATCTGCGTGTTGATATATTAAAGAACTAATGATGGCACCTGTCTTCGAAAATTTTGAATTAACTGAAACCAATTCTTCATTTTCCAGCTTTTTTAGTTTGTAGTTAAATGGAGACTAATTCAATTAAATAATATTGAATCTTATTACGCAAATAAAAACCAAAAATGAAAAAAATTCTGAGAAGGTTTCGGAGGGCAGCTCCATTATTTGTTCAGGAACACGAATATTGTCATGAAGTCGGACAGGATAATTTACGAAGGAGTTTTTGAACCTAAATTGACCAATGGAAATCGAAAAATTATGGAAATAAAGGACTGGAACTCGCACAAGCTCAGTAATTAAATATTCGAACAGATATAAGCTTAGGGATGTGAGGCTGTCTCCATGTCTTCATGATGAAAAACATAATAGAATAAGAGAATTTATTTATGCAGTTATGCAATCGCATTTCAGGTTGAGTAAAAATTGAGTCGAAATTAGGGAAAATTAATTATTTAATATTAGTTTTCTTCAAAGGTATCTTGTAGAAAAATTAAGCATTTAAAGTCTGATGGATAAATGTCATTTAGTATAGAAGGCAATTAATCAGCACCAATTTGTGTAATTGAGCCAAACACACAGCCTAACGTACGTGTGGATTTACAAGCTATCGTTCGAAGCACCATATATAAGGTAAAACAACTGGATCTATTTATTGACAAGTATGCATCGAAAATCTCTGGGAAAACGTCTCTGGGAAAGACTAGCAGACAATGACCATGTAGATACTGCAATAATCGTCTGAAAATGAAAGTTTGACCACGTGTTCACGAGTAACATCGACCGTAGCCGAATCTACTCCTAACTATTCCAGGGCCCATACTTTCAAAAAAAGTTAAGAGATCGTAAGTTCATCAGCCAATCATTGACGGCCTTTCAAGCGCAATCCACCAATCATAGACAAGAAAATAGAGCGTAAGTACTTACGTTCACTTAGCGAGTTTTGAAAGTATGGCCCCAGGTTATTATAGTTACCGCTAGGAGACAATTGGCTTATATATATATGAATGAATAAGCTAGTTAAAAAAATAACAATTGGCATAAAAAATTAATGCTCATTTATGTGTGTTTTCCGTGAATGCATTCACCAATAAAATATAATTTTTGTGATTTAAATTTCATCGTTTCAAGGTTTGACTTAGAGGAATTTTTTCTAATGGTTCTTTCACTGTAAACAATCTATGAGACATGATAATACATATGTAGAAATAATGCAGTTATATCTACTGGAAAAGAAGGTCTAAAAACTCTTGGTGAATGACTAAGACAGTTCACTAATTCAACAAAACGTTTCGAGCTGAACCACACATATAAATCATCTTGGTCGCACCGAAGAAGGCGACAATACACGACAACTCCTTTTGGTTCAAACAACTTTGTCCTCAATTTTAAAATGTAGTAAATCCTACTAAGGATTATCATGGTCCTAAATTTCATTAAGGATTTACAAAAGTTTACCGAGTAAAAAAATGTTTTCCGATAGTGAATTTGTGAACATATAAATTTTCCAATTGCCGATGACTCCTGGTGCTTCGATGCACTAGTCTGAAATTCAAGCTTTCTCACATCAACGAGAAGTTTGAGTTTTTATTGAATGGTATAAATATATAATTGAATTGAAAATATATGTGTTCCTATCGTAATCCAATACTGCTCACTATATATATACTATACTATACTCTATACATATACTATAGTATTAGTATACTATATACTATACTATATATATACTATACTAATCCAATACTGCTCACTATATATATACTATCGAATACACTTTCAGATTTGATACTCAACTCCATTTTCACAAGTTTCAAATCAAAACTAAATCCTTTTAACATCGAGCGTCCGCCGGAAAGCGATTTCGTTTTCCGATTATAAGTATACATAAAAAATAACGGAAAATAACGCTTGGCGGGAGTCGTGAGCCACACAGGAAATCGACTATATTCTTCAGTTGAGCTATGACGACTAATGACCTAGCACAAGATCGGGTATTTATTGAGGGAAATTGTGCAGTTGCGGGTGCAATTTCGTTGTCAACTCCATTAGCTCAATGAGCCCTTCAGCTCGCAAAAATGACCCTTAACAACCTCGGGGCTAGCGATCATTGCCCTAATATAGCCCCTTCACGGAGGAGAGAAGCTGTTAAGATCCGCCCCTCTACTCCACAATTACGCTCGTTCTTACCCAAACAAGTGTATCACAATAAGACACAAACAAAATTATATGACTGGCAATGAATAATACACAAACTCTCATTTAAATTGCTCTTCTCGTGCATGAATGCTTGATTAACAAGAAACGAGTCATTGTTGCATACGTAATTACGACTCGTTTTGAAATACACGATGCGTTTAATTTGTTTAAGTGGGAACTTGAACCGAGTAGTTGGAAATTACGTTTAATTATGTTTTAAAATCCTTAACTTTTGATCTGTGGTGAAGCAATATAAAATTTGAAACAATGTTTATTTGAAAGTGCAAGGATTGTTGCCTGTTAGGCACTAAAGAAAATAAACAATGAAATTTAGACAAATTCCTAGCGTTCAACTCCACCAAAATTTACCTCTCAAAAACTAAGAAGAAAACTAGAAAGTTACAGAACTACCACCAAAATTCTAAAAGACTTAAGCCTTAAAGTTTTTCACGGAGCTGCGATGAAGCGAGAACTGAGTAGGTTGCTCTCGGCGCTCTCGCTCGAAGTGATTTATTCTTGGAAAGAAGACAAACGATCTCATCCTTGCTCGGCGTCCCCCAAACAGCCATCCATTTCCGTCTATTTTCGAGTCATAAATTCGTCAGGGAGAGTCAATACGAGTCACTGACGTGTTTTACTCGACAATATAAGAGGCGTTGTGGGATTGTCTACAATGTATCTCTTACTTCGCTCACAATCGACGTCGCGCTACATCGATAAATTAAACTCTCTCCAATAATGCCATCATTTGTTAAGAACTCGCGCATTCAAACGGGATTCCCATCGACCGATGACCGCTCGACAAGCGCGACGTTGCAATTCGTCTCGGTCTGATTAAAAACGAACCGTGCAATAAGTTCTCTGAAGCGTGCTAAAGATAAAACGGATGCAGAGATCCTGCCTTTGGGATGAACACCAAGACTGCATTATCATTAGAGCTCAAGAGTCATACAGAGCAGAGCGTTTGCATTGTACCTCGTAACGGATTTACTCACGTCTTATTTAATGAGAGTTAGTGGCTCTGTGTACATAACAGGTTTCCGCTGTGCATGTGGTTCCGAAGGAATAAGTCGTCCATACGTGGCGTGCGATCGAAACGCTACTTGGATACTCGGGCGTCTATCATTACAAGTATTCTATTATCATATCAAAGTGAAATTCGGTCGGTCGAGTTACGTCTCGTATTTGCAATAAACCGACGTATGGTTTATGCTTCACCAACATTTGATTGCCCATCAACGGGACTCTCTAGTGGCAATCGGAACTTCAAAGGGAAACCTGATGGACGCGAATGCCAACGCGCGGCTCCCATTTCCAGCAAGTATGCTACGACGACTCGGGTGTGTGTGAACTCCCACTCGAAACAAGCTTCGAAATCCAGCGTCTCCATCGTGCACAAGCGTTCTTTGTATCGAATCTAAAAATGGTTCCCATATGAACTCACAATGTCTTCCTAATAAAAATGATTACTATGTACATATATCCATGTCTACTAGATGAAACGAATTTTTTTAATGCAGAAAAAATGCCACGCGAAAACAATTAGTGAAAAGTTGTGAACCTTGAGCAATTAACAAAAAGTGACAAATATTTTTACTTTTATAAAATGTACTTTATGTCATCTCATTTCTCAATAAGTCGGTTTGCTTCGTAATTGTTGTAAGTCAAACTCGAAGCGACTCATTAAGAGCTTTAATCCACAAGAACGCAATATTCTGAAACAAGATAACACTTCTATAGAAAATACAAAGAACGAAATAACTGGATGTATTCATACATGAAATGTCACACGTAAAGCGGTAAATAGCTGGATACTTACAGAGAATGAGAATAGCTGTGAACATTGCAAGAGTCGAGCCAGTTTTGCTGATAGTCAATACTTTTCGATCAAAGTAACTTACTGGCATCCACTACGGTACGGAATACTATGTACATATGAAGACTACCCTAATTTCGGTAACTGATATAGAATCCAAGAAACTATATCGTCAAAACCAGGAACATGACATTACATTACATTTCAATGCCACTTGAAATTAGATCAATGAAAGCTGCACAAATTCCAGATTTATTAGAGTAACTTTCCATGTATGTCAAATAAGAACGTCTTGTAACGAGAATGCTGCGACAGATTTCTCCAGGGAATCTCTTTTTGATGAAGACATTCGGAGAACACCCATTGAAAAACGAGCTGAACATGGGATTTGTATCATCAAAGCTGGGAAATGGAGAACAAAATGACTAAAATATTGCACCTCAAGTTTTAAGACATCACGACTGAGTTGAATATTTTAAAGTTTATTCCACTTCAATGAATAGGATGAATTTTTGTGACAGAAAATTTAATTATGAAGTTTTGTTGACAATATTTGTCATAAGAAGTCTTTGACGTCCATTAAACAGCCAGCCAATATAAATGTCAATCATCCAAGCTATCTGACGGAAAATTTCAATTCCTAGTCTCCACGTGTAATAAACATTTAGAATTTGTTACATCTGATTGGCTAATTATAATTAGCTTGCCTAGGATTAGGTACAATTGAATCTAAATGAAATCATCGATAACAGCTCAAAACGCTTGTTCCTTATGAAATGCAACCGACGTACTTTATAAGGATGTAAAAATATCATGAAAATACTTTTATTATAACAACAATTATGTTATGTATCAGTTTTTACTGTTATGTTATGTATTAGTTGCATCCACCGGGTTCAGGAGGTTGATTTAACCCTCTACCGCCTGACACGAGTAACCGGAGCAATATTGTCACGCGCCTACTTCCCAAAAAGGATACGTTCTAGTGAGCGCAAAATGACTTGCACTGATGGTTGCCGCCACGTACGACAACTTTAAAATGTTCTCTGTTGCGCACAAACGTCCTCAGGTTGCTACAATCAATAGTTTACGTATAATTTGAGTTGAAAGTTATGTTCCGGGAGCGTGACATGCGGCGGTCGAGGGTTAAAGCTGCTGAAATCATTTCGTGTTGTGCCTTCGTTGCGATCGTGGGTTGCGATTGCGGGCAATGCGCGCGGCAGCCTGGGGATTAAGAACGAATAAGTCTTCGTTGCTATTTCATGCGTGTGAAAATATTTCTAAGAAATATATTCGTTACCTATGAACTTTGATTCCGAAGTTGAGATGATATAGTGAAATATTCATAATGAGAGGACCTAATAAGAGAGTAATGCGTTTCACGGCAAGGGAAAATTAAAAGGCATATCAGCGTTAAAAAAAAACTCGCATTCAATGAAACTAAATGTTCTTTATCTATGCACTGAATATCTGTATTTATTAAACTGAATACAAACTACTATATGACTGTTACGTTCGGACGTTTCTCAATTTTTGCCTTTAAATTACCCGTGGAAGAAAATTGCGTTAACTCATGAAACTAATTAACTTTCTCATCTTCTTGAAATTCGATAAACTGGATCCGTTGAAATTCTATTGCATCAGTGCTTACTATTAGTTATGGAACTTATATACTAAGCATTGATGAGCGAGTGTTTCCTGACTGATAAACTCAACTGTTGACGAATGTAATTAACAAACAACTGTAGCAAAGTAATTTAAAGTGTTTCTGGAGTTTCCAAGCATAGGAGATTCCAGGTAATTTTAATACCGGGGCATAATGTAAATGGTGGTTACTGATACTGTATACCGGCGATACGCGTTGCCCTCCAGTAAATTGAAACATGGCCAGCACGATTACAAATGTGCAGAATGTACGGATCTAGCCTCATTAACACGGTTTTGCAACCAAGCATCGAGCTAGTCCAGCCAGCGATAAAATTCATGTAGCGTTTTAGCCTCGTAATGAGCATCGACTTGCACAAAACATTACAGTTTACTCGCCCAGTAAAGGTAGGCTCAATGCTTAATTGCGCCAATCAGGAGCTCACTGTTGAAATGACCGAGCCATCATCACAGCTGGAAAAGAGAAGAAGTTTCTATAATACAGGCATTAATTATGATCTAGATATTGTTTATGATCATCGGGAACGTAATGAGAATCTGTTGGAATTTTCCAACGCATCCGCCAACTACAATAAAATGTGGATGTGATAGAGGAATTTAATTGGTGCTCATGCAGCTCTTGTATTTTGAAAGTTTCGATACAAAAAGTCCGAAATAAAATAAAAAATTTCATGTTTTAGTACGGTGAAATGGGTAAACAATTTAGAAATCTAATCCATTGAAGAGCATTTTAATCAGGAAGAGTAGTTACTTTTAAAATTTAAATTGGAAAATGAATGTAAAAAATTAACATATTTACAAAATTGTCAAACAAATAATAAAATCAAGACAGTAGAGTACGTTTTATGATTTTCAGTGATATCTACCGCCAATGCCATCAAATTCGCCACAACATTTATGTCGCCGGCCTTCTAAGTAAACGATCATACATGGATTAAATGAGCTACATCTCTCCAGTGAAAAAGCTTCTTAGTTTTTTATGTGGCAAGCAAACCTCAATAAATTTAATTCTTACAGTATTATACGTTTTTTTCACGAACGGCGACATTATTGCTATAGCTGCTGATTGGTAATTTATGTGTCATTGACTGAAAACAAGAGGATTAGAAAACTTTATACATTTTTCGCGATGTTAGTTAGGATAAATAAACGGAATATATATAAACACAAACGCCGCAATCACCAAGAACACCGAGAAACAAAGTTTCATAATACAGTTGTTCCATTCCAAAAAACGCTATTTTTTTGCGATCAAACATGAAATGATTCATGTTTTGCGATCAAACATGAAGTGATTCATGTTTTGCGATCAAACATGAAGTGATTCATGTTTTGCGATCAAACATGAAGTGCCCACGTAAAATTCAGGAATAATGTTTATTTTAAAATGAACCCTCACAGGAATCTGTTCCATTCTATTTTTTTCCAGCTAATTTCTTCTCACAGTTTAACCATCTTGATTGTTACCAGCTATATGAAAAGAAAATATAAAAATATAATTCTTATTAGCTATAAAAAATCATCACAACCAAGGACTGCTCTTATAGTAGAAACGACATTTGGATATATAATGGAATGTTTTTATTAGAAAGTAGTAGATTTTGCGTGGGATATTATATCGTTAACCGTGAATTAATTTCAATACTTTCATCCGTTCAAGCTTAGAAGCGCGGAATGTATATACCACTAGCCTTTAATCTACTCTTCAATTAAATGAACGCTGGTTGTAAAATATTGCTGTAGAGCGCAAGTCTTTTTTTTTCATTTGGTCAGAGAGTTAACATTCAGAGTAAAGTTCAAAGTACCATTATGATGAGCGATGCAATGAAAGATGTGTGTATGATCTTTGAACTTTACTCAACAAATGTTGAACAGAGTACGGACACTATGACATATGAGTCGTTTTAATAATAATAATAATATTAATAATAAACCTGTAGAGTATCTTTTACAACTTGAACTTTTAGCACTTATGGAATAATTATGAAATGACATGTGTTGGTAATTTTGTTTAAATCTTATTTTGTAACGACACTATCTTGAATACTAACAATAATGAAAACAAACAATAATAACTTGAAAAAGATTCGGATGTCACCATAAAACCATTGACAATAGAAAATCTCCATTTAAACTTTTATTTAAGGGTATAATTATTAAGATAATTTTATTAAAGGTATATTATGCTTCATCAAAACATCATTATTTTGTGACAAAAATCATTTATTGTGAGAGCAACTTTTACACTTTACAACAGAGTAAACTAGAGTCATATCCGCTGAGGTTCTCTATGGAGCTCAGGTAGGCAATGTCAATTAAAAGTTATAAACACTGTAGGTTGTCTTTGAAGCTTACGTAACCTTTCATGTCTATGAAGTGTCTGAATACAATCACAATACATAACCTAACGAGGTTCAGCTAGTGCTCTATTTACTTGTTACAGATTTTTAACACCAAGTTTCCATCACACAATCTTTGCCGGGGCAGAGGTTTGCAGGCGCACAGGTTTGCAGGCGCACAGGTTTGCAGGCGCACAGGTTTGCAGGCGCATAGGTTTGCAGGCGCACAGGTTTGCAGGCGCATAGGTTTGCAGGCGCATCGCACAGGTTTGCAGGCGCACAGGTTTGCAGGCGCACAGGTTTGCAGGCGCACAGGTTTGCAGGCGCACAGGTTTGCAGGCGCACAGGTTTGCAGGTGCACAGGTTTGCAGGCGCCTGCTGCCCAGAAATGGTGCGGATCAATGAAGGAAATTTGCTTGGCCGTTGGGAAAATTCCGACGCGGAAGCAAATCTCCGGGGAATTAATTTGTACGAGGCTGGATAAGATATTCAATGCCTCGTGAGCCGCAAAACCAGCGAGCCATTTGGGACTCCAAAAGTATAACGTGGCCAAGACTTGAATTGTGTTCATGGATATATGAAGAGAAGCTAAGTTTCTAATGAAACGGTATGGTTCTTTCGGTGAAAGCAGCGCGTGCTACAATGTACTATTATTATTCAAATTCAGTGAAAGCTTTATGCTCAGTCATAACCAGCATTCCTTGGTGAAAAAGTATGACAGTTGGCGAGGAAAAGTTAAAAAACGAAGAAGCGATGATTTTCATATATTTATTTGCGAGGTAGCCCGTTTGATTAGGTACGATATTGTTAAAAAAGTGAATACAAAAAAAGGTGGTACTGAGAATTTTTTGCCTTATTTGCAGAAGGTATATTGTGTATTTTGGGAGAGCGGAAATTATCACTTGTGTGTCGAGATTCGACGAATGCACAGCTACATAAAAATTTGGTAAGCAGGTGAAAGAACACAGATTTCGTTGAAGTCTTACGACCAACCGTTAAGTTTGAGGAGCGCCATGCATGATTTTTTTTACGGCGCGCAAAATTTTTTCATGGCAAGATGAACCTGATTATCAAGTGATGCTATTTCAGGCACGAGAAAGCATGTATGCAGAGCTTATGAGAGCTTTGTACTCGTTGAGATGGAAATAACTATCCAACTTTTGGCAAGTCCTATGCAAACACTAAGTTAACGGACTCCCACCAGCACAAGTAGAAAATGTTGCTAGAGGTGGCCAAGGAAACGCATGCTACCAAGTATTTCAGTAAAAGTTAGGCCCCTGCTTCATAACGCCTTGCAAAACCTTGTCGCTCAGCGCCATTCTCTTGCTTCTTTTACTAAAGAATCTGGAGCAGAAAAACTCTGAACTCGGGGTTCTAGAAGGTTAGTTTTGTATATAACAGAGCACAGCAATGCAAAGTTTTGACGAGGTAAAGTTAGGCGCCCAACGAAATCTTAAGTCATGGTCTTGGGCTTGCCGTGTAGCCAAGAATGTGGAGCGCCTGCAGTGAGGTTAACTTGTGATAGTAGATTTGCGAGGAAGCCAACTTCCTAAAGCGACAATTGAATTAGTATTTAAACGCTGTAACTCTATCGCAGGCGCACTGCAGGACACCTTGCTTGTCGAAATCAATACATGTCAGTGAAGCGCAAACATCGGATCCAAAATGGCGAGGAAGTTAGGCAATTCACGAAGTTAATTCATCAAATACCACCTGCCGAAACTCATTGTTATAGTTGTATCAACAGTCATTGTCAAGTGCAAACCTTGGCGATGTATGACAATAGCGTATTATTACACATTGCCAGTGACCACAGATATGCAGACGCTCTCGTTTGGGGATGATTATTATAGAAAAATCGTGTTCCATCATAGGCCTCTTATACAGGGAATGTTCGAAATTAAATACTAAATGCGTTGTGCAGTAAAGAAATTTCGTTGTGTTTAATGAATTATTTGCTAGAAAAGATTTGAACTAAAATAGAAATAATGCGTTCCATCTCCACAAATTTAAGCTGTCACACATTGCAAGAACGAACTGTGTGCTAAATTAAATACAGTATGTTCCGAGAAATGTATCGGCTAATCACTATTGTAATATGACACGGTGTTGGAACTGATCAGGGAGCTATTGGGATAATTGCCTATTTTTATTATCCGTGAATAATTTTTTATGAATCACGGCAGATGTTGCAGCGATTACTTGAACATTAATTCAATCTCGAGTAAAGTAGAATTTACTCTAGGCCACGATTTCATTTAACGCGCAAAAAATAAGCTAAGCTTGAACTTGCCGACGGCAAAGTACTCCTGTTCAATGGCGTCAGTTAGGAGCTTCGAATTATTCTTTCCGTCTTGCTTGTGGCGACTGTTTATGATTGGACGCGAATTATAGGTTGTAATTTTGGCTGAGCATAAGATGGCATGGTATAAATTTTGTTGAAAACACTGACGAGAAAAACAAATTTCAAGTTTACCGCTTATAAACGGGTTTATGAAAAGCTTAAAAAGCTACGAGTTTTTATAAGTTTACGCGCCTCACAAGCCGTGCCAGACTAACACACCCTAAATGACATTAATTAATGAGGCGTATGCAACGAACGAAAAGATGTCGCAAGCTTGACATGCAAAAGGCGATGATATAACATAAAATAATATACATTTTCAATCACTACGATCAAACATTTGAAATTTGATTGAATTATCTTAATTGTATGCCTGAAAATGGTCTGTACTCTCCGTTGATGAACGCTTGAACAAACTTATCTTGTGGCTGACAAGTGGTTGCGAGGTCGAGAGATCCAATGCTATTGAATACTTTAATCAAACTTGCATTTCTAGAAAACCAATGACTATAAACAATACATGAACATGTTTTATAATTAAATTTATTCAAACATACTCTTTTTAACTATATCATGAATTGATGCATGACTTAAGCTCCAACGTGGCTTTAATGAACATGGTGTCAAATCCCGACACAAAAATGTCATGGTATGCAAAGCTCTGAAAGCTGGACAATCTTCTATTTGTTCGTCAGAAGGTTTGCTCGGGCCGCGGTCAGCGTGAACTCAATGGAGATAAATGGACTTTGTTGAGCTCAAGTTGAGCTTTGGAACTGGCCAATTTTCCGAGTCGTTCCTTGGCCAAGGTTACGAGAGTCGAATTTTGAGTTTCTTTGAAGGTGAACAATAAATTTCACTTCATGCGTTCTTTGAGTTTTCTTGTCAGAATTTATGGCACTCTCGCTGAATGCACGAAGTGATGGAGTATTTTCATTGAATTTTTACGACGACAGCCGGCAGTGTTTTGTAAATGGGAGAGTTTAGTGTTTATTACATAAATAGATTTTGATTGAAAATGACAGAAATGAGCAAATTTGTTCTTCGGAGAAATTTATGCGTCGTATTTGAAAGAAATTATCAAATGATGTTGCATGATAGTAAAAAGTTCGATTAAAAAGTTTCTCAAATATTTTCGTGGCTTCACTATTTCCGATATAGTAATAAAAAACTCTTGCAAAAGTTTTCAATTGATTTCAAAAGTTTTCTATTCATAAGTAACATTTTTCCAAGGCCTATAAAGTTGAAAAAACGATTCATAAAAAACAGTAAAAAGTAATTCAATTTCATATTTCAGTCCAAGAAAATGATTCTTAAGATAATTGAATTCATTGGTATGACGATGGGATTTTTGTAAGGGTTGTTCAAATGCCTTTGAAGTTGTGAGAGGGCGTGACGAATTCTCTTCTCAATTGTCAGTCGAGAAATAGTTTGCGTCACAGCGATGAGTGAGTCGTGAGTGCAATGCATTCTCTACAGATGGATTTTGCTCTGAAGTGTTTACCTACAATCAAGGAACGAGTCTTTCGATGCCGCATATTTGAAGACCCGTGAAATTTACAACACGAATCAGGATCAACAGCCCAATATAGTTACATCTTTTGATGCCACATGTATCGAGACGTGTGAAATTAACCCCTGAAATAAAGACCAGTAACCTGATCTGTATGGTAATTGTTAAAGCGCACAACTAAAAAATAAGTCACTGCAAGGAAATTAAAATTTTTTATGTTCGGGTTAAAATTATGTATGGACAAAATTTCACGTAAGAATAATACTTTCTCACGCGGGAACGTGAAAAATTTCAATCATAAATATTCCTGAATATACGATCTATTAACCAAGGTTTAAGAGATTAATAGAGACCAAACAACTATCCAAAATTCGAGGCAAATGTTACGTTGCCTCCATATACCTGATAATTTACTGGGAATGATGGAGGTATTAGACGATTACGACTCACTCAAGCATTCGGCTGATCCAATTAATTTTTTTATCGTTTGACGCGCCATTAAGATATCACTTTACAACTTTCGTGGTTTATTATTGGTAATTATCCCTTCATAAACATTCAATAATTCCATCACTTAAGCTGCAGTGAAGCTGGAAGTTTGTGTTAAATAATTGTGAAGAAATCATCACCTTAATGAATGCGTGACCTAAAAGTCTGAAAGTACAAGCGCTAAGCCGCAGCCCTGTAAGAAAGAGGCATTATTGAAATATTCATGGGAATTTCGACATAGTCATGGAAATCATGACGTTGTCATAATTGCATTCAACCTTGGAATCGTCATCGATTTGTCGATTATAGCAATGCTAATGCAATTCCGGAAAGAAGGTTCGTGTTTTTTTCTGAGCAAATAGCAACAGAAGACGTAGTAACACCGATTTAAGGTCCGCAGCAATGACTTAAAATGGCCCGGCAAGTCGCATGAACCTGAAGAATGGATGTATTGATTTATAAGAAGCGTTGTAGCGGCACGGACAGTGTCATAGCTCGGTCTTGGGATGGCATGGCCGGGCTCGTATCTGCAGTGATAAGAACGCTTTACTTGGAGGCAATAACTCGACTATGGCCAAATAACGGCCACTGGGATTGTGCAGTAACTAACTCAACCGAGGCTAGGATGGCCGTTAAATCCATCAGCGATGACACCGAGATCGTTAGGTTTGCATTTCAGGAGCTGCCGATGATTTGCGGCGTCATCATTTTGGCGGCAGCTGCTCTCTGCCCACGGCTCACCCGCGCCCTGCAGGTCTTGCACCCTCGGCTGCGTGTTGCTGTGTGGTCTGCGATTTGACGTCATCCGGACCGGAGGAATTTTATGTTTACGTCATCCAGACCGGAGAAATGTTTTGTTTATCTTGGTAATCTTGGTACTTGTTTGGGATATAGCAGTCCCAGGCCACGATGGATCGCCGCCTCCGATTATCGTTCATCCGCCCTCATTTGGGCCACGATGCTGTTTACGTCATCCGGACCGGAGGAATTTTATGTTTACGTCATCCCGACCGGAGGAATTTTGTGTCTACGTCATACGGACCGGAGTAATTTTATGTTTACGTCATCCGGACCGGAGGAATTCCATGTTTACGTCATCCGGACAGGAGGAATTTCATATTTACGGCCTACATACATGGGCAGAAAATGCCCTTAGCTCGTTCTTTTTACTTCTTTATAACCAATGATCAAAGTAACGTGTAAATTATTTTTAAATTATGATTGTTGCCATTTCCACTACCCATGTAATTGTTATAAATCTGAATAAAGACTGGGTGCGGCAACTTCATTTGATGTCTGGTCCTGGTAAACGATTCTATAAATAATAAACTGCAGAAATAAATATGAAGTCAATCGCCAAATTTTTATTTCGAATTTCCCTTCATCGCGTCGCATGAAGGAAAAAGTATACAGGCATGGAACCACATTTTATTTCTACATTCATCAGTAGCAGTTGTCTTAGGGGTGTCTTTACATTTATTGCTGTCTTTCGAGAAAATTGCTGAGAATAATATAATATGCTCATTATTTTCCAATTTATTTCTAAATTTGAGAAAATTGATGAGAAACATTTAATATGCCTATTATTTTCCAATTTATTCCTAAATTTACAAGTAATTTATATTAATCCTTATTTTTTAAAATCAAAATTCGTCATGGCTGGTGAACCTCACGGTATTATATCTGTATAATTTGGAAATTTGCATCATATTTACTAATATAAGTTAATAAAATTGAAATTTTCTCACATCTTAGAAAGTTCAAGCATTATTGGAATTCCAATTCATAGCATGCGTGCTTTAAAGTATCCGTATATGTTAAAAATGATTTATGGAGCAATGAAAATTTACTTCAATACCCAAGACTTTAGACCAAAATTTAATATAAGGCTGGCACTGAAGGCCGTATCACATTGAGTGTATTTGGTGAGCGACGCTATCGTTGCCCGCCCCACATCTCTTCAATGGCGGTCCCTGAGGCATCTCCGTCCTCTGACACTTTCTCGAAACGTACGAATTCGCCTCACGCTCCCAGCAAATGAAAAAGAATACTTAGAAAAACAGTAACATATTTTGATTATAGATTATTGAGAGATGCGATCTTATGTACGACATTTCTGAGCAACAGAGATTCGTATTTAGAAAAACAGTAACATGTGTTTGATCATAGAATATTAGGAAATGCGATCTTGTGTATGACATTTCTGAGTAACAGAGATTCGTAAGTGTATACCCTCTTGAAATTATTAAAAATTGTAGGCTCGAGCCGATTACTACAGGAAAAGGTTTTGGTTGTTTAGTGTTAAAACAGAAATATTCCCCTAATTTTTTAATTTGGTATAAGTCATACTGTGAGCGATATTTTTTAGATGCAAACGATACGATGGAAAAATCGAAGTGAAAAAGGCGAGAGAAATGTTTAATAACGTTTAAATTTCATTCAACCTGATGCGATAACCGATCCAAAATAACAAAAATAATGTATTAATTACGGTGCTGGCATCACAACATGACAGTTAAAGCTCAACTACAGTCATGAAATTTCGAAGCAGTCTTGTCTTGAATTTTCAAAGCAATTTCAACAGCTCCGTTTAGAATTTTACGAATATGTACCGGAGCGAGAAATGGTCTTCGTGTTTTCACAGTATAAATGGTTTGGACGATTGAAGGCTAACATATCTCCATTTATTGTGGTAACACTGCCAAAAGGAAATAAAAACTTTCCCTTTTTGATTTGTTCCGGCAGAAACGTGTTTTATGACAGACCGCGAGATAACCGTAGAAATTCTGGAGGCCAGAGCAGATTTGCAACTGGGGTGAATGCACAGTTTTTTCTCTAAATGGAGTTTGTGCGAGGCAATTGGCGGTACCGCAATCTATGGAAAAATGAGAGTTTCATCCAGCTTGAATGATCAATTTTTTGACACGCGTTTATATTGCAGTGCGTACGTCTGCTCTGGCTGTGGATTAATTGGAGTTTTCCAGAGTAATCAAAAGCTTTACGTTACAACAGATTGTTTCAAACGTAAAAAACGTTGAAGCAGTCGAGCAAAACGATCAGACCTTTGAATTAGATTGTTAATTTCGCTCGATTCTCCTGAACAATGAATGATTCGGGAGGAAGCAATCAGGAAATTCTAAGTAAATAAATTAAAAATTTATTCCTCCATTCCCTCCGGAAAATTATCCTGATCGCAAAGACGAAGGTCATTCAGCGGCGACACTTGCTTTAAAAAGGACCGGAAATAAAATGATTGCGATAAGAGATTCAGTTGAAGCGGAACGAATGTATTGATCAGAGGATTTATTCACGTAATTCGCTCTTGATATAGTGGACGATGAACAGTCTTGTGATCATATAATATTTTTGATACTTCATATGGAATAAATATATTGAAGAATAAAGTATAGTAAATCCATTCTTTTAAAATAAATAATAATTAAATAAATGATTCATGTAATAAAGAAATAAATAATTCATTCATATAAATAAAATATTCATTCAGCAGGAATAAAATAGTGATTTTTCTGATTGCTTCCAACTCCCGCAACGAAAAATAATAAACAGGGCCAAAATGAATGCCCTTCGGTTAAAGTTTTCCTTTCTATTGTTATGTATAATTGCATAAAACAGACTTTCACAATTTTTTAGGTGATTGTGCGCGGCGATCCACATTACCACCACGATTTTATTGATCGAGGGAATCTCACTAGGAATTTCCACCCCAAAATATAGGATAGTTTTGTAAAATTATGATGTAGATCAGTGACAAATTGTAGAACTATTGAGCAATTTCTTTTAGAGAATTGTGATAATGTTATTAGTTATTATTTGCTGCCCTTTTTATCTGCTATAATGCGTGGAATAAAACATGATATTCATGAATTGTTTGCTTATTATGCCGACATGTGAGAACTGTAATAAAAAATATTGTTTAGGTATTTTGTTCTTGATTTATATTGCTGGGACTGAATTTAATGTCTTTCGGTGGTTTTTTTTTGCTTAAAGAATCTTAGTGAAAAACTGTGGAAGTAATATATATATGATTTTCATGTAACTGCGGAATCATGTGCTCTAATGCCTTTTCACTTACTTTTATGTGAAACTTTGAGCCATGGAAAATGCTCTACTAAACCACTGAGGATAGGAGCTAAATTTGCAAGGAACAATTTGCTATTTTAGTACTCAGTTCTGTACACCGTACGCAAACTGCAGCCGTGGTATACATCTCAAGGGTTCTTGGAATTCGTTAGCGCTGCTGAAAAGAGGGTCGAGGGCTTGCACATCGTTGAGGTCGGAATAATAAAGTCGGCCTTACAGATGGCAGTCACGGCCCCAACAAACCTCAGGTCTGAACAAAATCACCTCTTATTTCTAGGACAACGCGACGGAATTTTCTTGGTCAAGATTGTTATTCATTGCATGAATTATGCAGAAGTTCCTGTGTAAATGCAGAGAGTGAGGACAAAGCAGAATGCCTGGCAAACATATCTCCGCAAACGTTTAGGCGTTAGCTCGGAAAAAATCTGGAGGTGCAGGAAGAGAAAAAAGTTCTCGTAGAGGAGACTACTTTTTTGTGTCCCTAGATTAACAGAACTGGAGTACTGAGGTAATGGATGGCTCGGGGAATGTAGTGTGGTATTTTACGATGCAGATTGAGGTGGCGATAGATACAAAACTATGTAACTTTTAAATTAAAATGTTTGACTAAACCCGAAACTGGTCAGGTGAATGATTAACTAAGAATTTAATAGCAATCTATATCCCCATACTTTGATGAAAATGTTTCAAATCGAAAGAAATAGTTAATTTCAGTGGAATTTTCTCTGATAATAAATTTTAAATAAATTGTGGTTCAAGTAATGGAAAAATGATGATGTTTTTATAACTCTGGGTTTTAGAATTATTATCGCTTCACTGAATTAATGAAACCATTATGTAGGACGGAAGAGATTAACAAGACGTTTAAAATCAAAACACTTTTGAACCTTTTTTAACGATAAAATCGAAATATATTCAAAATATAGTCGTTGTACAGATACGAGTGGTATAAGATAGATGATGTTTAATTAGCTCATTGTGTCTCAACACTTCCTTTCTTTGGGCATAACATTCCTGTTTGGAATGCTCAGTGTTTTTCCCTCCAGTTGTAGATCAAGCCAGTATTTTGAGCTGCGATTTACGAACGGGAACATCCATCGAAAACAGGCGCATGTTTTTGACCCTGTTGCGCGAGGAAGGCTTTTACCGCGAACGCTCGTAAAGCAACTTTTGAGCGAACCTTGAACTGCTGATAGACCGCGGCAGGGTTTATGCAGCTCTTTCCTGAACTCAGTGCAACCTAGGCAAGAACTGACCTAGGCCATCATATTTTGCTTATTGGTAAACAATGCATATACAGAATGATGGAGGAATATGGATGGTATAAATTTGACTTACAAATACGTGCGTAATAAAGAGAGTGGACAGAAATAATAATAAAATACGTGCGTAATAAAAGGACAGAAATTTAGTAGAGAGTGTTCAAAGACGCGCAACAAGAATAGTTCCGGGCTTGAAAGGCAAGTCCTATGAGGAAAGATTAAAGATTATGATGGTTCCAAAGGCCGGATCCCTTGTGAATCAAGTCACGAAAAGTTCAAGAATCGGCAACAGGCCATGGGCCTATGTCTTCAACGCCGACACTTCTATTCTATTCTATTTAAACAGCCAAATTCTGGCGTTCATTTCCTTAAGTTTATGACAGAACCACTGGTGGATCTCACTTAAGACAAGCGTTGTGTGTTTGCTAAGTTGAAATTACAATGAAAGTTCGCTCACATTTAGAGAGATATGAGGACCGAAGCATGTGATAGATTCGCTGAAGAGGTAATAATGAAGTTAGAGGAAAGTTAATGTTAATAAATCGGGAGAAACCAAATCGAGATATCTCGTTTCCGCAGCTTTCAATACATGCATAAAATTTACTCTTCCCTCAATTGTTCCTGAAAAAATATAGTAACAGATCGATATAATAAAATTGAACTACACATTTTCTTCATGCCATCAAGTGCTACTTCGGTAGCATGCTAATACACACGCTTGAATTTTTCTCGGGAATTACACGCGCGTAAAGTTACCGTGAGTGCGATTGCTTTCCTACGCGCGGGACAGAATTACGAGGAATTGTAATGCTGGGAGTGGAAAAGGCGCCGTAAAAAGCCAGCAAAGCTTACAAGAGTTCAATAGAATTGAAGTTGTAGCATTTAATTAAGTTGGATAACTTTCACAAGTTTTCAATGAAACGTTCATTAAAAATATGCATCTGAAACTGACATTCTATCTACGTTATTTTTAACCAATTGGTTAATGTTATTCATCATAAAACGACTAGATTTTTCTCTTCATTCGTTCTACTAGTCGAAGTCAATGTTATAAAAAATGATATATATGGTTGCTGTAAAAATAATGGATATTGGATCTTCAAAAGCAGTTCTTGTGGATGACGTAAGGGCTGTTAATGCGCTATCAATGAATTAGAACTTTGCTGTCAACTTATAGGTTTGTCAAGTAATATGCTTGCGGCCGTATGAGTGTACAAGTAATAGGACTTGTGAGAGCCAGCAGGTCAAGGAATAGGACTTGGGACGGAATGAAGGTACAAAAAATAGGATTTGTGGCAGCATGAAGGTAGAGTAGCTGGATTTGCGGCAGCATGAAGGTAGAGTAGCAGGATGTGCGGCAGCATGAAGGTAGAGTAGCAGGATTTGCGACAGCATAAAGGTAGAGTAGCAGGATTTGCGGCAGCATGAAGGTAGAGTAGCAGGATTTACGGCAGCATGAAAGTAGAGTGGCAGGATTTGAGGCAGCATGAAGGTAGAGTAGCAGGATTTGCGGCAGCATGAAGGTAGAGTAGTAGGATTTGCGGCAGCATGAAAGTAGAATAGCAGGATTTACGGCAGCATGAAAGTAGAGTGGCAGGATTTGAGGCAGCATGAAGGTAGAGTAGCAGGATTTGCGGCAGCATGAAAGTAGAGTAGCAGGATTTGCGGCAGCATGATGGTAGAGTAGCAGGATTTGCGGCAGCATTAAGGTAGAGTAGCAGGATTTACGGCAGCATTAAAGTAGAGTAGCGGGATTTGCCGCAGCATGATAGCTCGCACGTTTTGCCTTGCCGTGAGACTGCAACGTTCATTGAGTTACTCGATTAAAGAATTTGAAGTTAGTGAAAGTCTTCGTTTTCCCGCAATTGCGGTAGCTGGCGAGATATCTGGAAACAAAAATTGGAATATGTATTGCGTTAAGCATGGCTTTACGGTACCTCAGTGCAGAAAACTTACTGACAAACAATGAAACTAAAGAATTGCTAATAGGAGAAATTAGGATGAATCACAGTCAAACATAGAACGGCATCATGAATTTTACCTTTTGCATGCTCTTGCCAATGCGCTCCCGAAGCTTATTGTTGAACATATTTTGACACTACTCAATACTGACGAAGAAAAAGTAATAAGTAAAGTAAGATGATACTCATGAGCATTAATAAAGGTATTGTACAAGAACAAGAATGCAAATGGTATGGCTGAAACTGAAAATGAAACAAATTTTATAAATCTAAACCTATTTATTTGTAAGTTTCGGTACGGTACAGTTAATAGGGTGTGTCGCCGGCCAGTTCAGAGCGCGATAAGCATTTATGAATGTAAGCTCAGGTGATAACACAACCCAACCGAAATAAGGCTGATTAACGCTCATATATAGATAGCTATGAGAGTCGAACTGGTATAAAAGCATAGTTATGAACACGCAACCTTCACGCAAGATACTGCAGACAAAAATATTCGAAATACTTCTGAAAATACCATCCGGTAGTTACGATTGTGTAGTGCATCATAGGAGAGCAGCTCAGTTGCTTAGTCGCTTCCTCAGAAATATGTCCGTCGTTCTTCTCAGAAGCTGCAATACATGCATGCCTTTAGATAATGCCTTCACTACATGCATGCCTATAATCTCATAGATTGCAGATCATGAATTTAAATGCACCATAGTCCCATGAAGCTGCAGGTGATAGGATTTAATTCCACATCCAGATGGAAGGTCCGTGTGACTGTAAATTCATCCTCTAAGACGCATATAAATTTGGTTTGCTTTTTCGATCAAGCTGAATTTGTAGACTAAATGTAATGAATATTTCAGAGTAATGTTGTGATTATTTTGGTGAGATAACAATAATCCATCTGCAACGATTGAAAACTGTACATATAATATTATTAGAATTATCAGGAGAAATTAAATGAAGAAGAAATGATGGTACGGGAGGATCACAAAACGTTATTAAACCTTAAGTAAAAATAGAACCTGAGATTGAATATTTTTATCAAAGAATTTTTCGATCCTGCATCCTGATTTCGGCTGATGAATCTTGCTGAAATTGCATAACTTGGTCAATACGAGCCTCTTTCAAAGTTAATAACATTGAAATATTTGACAATGAAAACATTCTCTTCAAATAATCACAATTCAGAAAATATAGACTGGTTATGCTTGCATGTTTGTCGCAGTACTTACAGCGCCGATTTCATACACTATTTTTGTTTTGTCGTTGGACTGAGCTGCAACGCGGTGCAAATTTAAATGATGATGTCTCTGCGCCGCCAGAGTTCGCGAGAATCTGGAATGCCCTGACGTAACTCAATTTTATCTGAGTGAGTATCCTTGCTCTTAAAGAATATGCATCCTTAAAGAATATACATTCTTATAAAGAATATGTATCCTTTTTAAAGAATAGCAGGACAACGTTTCTCAGAATAAAAAGCAAATTACAAGTGTCATTTTAACCTAACGTTATTTATTTTTTGTCAGTGTGAACGTTAGAAAAGCGTATGCAAATATACAAGAGAAAAAATTATCATTTGATTATGAAAATGTGTCTGTCCTTTCTTGGTTTAAACGAGAACAGGCCGCCGGGATCAAATGCGAGCAAGATTAGCAGCGCTTAAGTGATCGCTCGATTCTTGATAAGTGTTGAAACGAAAATCCTGATATACTCTAAATTTTGTTTGTTCATACATACCTGTTGGTAATTTGATATGTAATTCAATTATTATGTTTGTTGTTACGATGCTCGGCAGTCACTCAGTAGCCTGTAAGGTTCAATTATTGGTCTATTATTGTTTAGATTCATATTTGAGCCTCTCTCGGTTGTGTGAATCGAAGTTCTCTTCTTGCAGTAGGCTCTATATCAATCAAAAAATCATTCACGCAGTAATTTCCGTATTTATACCTATGAGTTGTTCAAATTTTACATAATAGGCTGGCAAGAGATTTTTGTTGTATTTTCTAATTTTATTCTTTTAGTACCCCTATGCTGGGGCTATTCATAAATATCCAGAAACTTCCTCCAGCATCCATATGGTACAGCAATTCATATGTATCCAGAACAGATTCGGTGGCACTGGTATGGTTCCGGTGAAATCCCATCAGTAATATTGCCTTCAGATGAATCAGTATTCAGGCGATGGCCTGAAGTGTCAATTGATGCCACGCACGAGTCACTGAAGCACTGCATGCGTGCTGTGTGACCAGGCGTCTTGTTTTTAGGTCTCCCCGAGGCAGAAGCACTGAGCAAGAAGCTGTTAGGCCGTCATGCCTACCAATGCCGTCTGCAAAAGAGCCTTTGCATTAGGGAATGGCTTTCTTCTTATTATTACAGCAATAAAAGAAGTAAGGAGCAGCGTTGAGGACGCGCTTACTCTTGTCCAACGAAATCTTGCAGCATCGTCGCGATTACTGCCGTGAGCTTCCCGAAAACCTACAAATTTGGGCTGCTTACTGAGAGCAGAAATTGCGCGTTAATTCTGGGGGGTCGCTGGCAATTGATCTGCTCTTTGTTTTCTGAGAAAGTCAATCATTACGAATTTAAAGATGAGATATGATAAAATAAAATTATGGATTTTCAAATAATATTTTCAAATAAAATTTATCACAAATTTTTTAATTTTAAGGACTCTTGTCTCCATCATCTTCAAATTGAATTGGAACATATACTGTATTACCATTGAAGCCAGCAAAATAACTTCCCTTATGCTTTATTTGGGATGAACGAAATAAAATGTAAAACACTGATTTAATTATAGCCTATGATATTTTAGGTATTCTTCCTACTTATAGTTAGTGCATAAATTGTGCATATCCACTGGAGAAGTTCTGATATGAGACCTGCGTGGTAGGACTTTTTTCACTTAAGTAGCCCCAAATATCCATTTCATACCATGTCATACTAAAACGGACATTTGCGAATTTTAAAGCTTCTTCAAATAAAACAAGTTCAGAGAATGCAAGTCTCTACATGACCACACGGCCATAATAGTATTCATATGGGTATGCCAGCGGACTACCAAGAAAAGAATTATTTTCTGTCTCATGGATAGTTCAGGCGCATATTGGCAACACAAACAGGGAGACTAGAGGCTACAGGAGTGCTCTAGTTCTGAAATAGAATATTCTATGCTTAAGTGACTGCTGTGTTAACAAAATCCCAACAGAAATAACTACTTCTGTATTTTTCGCAACATTAAAACCACAGCCCTAATGAAAATCAATGGTTTTTACACCATAATTGGACTCAGTAATCCTAATTTTTTTTTAAATTTATATGCCACATAGTGACATCCAAGTTTCTCCAACATTAAAACCATGGACAAAACCATCCCACAAGTTTTGCACCACCTAACCTATATAAACTTATCAACATCAAGATCTCAGACAAATATAGAATAGATAATATTCTATTCTATAACTCTAATATTCATATATTATATATTTTTCTTATATTATATATTATTGTTATTATAACATATAACATTCTTCACAAAACTCTACCACTAGGCTGACGTCATCAAGCTCGAGAGATGTGCGGCGTGCGGGAGCTCCGGCACGTGAAGCGTTGCGTGCTGAGGCAAGACGCTCGTCCGTTACTCGTCATTGTCCGACAAAAAACTTATGAAGGCTATGCCTATAATATGCACGCTATTGATGGTGGCCTTGGGTGCCTTGCTCGTGAAGAAAGATGGCGAAACAACTGTGATTTTGCACCCGATTTTTTTTTAATTCACTAGCATTTCCCATTGCCCACACATCAAAATACTTATGTGTTGCAGAGGCTGAATTTTAAAAATAATATAATATTTTGGCTAAAAATTCAGCTTAACATGTTGTTTAGATGAGGTAATCATGGAATAATATTTTGGTAATTGAATGCTGGGGTGGAGACACACAAAATAAGAATATTGGCACACGAGAACAAAAAATTTCAGTCACATGTTACTGTATATAGGGTTTTTTATCAACCATATTTTTCTCGAAACCACAGAAGACTCTCAAAATACGGATAAATTATTGAAACCTCGTGGGTGTACTATTTAATTGTTCGAAAAATTCTAATGCTGTGAATGCTTGGTTAAATTTTGCACACTTTGAAAGAAATTTTAGCGTTAAAAACACTTATTTATCTCTGGCTCATAATGCAATATAAGAAAATGGAATCAGGCCATTTTTCTAAGCAGGAAATAAGCAAAGAAAGTTATTTAAAAAAGATTGATATCGCAGGTATTGTTACAAAGAAGGGTTCCTACTGAGATTTTTACGTAACATATTGAATTTAAACACTCAACTGTTATGCAACAGAGTCATGCGTTTCAGCTTCACTGAAACTTGTTTCTACAATAATGGAAGGTTTAAAGTTGCGCACTGTAATGCAGCTTTCAAACTTGCCTTGACTGATGCTACCAACTTCCAAACACTAGCGCAAAGACTGGATGATAAAAAAATACATCTCTTGAAAAAGAAAATGTGACAGAAAGAAAACAAATAGCCTGTTAACACTCTTTTGATGCTTGGAAATTTTGATCATTAGCGAAAATTCTTTAAAAGTATCATTAGAAAAAATATTCAATGTAAGTAATGTGTTGATTCAAAGTACTGAAATATGTGATAAAGAAAGGACAAATACTACTGCATTGGCCTCAGAACCTACTTGTTACACGTTTTTTTTAAATACGCGTCCAAGCTTATGTAAGTAGGAATGTCTGTTTAGAAAAATACGTCCCGGCTGTTTGTAGTCACTTTGCAGTTATCTACGCTTGCTATATGAGAGACAAAGATTACAGAAGGCCTTTATTGCATTTATGACTGTTAGAACCTCTCAAGGCTTTATTCGCTGGAGTTGTAATGAGCACTCGTGAGAATAAGAAATTTGTCTCGCTTTAGCCATCGCTAACAATGAAGAGATTGTGGTACAATATTTCGTAGCAACATGCATTTTTAGGAAAAACTTATTGGCTTTTAAACTTTTCTTTCAGCCGAAAATTTGTCTTAAATGCTGTCACGGGCATTCAATTACAATGAAATTAAACAACAATCAACGGAAAATTGTGCAGTAAGGTTATAATTTCTTATGGTATTATGAGTTATAATCTACAGCGGTCAGACAAAATAAGGAAACCCCTGACATTTTGATATCGTAATTTTTGAACATGTTATATACAATGAAAACGGCACTTATTTTTATGTTTTATTGTTTATTATTACTGCTAGTTAGTAAATTTTTGTGCCTATAACTTAGTGTATAACCTATAAATGCAAACCTGTCTAACTTTCAAAGACGCCAAATTGTTGGTGCTCGTAAATGGCAAGTGCTAGTGTGACACTAACTTCCAGAATGTTTGACGTTTCTAGAGGTACTGTCTCAAAAATAATGACTGCTTTTGAACGAGAACGAAAAACGTTCTCAGCAAAGCACAGGTCTGGCCGAATGAATTGAGAGACACCGTCTGTACCTAAATCTAATTGTGAGGGACAATCGAAAGACCACGACTGTTAAAATTACTGCAGATCTCAATGGACATGATAGAGATCACAGATAATGCTCAATGTGATTTTTGAAAATTTTTAATTATCGATGCAATTATTAGTATAACGATTTATTTGTTCTATTGGCTACTTTAGGCAAAATAATGATTGACTAATGGAAGCATTATTTTGTTGTTATCGTTTTCTTTAGTATCTTCACGTTCATAATTCAAAGGCCGATTAAAGCAACAAAGGCTTGAAGCAAAATCAGCTACGCCGGCCTAATAGCAACTATTTTGCAGCAGAATGACAATTGACATTGCCAGAAGCGGTTGACCTGCAACACGAGTTACATTCATTGTATAAATAAATCCTAATAGATGACATATATTCCCGGCCCTAAATTTTTAACTGGGTACCTGCTCTGTGTAATACCGTCAAAGCTCAAACATTGTTTCAACTCGATTTAAAATAGTTCATTTGTGGATAAGAAATGCATTGAAAAACTATGTTATCAAATGAAAATGGAAAGTGCCGAGACAATCCTTATATAAATTTGTAGATGAACTATTATAGATAATATATTACGTGAAAAATGTTCCTAAATAATTTCGAAAATATAAGCATACAAATGAGGTTTGTTGAGCGTAAGGTTACCTTTGTTCCACTATCATTTATGTATTTTGACTGAAGAAAGGCAAAGTGAAGTTCGCACAATTCATTTGTGTTGCGCGCTCCATTTGATTCGTGGATTTGAAAACGACTATTTTTATATTCTAAAGCGCACGGCGTATAAGTGCGTTAACGAAAATTTATTTTCTCTAATTTCCAAGTGATGAAAGTTACAGTAGCTTCACCATTAACTGCCTATGCTCGACCCATTAGCATTTACAATAGTTTATCTAAGAAAAATTCGTGTACATGAGAATAGTTGTTTGAAATTGTATCCGTGGAGTAATCACTAATTTAACAACATCAGCAGAGTCTTTTTAATTCATCCAGCAGTAATCACAGCTGGGTTACGATAGCAGATTTCGATTTATTATTCTTTAATTTATACCAGGACCCTCAAAAAAATGAAAATTCGAACGCGATGAAAAGGCTTGGATGTCCGAAATGGTGCCTCGTACAGCTTAAGAATTTTATATTTTTTTATGGAACTGAAAATTGGAGATATGTAGGTACCGGAATGCCTTAGCGGAAAAGAACAAAATGATACTAGATAAGAAATTGTACAAGAAAAACTACTAACAAAAATCTCCGAAATCATATCGGAAAGGACTTCAAAATGAAAAGGGCTTTTGATGAAAGGAATAAATTTTATCATTAAATTGGTAATTTATACATAATAATTAATGCATTAGAAATAACTACATTGCCTCCAATCACTCTACATAACTCAGTGGAATTAGTCCACAAAATGATTGAAGGACGGAATTAGAATTTCCCTGGTTCTTGTCATAACAGAGACGAAAGGATTAATAAAGGAAAGAACTCTCGAGCCGTGCATTTTAAGTCCAATATCATCCCTCTTGAGACGGCCAGGTCGGGACTCGTCGTTTCAATAAACCCAAAAATGCAGCGTCCTATAAGACCGAGCATCTCATATGAGGCTTCCGGGAAACTTGGGATCACGGTCAAGATTTCCGCACAAGTAGACTAATAATCAACTTGAAATTTGCAGCGAGGGAACGATGGTTGAAAAACCACCTGGCAGGGATGAATTCCATTTAAGAATGACTGGTAGAATTTAATCGTCATTGATGAATTTTGGCAATGCGATAGGAATAATTCTTTAGAGTGATTAATATGGTTTGAAACATCGCTTTTGGTGCATATGAAAAATAAAGCTCGAAAGCGTTTTGCGAGTTGTTTAGGGCAATAAAGTTACTGATTATTTTGCATCTAATGGAATAATCAAACATGATTCATTTTTATTTTGAGATAGTCACTTTCGATAAGAATTTTAATACCTTTTCCAATTACACACAACTAACTAAAAGTGCGACAAATAGTGATCGTGTGCATTAGTGAACTGTTGGGTTTGTAAAGTCAGGCATTAAACATTGTGGTACCTCAAAAGTGGTAAAGAATTAGTGAAAATTTTCGGGATGAAGGGTGAGAGGAGAAAGGGACTAGCTCATGAATCCCAGCTCAATTGGTGTTTTCTCGGCTTCTGCACAAAGCTTAGAACGAGCCTCGGACAGATAAGTCATCTTTTTGCAGTTTACGGACCCAAATTCGCGTAATGCTGGTTCTTTTAGCAGTAGGCTTTAGGCTGGTCCTGAAAAATGCCCCACGTTTTACGGTGTAGAAATAACAGGGTGGCGAGTCAAATTAAGCCGGAAGAAAAAGTGTATCCTTTCTATTAGGGCGAGAGATTGGGCTTTAATATGCTAGATGCGCGCTCAAGAGGAAAACTTCGCGTTTGGGTGGATACTCTGACCATCGTGCACGTGAGAGGGTTCACTCTGCCATAATGAGTTTAGTTTAAGATTTATTAAGTAGATTTATACATTTTTACTGAACTTAATGAAGAATTTCATTAGATATGTTCGCCATAATTTAGCCGAATTTATTAATTTTTCTAAGGCTTCATTGCAACACAAATACTCTTAGTTTGCTACAGGCTTCTGTGGACAGTATTACGAGCTAACATCATAACTATGAGGTTATGATTAAAGAAAGAATGAAATCGATCATAAAAGGACAATCTTCCGATAGTTGAACCAACTTTCAAAATTGTATTCACTTATCAAGTTTTCGTACGTTGCGACTGATAACCTGTCAGTAGAAATGCATTTCGGACACGCGATGCGAGAGACCCGCCGGTGTTCCACTAAGAAGCTTATCCGCGTTTTATGGACGCCGCAGGAGCCCATTAATTACAGACGGCTTCCGAAATTGCCTCCTTCGTATTCAGGATGAGCTTTAATTTCCTGCTTGAGGTCTCATCGAGCCGGATCTTATCGACCAATTTCGATATGTGCTAGGAATATTCTCTGAGCTTAAATTGATTGATAAATGATTGTAAATTTGAGTGAATGAATGTCAATGATTTAGAACCTCGTACAATTTTTAAACGCACTGGATTTGTTAGAATGATTATATAAAAGTTAACTGCGTTCAGATGAAGAGCCAATTAAGTTCATATTTCAGCAGAGGTTCTCAAATTTTTCGTCACTCCTACTTGGAGTGACGAAGAGTAGGGGAGTCTTACATCTAATATTCCTGCCCCACTTCACGTGTCAACATTAAAAGTTATATTATATCACAATAATACCAACGTTGAGTTATAGGGTGTCGTAAAATAAATCGGGTTAAGTGAGATCAAGTAACACAAATTGTAGGCTTCGAAATAAATCCTTATCACTTCAATCAGGAAATAATGCTGAATTGAAGTGAGCATATGATGAAAAAGAATGTAATTTGCAATCTGAGAGGAGTAATAATGACAGAAATTTTACCTAACTTAAGTATCTGCAATGAATTTTGGACTCAGTAATTATTGAAAATTTAAAGCGTCATGGCAGAGAAGACGAAAGTGACACGAAGTAGCGGTATGGGGAGGCTATATATATATGCATATATATATATGTCATGCCGAAATCGCGTAATTGCCGATACTTTTGAATCGGCCGCCATGCAGTTTGCCGATTCTGTAGAATCAGCATTTCTATGCTATAGGAATATCTGGTTAGGTCATTCAGCAAAGTTTTTTTTATATATTTAAATATTAAGGAACTTGACCGAACTTGACCTAACCTTTACTAACTCTAACTGTCGATATTTACATATGTTCCAACTCCAACGCCGATTTTCTGAATCGGCCACGAAAGGCTGATTCTACAGGCAAACATGCTGTTTATTCCATAGAATTAGCAATTCCAAGATTTCGGCACGACATATACAAGATTTCTGCATATGAGTTTGTTCACTCGTAGTTCACTCCAATTTAGAATTCGCCTAAAACTCGGATTAGGCTCAGAGCTAAGTCAGATGTGGTTTCTATGAATTCGTACACTTGAAAGTAGTTAATATTTGCAAGTAGAACAGATGTGAGTGAAGATGTGATTACTAGAAAGTAATTGCAATCAAAACGCACTATCCTGCTTCAATTATTGGCCACCAACAATTAAAAATAAGATATTATAAATAATAAAAAATATCATTGTTTTGCATTGTACCTCGTCAAAAAACAGGGTATTCCAGTCTGTTCAACAGCTAGGTTATTTATCAACAACAAGAATTTTTATTTAAATATTAAACTGTAGTTATTTTTTTGCTAGAAAATATTTGATAGGGGAAGATGGGAGGGGAAGTAGAAAGATAGGGTAGACTAGTAATAAATATTTTAATTAATTTATTTGGTCACAAGTTGTCATTAAATAAATATTATTGAATTGGTTTATAAATATTTGCACTGATCTTTGACAAAAGCTCGCCTTCGTCATAATCAAAGCATCTGCAATTGCTGCGCGCTGTCACCGAGAACACTTCGAGCCTATTTCTTGAGACTCGTCCCTTCATATCGCCCACGGGTGCTCAAACTTGCAGCAGACATTGCTCGCGAGAAAGTTCTTTCTGGAGCAATTTTGCCCCTCGTAGGAGTTCTGTTATCGTCCGTTTTTCTGCTCGACTTTTGCCTTTGTAGACAAACAAAGGCAGGGCGCGTCGATATCCGCGGTACAACACGCGTCCGTTTCCAGGTGAAGATGTTCGGCCATCGATCCTTATATACAGTAGTTGCCGACCTGTAGTTATATGGAGAGCTTTTTATGCGCTACGTGTGAAGAAATGGGGAAAATATGAGATATTACTTAAAAATATAAAATAGTTCATAAATAAATTTGATGGATTATTACAGATGAAGACAACTGTACGAATGTGAACAAAAGTATATAAAATAGTTGGGACTAAAACCAATTCAAATTGTTGGTGTCTAATGGGTTTCAGGTTAATGCGAGCTAATTTACCCGCTCCCACGCAGGATAAAATCCGAGAGAAAAATTCAAAAGAAGCTGAAATCTTAAGGGAAGAGTTGGGGTATGCATGAGGCTGATTAAAAATACGCCAGGGACCACATAATGACGGCCATTGAAAATTTCTGAAAGAGGCAAACATTTCTTGTATAATGGGAAAAAATTGGCTGGCAAATTTTATTGATTTGCTCCAGATTTTCAAAAGAACTTCAAAAAAGAAAAGGAATGACAGGAAAATGCTGTAAATTCAGCAATTATCTGTGTGTAGTTGACTTTTTAAATTAGCATTTGAGTTCACATTTAGCGGGCTGAATATTTCAAGGTGCTTTTAAATAATATATGTGGTGGATTTAAATGTAAAAGTTGATTTTAGTGAACACGATAGCAATATCAGGAACCAATGATTGTCCATTGTTTTATGAATCCAAATCTGAAAATCCATGATTTTGCAAGAATTTGAAGCCAATGGCCAGAGGAAATTCTCAGCTCAAGATTTCTACAAGTGGCGAGAATGGACCAAAAAATCAGGAGAACGCTTTATCGGAATTGCCTCAATTGAGTGACAAACTTTATTTGTTCTTTGGACAAACTCGTTTGGTGGCTACGACAAAAACTCTAAAAATAGTGAAACAACTGCACAAAATAATCGGGTTACTATCGTGTGATGTACGTATTTTTCACGGCAAGTTGCAATCGAAGGAGAAATTATGACCAAGTATATAATGTACATAATGAATAGATTCAGTAGTATAGAATGTCTCAATGGATAGTCATAAATCAATTTTACGAGCTATATAATCGAAACACGAAGGAAGTTATGTAAGAAATAATGATGACTGCGTAACAGTTTTTCATTCATGATCGAAAAAATTTGGTTTACCTACGTGCATGGCAACACTTTGATTTCTACGCAGAAAGCAAGGAAAAACAGATCGCGCTTTCTATGACAAAACATGGCATTAAACCAAGTTATGCATAAGAAATAAGAATAAAAATAAATTTGCGATGGAATCAGATTTATTTGTTTGATATCATTATTTGTTATATCATGCATAATGTTTTTATATGATGTGCTCAACAGTGCAACAGTGTTAAACTTACAGACCAACGGAGAAAATTATATGCTTATTTACTCTACAAAAGTATGTTGGCGTTTAGCAGAAACCAAAAAACACCTGGAACTGCAACGTTTAAGAAGAACACCTTTTGTTAATTGTCCTCTCTTGTTTAATTTAAGAAAAAACTGCAACAATTTAATTTTCCCTTAATGAATACACTTAAAATAGGCATAGGAAAAGAAATGATTGTTTTCAACGAAATAAAAAAATACAACATCTATTTACCATATATCTAAAATAATACGGCAATATCTGAATGAAATAATTAATAATTCAAAACACTAATAAATAATAAATAATAATAAACAAATAATAAATAAATAATGATTCAAAACACAAATAACACAAATAATTAATAATTCAAAGCGCCGTGCCTGTCCATATCATGAACAATTTCTTGAAGCAATATCCTCGCACGGAGCGTCTCACCGCTCCCCGAAATATTCGAGTCTCTCAACACCATCTCGGAAATTAGCAGCTAATCATTTAATTCTACGTCGAGCTATCGCATCTGAACACTGCTGCTCTGCTGGGGGCTCTAGGACGCAGGCTTAAACTTACGTTGCTCAGAAATAGTGAGATTGAGATTACTCACAGTAACTGTTGAGCTTTGCTTACATAACGGGTAAAATTTTTGCTGGTATAGAGGAAGAATTTTTTAGGAAGAGTACAGAGTATATGAGCTCTGATAGTTAAAAAAGTTCTAGCATAGACGTCACAAGTAATAGTTAAAAAAGTATACGTGAAGCGTTATATTGAACATAACAAACAATGATATATTGTGTACGTAGTTCATAACAAACAATGAATGAAAGTGAATATATAAATAATTTATGAAGAAAACAGGACATGTCGTTCAAATTTAAAATATAGGGCGATATAATTAGCTATCCTTATATTATCTCGTTAATATTGACAGAATAAAAAATATATGAAGCTATAAATATACAAAATTTTACCAGAATATTTTATGAAAAAATCTGTAAGCTGGTGAATTGGCTGCAAAAATTTACGGTGATGTTTTTTAACGGGCCTTAATGTTCATTAAGAATAATTCTTTTAAAATTGGTTGAGAGGCAATCAAGTAGCCTCTAGTGCTCATGCCCTTGATGAGGTGGTGTCGCGAAGGCCTAAACCAAAGATTGCGGTGACATCAAATAGCGTCAATCGAGTTTTCATGCCTTTAATGAGGTGCAGACTCGAAGACGTAATCAATGTCTACTAAATTTTACATCCGTCATCAATTCAGGCAGCTTCGCCTGTGGGTTTTGGCATGGCGGTACAGTGCGGCTCGAGATATACACTCCCTAGAACCTGACGGGATTTTTGGGGCGTCTTGCACACTCGGTAGTTAATTTCATTTGATTATAATATTGAAATATTCACAGGGTACCTTCAATAAATTGTGTTCAAGGCGAAACAATAAAAAACTATTAGAATGGCTTGATGATTAATTCAGTTAGGATACGGAGGAGTTGAAGCGAAGTGAACGCGCCATTTGTTTTTCCCATTACTTTAATAACAAGTATTGTGCTGAATTTGCTAAGAACGTCTAATTACCTAATTAAAATACAGACTTACTTAAAAATATTCAACTATAATTGAACTTAATCATGAGTAACGAAGCTAATGAATTTCAACTTGGCTGAATCCATCATGAACAGACAAATAATCTAAGCGGAATCCATGAATAAAAAATGTATAAAGAATGCGGCTTTAAAGTAGTAGATTACTGTCAACCGTTTCAGCCATCATACTTGTCCCTTTCGTTTCACTGAAACTTGTCGTGATTTCATAATTAACTAAAACGAAATTAGTTTACATGGTTTCATCATACTTTCAGTGCAAGGATTTATAGGACTCGCTTTAATTGAATAATGATAGAGTTCTTTTAAAATTGACGCTAGACTTCCATTAGTGACGGCGAAGTTTCTGTCTAATTGGCTATTTTTATTAGCTCCTTTAATGCACGAATAAATTCAGTAGCCTTGCTAGATTTTCTTTCGTAATTAGCACTTGATGCATCTTGAAGATCAAAATAAAACTTGTGATCACATTTATTTGCATGTTGAAGATTACTTGCAACGATACAAACCGCATTGTTTATATCATTGATAAACTTAAAGTATAGTATTGGCCCTGCGTTTCCTATCTTTAAATCCGGTCAAGGCAACAAAATTTCGATATGTTGAACTTGCTGTTTGTTAAATCGCATTCACATTAAACGTTCTTCGGCATCTAAAATAACTTTCTATTCGCAATAGCTTGTCATCGTAATATCGTAACATGTCACAAGCCGGAAGAAAACTCCACTTTTACATGATAAAATTCACCCTTTACCTGACATGGTTTATAACTAAAATCAAATAGTTTTGTAAGCCTATACTCGTATATATAATTCCATTGAATAATCGAATGAGATAAAAATTAATTTCTTTGCAGTTAGTATTTATTAAAAACGTTGCGCTGGACTCATTGCAGTGAGTGACAGAGAGCGCATTTTCTCGTCGACGAAAATGTGAAGTCACGGACGGACGGACAGACAGACAGACGGACGGACAGACTGACATGGCGAGCACGATAGTGCATTTTTTCCATAAATGAGAAAATACGCTAAAAAACAAACAACTGGGTTTTGAATAAAAATTCAAAGCTTGGAAATGCTCCTTGATCAGGTTTGTATCAAAACCACATCTATGGTTTTAATGTGCCTGTAAGGCTGTAACAAGTCGTTGGAGACACGCCTCCCCGCAGTGCACTGAGAGGGCGACAGCAGAACGCGAGGCTTCTGCTAAGGCCTCACAAACACCATCAAAGGCAAGGCTGTAGTGGCAATTAGCACGTTACAGCTCGTGCCTTCATTAAAGACTTTACTTGTCGTGGTTTACGACGGCGCTTTGACGCTTTAAAATATGCTATAACACTATGCAAATGAAAACAAAGTGCAATGCTGGGCACCACTTGTGCTCAATATAAAATGATTAATAATTTATGTAAACGAAACAATCACCTGATGGCTTATGAAACTAATGCCGTTAAAGTTATATTTTTACAGTTAAAATGATCTATCGACAGTATTTTTTCCCGAATGTATCTGCAGTGTTTGCCATGAAGAAATATTTTGAGATCATCTGCGTGACGAATTAAACATCAACATACTAATATAAGTGCTCGAACTCGTTGAGCTAAGGAGAGAACGTGTTTAAGGAATATACCAAATTTAGCGGTGCTTTCTTTGAAATTTTCTTCTTATCGTATAATTTTAAGCGTGACAGCTGCTGCAACATATTTTATGTCGATTGAAGGCTAAGGAATTGCTAATTAAGCGAAATGAAAATATTTGTCTCTCAGTAAACCTGCGTTTTAATATTTTTCGGAAAAATTCCCGTGGGTTCATTCACTTCATCCATTTTTTAGAACACATTTTTTTCATTAAATAAAATATCCAATTAGATAATCACTGTAAAATTATTAATATTTGCTACATGAATGGAAACATCTTATAAGAAAAATTTCACTACGTGAAATGGATGAAATTATTAGAAGACGTTTAAGAGGACAGGCACGTTCTGAAGTTGCGTAGCACAGCAGTCAAGACATGTTGCTGCTGTCAAGATTGCCTCGTTCGTTGCAGACGCTGAACGAGAATAAGTTTTTGTTGTTCTTGTGTTCGTTGAGATAAGAGACCTAGAGAAATTTATGTTTAAAGTTGGGACAAGCTGAGCACAAATAGAAGCCCGCAGACTCGAGAGATCTACAACGATCCCAGAAAATACGCATTAGTTCTTTAAGCAAATTCTGATTGCCTGATTTATTGAAAATGTGCGACAATTCATGAAGACCTAATGCTTTGGTATGAAGAATTACATATATATGTTGTAATTTTTTTCAAATACGTTGAAGCTATGCACACTCTATATACAGGGGATATTCGAGCGCATATATACTACACCTATTGTACCGTCGTATCCGGATGCTGCATTGACCGAATTATTTACTTTTAGTTATGGAATCGCATGCAGGGTAAAACGGGGAGGGACGAAGATGGATCAAAATATTGAAATGTGTTTTATAAATTTGTATAAGTAATTTTTTGTTTTTGAAATTTTCACTGTAAGTTTAATATTATTTTTAATTTGAAATGTGGCTTAGAATTGGATTTTCTAACAACATTAGAATTAATTTTTCTTACAACATATTTTATTTTAACAACTTTAACTTGATTCGAGAATACGAGACTTGGCGCGATGAGATTCGGGATTCTCAAATCACAGAAATTCCCCATCCTAGCGAGGATATGTTCAGCAGTTTTTAGTATGACACTGAGTGAATATTTAGGCGCTTGAGTCTTCCGCTTACTTATGTATTTTTAACATATATTAAATTATTTGGGAATTATTTATGCATTTAGTTTATTATCAATCTTCGCATACTTTACTACAAGTATTTAACTTATCAATTTCCATTAAATATATTCCAATTAAATAAATTTTGTCCGATTGATGTCACTGACAATGCCTAACAGTGAAAAATGCATCTTTTTTCAACCTATTGCATTGACGTGGGAAGACATAATGCGCCTACTTGTAAAGGCTTCCTTCAATTTTGAAACCTCATCACTCAGGTTACACTGGTTAGCTAATGAAAATTTTGTCAGTCGATTAAAGCTGAATTTTGATAATTTTTTTTTTCAAAAAATGAAAAGAATGTCGAGGCTCCTGGTTTACAATTAATTGCTTCTCTTAATATTCGACCGGAGGTATAATAGCCTATAGATAGAAATATTTGTTAGGCAGAACGACATACACGAAATATTCGGTGCTAGGCAATATGCATGTACATCCTTAAGAATTCAGTCATTCCGAACCTCGAAAGCTAATCCAGTTTAGATGCTTCGATGAGTCGCGCTGAGCGCCCAAGATTAGTCAGACCAGTATTCGGGAATATTGCTTGGTTTCACGTGTATTTTATTTTACACAAACAATAGCAACAACTACAATAGTCATCAAGATCTCAATTTATTGTGAAGTTGTTTTGTTCATCTGCGGAGATCTCATGAACCAACATGCTGATTTGCTGTATCGGGTCATCTCCTCATTCTCGTCCAAGAGATTCCAACATTACTTGACAACAATATTTCCGAAGAAAATCAAAATACATGGTCTTCCGCGATATGCAATACTCGTAGCATTGAGGTAACATTGTAATAGATCCTCATGATGCAGGAACATGGATGCGATATATAGATATAGAGGCAGGAACATGAATATGATATGAATTTGGATTAAAAGTTTTACAAGGTGCAAATTATTTGGCAAATATGGAGCACTAGCAGTAAAAGAGCAAACCAATATTACGAAATGTTAATATTTCTCACAAACTTGTCTCTATAGAAAATTCTTCTTGTTATTCGTATTTATGAATTGAGAAACTAGCAGTGTGATGTTGCTTGTGATGCTCTGTGGCGCTTTTGTTTCTGTTTTCGGTAAAGAAATTTCAATGAGGCAACAATGCGAAGAAGAGCAGAGTGCAGGGATTTATTTATCTTCTTTCGTGAATTTAAAATCATCGAGTATATGAAATATTTGAAACAACAGATGAGAAAATGACACTGTAAGAAGGTTATCCGCACTACTTGTCGGAATAGTACCTGTTGTAAGGCCTAGCCAGTCAAGTTAGAGAACTTTGTCTCCGATGTCCCTGCGAGGCTGACTGAGCTATTATAGGCTGCAGTACGCTATTCTCAGGTACGAGTGAATTTGGATTAGTGCTCTTCAATGAGTGTCTATGAGTTATTGTATTTTGGATTGTTGAATTATCTTTCTGTAGTGTTCATTTCGACGTGTATTTATTTGTGTCATTTATTTGTATCGGCAGGACAGGCGAAGTCCCTCACCTCTCAGGAGTCTCTCAGTAGTCTCTCGGTAGTTCAATAGTCCACCTAGTTATGATCGCGATTCTAAACTGTTCTTGAATAAATATAAAAATATTTATCAATCAATTGAACCCAACATCATCACAGATACCATTGACATTGATTTCGAATCTACGAAATTCGAATTAAACTCGAAAATCATTGGCACTGATATTCCAATTTTAAATCGTTTTTGATCTCGTATCAGAACAACGATTTTGAATTAAAAAACTAGGTTTGTTTCAATAATAATCGTAATAAAAAAATAAGAAATTCAATAGAAATGTATCCAAGAAAATTAGTATCTTCTCTAAATTCAACAAAAATATTTACCCAGAATCTATGGACAAAGTAGTTAACGCTGAAGATTACCTACATCATGCTACATGCTTTCTTTTGGCAAAGAATTCATGTTCGGCTGACGCAGAATTCAATAACAGATTTGGCGGAATTTGTGTTTTCAAATACGACTATTTTGATTGTGCTATTGTTCCGCACCAAGTTTTTTGATTGGTGATGAAGCAGAGGCAGAACAACTCTGGTTGTCATTAGTATTCAACAATGGGCTTCATTAAGGACTTTTTCCCGAATCCTCTGTGATCTTTTTCTTTTATTTTGCTCACAAACGTGATTGCTATGATCTTTTCATTCGCTGTGATGAGCTCATGTCCTATTTGACTGAAATGATATGCCGAAAAAAGGCTTCAAATACCAGCCTCAAAATTCCAGTCAATACCCAATGCCACTGGTTTGTCGCTCGTGCAAAATTGATCATCTAAAGTTAACAGGAAATCAATCTAAGTAATTTCCTTCAAAATTAATTCTTTTCCATTAAAAATATAGGATTACTTGCTATATGCGTTCGTAATATTCAATCATGCCTTTTAACTATCGTAAAAGCTTCATGTAATTATACTTATCGTTACAATCTTCATGCATTTTTACGTATCGTACTTATTTTATTTCATGCGTGTTTTGTCTGAAAAGTTGAATATGCTGAACATGAAGCTTGGCATTTCAATATCGAAAAATGTAGTCAAATTTTTCACATCCGCATTAGTTTTTATTTAGTTTTATTTAGTTTATATCATTAGTTTACTTGATTTATCAAAGTCAAGTTATTTTGATTTCTCATTTTGAAGATATTCCTAATAGAAACACGACGCTGCAACATTTTTCGTCTTGTCGTGTGTGAAAATTTTTTTCCCTGCCCGAGAGCTGTCATAGTAAGCAGTCCTCGTGCACCGCGTGTCAGCTCGCAGGGAAAGTTCTAGTTGTAATTATGGAATGAGTTCATCCAGAAAACAAATAACATGAGACATACATTATATAAATAACATGAATGAGTTCATCCAGAAAACAAATAACATGAGACGGTCACGGCACGAGGTTAACAAAGAGCGTCGCTGGGCCGCCATTAGCTTTTGTGACGTGTGGTCTACAAGATAATTAAATGGAGACACATGATAGTAAATTATTATGGCAGAACCTGGGCCATAGTTCTTTTTGAGATAGTGTTATCAATTATATTTCATTATGAGTTTTTCTTATATTATAATTGATTAACACATATTTTTATCTGATGAGTTACATTTAATAAATCGTTATCAAATTCATGAAATACTCGTATATAAAAGACGAGTAAAATTGATTAATGGAAAACGAGCATCACATCAGTCAACAAAAAAATTATTTTCATCAAATAAAAATATCCGATATCCTTCATTTCATTACAAGTTGAAAGAGAGACAGAATCCTACTTGGTTGAATCGAAAAATTTCGCCTCAGTCTATAAATTCAATTTGGTTCATATACTATATTTAGTTCATCATATTCAACCTACTTGGTTGAATCGAAAAATTTCGCCTCAGTCTATAGATTAAATCGCTGAAAACTGTATTTGTTACACTGCTAAGGCTCCCGCGCACACTCGCGTGGATATAGAACCTACTTGGCATGGCCTGTTAACGGCTAGTGTATGTTAATTCTATTGCAGTCTACAAAAGTGGTAAGCTCACTACGGGGCTTCATTGTCTCGCCTAGAGAAAGAAGGGCTGGAAATTGAAAGTTCACAATGATCACGATCTTGGAAGAACTCGATTGAATTGAAACGATTTACCTAAGAAAAAAAAATTGTAAGAACATCGTATGTGAAGATTTTATAGATTTACTATATTTTTATTCACAAAGGTAATGTTAAGAATAATATTAATAGTAAAACTATTTACTTTAATGATATAGGAGAATAAGTCATGAACTCAAAGTAATCATTGGGCCCGCGAAACTCAAAAGTTTTTGGTCGTTGTCTGTTAACTAAATTTTATTTAAATTTCAAATTTATCCCAAATGACATTTCCCAAATGCATTTCCCAAATTTATCGGATCAAATGTTAGCTAGCACGCCATAGTACTAACATGGATGTGGGACATTCAATGACTATTAAGAACAGATGGTATTTTAAAAACCCAATTGGATACATGCAATAATTTTAGTAGATATTAACATCACCTGACTATTATTTATCAAGAATGAAAAAATAAAAATCTGGTAAAAATCGAATGAATTTTTAAAATGATTCGATACTCATTATAAAGCTTAACTGAACGAGTGTCTCAGGGGATCAATATATATAGCGTTAATGTGAGTAAGGAGGCTGCAGGGCTAAGACATCGGTAGGAGAGAGTGACATCACTAATAATACTCGGAAATACGATAGCACCTAACATTGGATGCCTGGCAGTACATAGATCTTGCTAGCGCACAAGATACTTGAGATTTGTTGTTAGTTTTTAATTGTAGGATATATAAAGCACGGCACATTCCCGTCGTTTTCGATAGATTTACGATGTTTATCGATGATCCTTTGAAATGACTGTTTCTCTTTTATGATACATATATTCACTTGACTCTTGGACTTGGGGAAAATGAAAGAATTTAGTTTGTCGGAATAGTATTGAATTTCAGGGTCTGTGAATAGTCTAAGTCTTACGGACAAGACATTTTGTACAGCGTTTAATAAAATTATAATTACTAGTATACACCAAATGTGCTGTAATTTTCAGAAATGATTCCAAATTTACCTGAATTCAAGTAACTTAGAAACTCACTGCTCGCAACGGAGGCCTCTTGCTCTCTAGTAATAAAGTTGTGAGCGTGGAGACAGCAGCAGGCAGGAGTGATCATTGAGCGCACCACATTTCACTCCTATGAACAAACTCGCCTCTTAGGTTGCATTTGTATGGCTTTATTAAGAAGTGAGATTGCTGAGTAAACATCCTTGTCTCTAGATGCTGCGTAAACTATCTACGTCAATGCTTGCAACGGTCCTTTATTGCACGACGACTTTGCATGCCGCTACAATATGGCAAATTCGGAAACATGTTGTTATCTTGTTTACCATTATTGACCGAACTTTCATGAATGATTTTTGTTCAATCTAAAATTGGGTAATAATTTGAATAATAGAATAATTGATTGATGCATTACATCGTTAATGTTGGACTGTTTAAGCTCTTCTTAACAAAAATTATTTGCAAGATTTTTTAAATGAAGCAATTCCTATTTGCAACTAAATGCCATAAAAAATTCTTCACACAAGAATTAATACAATTAGGGAATAAGGAAAATTAATAAGTGTGCTTGATGGTATAAAAGCCATACTGGATGAAATATTTACCAAGAACGAGGTAGAAAAATATGTTATTCGTGAGCATAGTAGCAAACAAAAGGGCACTTCATTGTCATTAGACAACTGTATTAAAACTTTCACGTTGAAACAGTTTAAGTTATTCCAAGAATTGAATGAGAAGATCGCATTGGGAATGTCGTAACTCACACTGTATGCTCTCTAAGGACAGAATAATGTATAACTACATTCCAAGCGTAAAATATTATATTAGCTGTTACACGGCGCAAACAAAAGATATTATTGGTCATAAATTATTAACGGCTTTGACTGGAATGCAGAAAGTATATATTTGAGGCTTGAGGAACAAATTATATACGTACGTGGTAGGCCTTATATTTAAATTATATGTTATTGCATACCAGATATAGTTAACTAATTGGAATAAAGGCTAGAGGCTTAGAAATATCTTAGGACAATTTTAGTGTATGAAGATAATACGGTGCAATTTGAGTACTAGTCTTGGAAAGAAAAGAAAAATTATTTTATTTTTATATTAATTTGAATGGGAAGCCAGAAGGTGTAGGAAGCTAGAGAAATTATTCCATTTTTATATTAAAAAGTTATAAGGAAGCTGAAGTAGTTGAATTTGTTGAGTAATCATTGTTCAAGTAGATTTTTATAGCACGCCAAGGTGTGACTACAGTGCAGCAAAAATGAAGCTGATCCTTATTAGATAGAGAAAAAGGTACTAAATCTTGTAAAATTTTCTTGCTATGAACAGAAATGAAAAAGGTGCTAAAAAATTTTCAACGCCGAGTTAGCTCGGTTCAAAAATTCTAAACAAAACCCGGGCAATGGCGGCGGCTTGGAAAATTGTGAAAATAAAATTCAATCGTGGAAGCTTCGCACCTATAACCTGTCACAGGTTGTCACTATATATACACGGATGCAGCTTGCATTTTTGACGTTATAACCCAAGATGAAATTTAAAAATTTGCTCATTTTATCAGCATAGGTTTTTAATATTTGCATGCACTACGAATTAGCAGACGCAAGCGGGCAAAATCTTCCTCACGTTCCTGGTTTACCATACAATTTCATTAGATCTGCAATTCATTCTTATTCTTATTATCCTGTAATTCAAATATTGGTTTGTTCGTGGTAAAACTTTATTCTCCATTTAATCAATAAATTATAGTTCATTTATTGTAAGTTTTAGCGCGTTCAACATAATAGATTTAGAGGGTTTCCCACATAAATAACTTATTTGATCAAGTCTCATCTTGTGTAAAAAAGTCGCGACGTAAGTCCCGTCGTGATGTCGCAGAAATGAGAACCGCTGGCCACAGCTTGCTTGCCATGGGCATGATTGAAGATCGTTCTCGTGGTCTCTAATAAGTAGTTAATAATATATAGTTTCAATTAAATGCGTTATTAGCTAGCCTGGTGACGATAATAGGGGCGTTTACTTAGGCTGAATTGGACATTATTGCTGCACAGTGGCGAGTGTCGCGTGAGGTGTCACCTAAATGATTAAACTTGGAACTGCAGTATATCGCGAGTTATGATACTTGCGTTGACAATAAGGCTACCAATGGCGGAATAAACTCACTAATATGGCATAATTAGCAGACGCAATTGTGCCATGGCTCTCCAACTTAATTAAACTTTGCTATATGGGTACTCGGTTACTGCACCAACTGCCCCTAGCCTGCAGTGTTAATGAGGGAGGCGATGACGTTTTGAACCTGGAAATGAGTTCCATGTTTCGAAATATCCTCTCGTTTGTTCATGTATTTTTTGAGTATCGTTGCATGCTTAATATATTTGATGATTGAAAGAACGGTGGAAAAAGCTAATAGTCCTCCGATTTTTAATGAATGTAACATCTTAACAGCGTTTCTTGTAAAAATATTTACAAAAAAATATTTTTAGCGAATTTTCTCATTTATGGAAAAGATGCCCTATTGTGCTCGTCATGTCCGTCCGTCTGTCTGTCCGTCCGTGACTTCACGTTTTCGTCGACGAGAAACTGCGCTCTCTGTCACTCACTGCAGTGAGTACTGAGTTATATTTATTTGCCACTAGGTCGTATGCAAAGGACCTAACAGTTGCATATCACATCGTGATAGGCGCAAAATCAAAGACACAGTATTAGTGTCAACGAAAATCATCAAAAAATAATGCGTGATTTTTCAAAATCAGCATTAAATTTAAAATAATCCGGAAAAAGAAAAAATTAGCAGATTGAGGATTACCTCAATTTCTTTACAAGTCTTGCATGTTATATATGTTTGTTATACAAAAGTTAATGTCAATTCTGCATATTTACACTGCTGTAAAACACTTTATGTTATTAAAAATTCATTTTCTTCACGGTCTTGGATAAGTAGGCATCCACTAATAGCAATTAAGGTTGTCCGATATATTCCTTTGAGAAGACATTGTTTTTGCGTCGCTAATACCGGAGAGTAGAAAGCCATGGCTGCCAAAAGTCTTTCTTTTTCATTATAATAATCACTCTATATTTTCTCTGCTTATTTTAGCTTTCAGTTCAGGTTGCTCTTACTTTGATTAAGAGAAGTTGGACATTTATATTGATTTACGGGCTCTGCCTTTTACTTTGGCATGCCAATTTCAGTGTTTTTAATGAAAAATATGTAAAGTACTAATATATATTACTGAATTTTGTTTCCAAGCCTAACGTTAAATTTTCTATTACTTTTTCGAAACTTTCTCTTCCAAATACTTTACGCGTTTTCCCTTAATGGCCTCTTAATTGCCTCTTAAAGTTTCAGGTTTTCGGCCAAAGGTTTTAAAGTTTTTAAAGGTTAAAATTACCCAGAAACCATTTGAAAGCAACGCAGTAGCATACGTATTCTTTTCGTAACCCGTTTTGAAGCCTTCTTTATTATAGAATACTTCATACTTTACGGAGTATTCTATTACGAACTGCCAAATACCCAAGAAATCTTTACAATATACTAATTATCAATTTCCTTAGACTGTCCACGTTTCTGTCGCTATTAGCCCAACATAACACTTCGGTATATTGCTGTTGCAATTCGTTGAGCCGCTGTTTTTTGCGCTAATTATTTAATTGAACACTTTTTATGACAATTGCGTACATATTAAATTGAAAGTTGATTGAAAATTAAAATTACAATATATACAGTATAATCCGAGCTGTTAAAAAGAATTTGAGCAACGAAAGTTTGGATGAAGTTAGATAGTGAAATTCCATATTATTTCATGGTCAAAATAATCCCCGTCACCGTGCTCATATTCATCATCATGTGTGCTACTTCTGTTGTTAGATTCATGCGCTTCGTCTGTATTTCTTTACTTGCAATGTTCATGTTATTCGTGCATGATATTCCGTCCTGTGTTGTGCATCCTTTTTTTCGGTGAAACAAACATGAGCTCTAGCAAGTTTGGGCGCAAAATCTGGCCAAAATTGAGACTGAAAAGCAAAACGCCAGGTTTGCACTGCGCACTCTACGCTGGCACACAAATGAAGACTGACACAAGTTCTTGGGCTATTCTTAAGCGCTTCACGTGTATTTTGTAGGTTTTTGCTTTGGTTCATTTGTGGCCTTATAGTCCAGGCAGAAGCGCTCAATTTGGCCAGCAGATTGAATTACAGGCGTCGTCTGTGACCATTGAACGCCAGAACGACTGGCCCCGCCGAGTGCTGGTGCAAATAAATAACTCTTTTAAAACGAGGGTTGCATATATAGTTGCAGGGTACCTGGTTTAAAATCATGGATGGATATTCAAAGGCCGATTACTGGTCAGGGCTAACATGGTGGCGATAAGTTAACGTAGAACTTTGTAATTTACAAATATGGAACTGATGTTTATTATATAGGCACCTGATTATTTAATCTTTGTATTATTTGTAATATTTCTAGATTATCCCACTGAATCACTAGATAGGTATCATAGAATGGCATAAAATGAATTTATTTGTTCGTTAATTTTTGACAACTACTCTGAGAACTACTTTGACTAATAACTACAACTACTAACAGAGTATTTCAACTACTCTACTTTTGTTGTATAGGAATACTCTGATCATATTATTTCATAACTTTAGAAGTTGCATCAAATTTCAATAAATGCAAATCTTGAAGCCTTAATACTTGCCAGCCGCTCAGCATTCATGCTCCCACTTACGACTTTTGGTCGTTGCGCTATTTCCATAAGCCGTACAAAATGAGCTTGATTTCAACGCAATTCTTACGATGGCTGACCTCAGAAAATTCGGCTATGGCAATGTCGGATTCCAGTCAGTCATCTTGATATCGACATCACCATTCCTAGCATATGAAATTCCAGAAAGCTCGGAATAACGAGAATGGCTTATTCTGCTCGCGATAACTTGAGGCTTTATTGCGGAGCCCTTACGAGTTTGAGGGAACTCGTGACTTCAATACGAGCTTTATTTCGGATCTCATCTAGTTCATGTCAAGGCAGAGTTCAATGCGGACTTCGTGAGATATTTTACGAGGTTTACACAATAAAAGACAAAGCATACAGAATAATATTCAACGGGAACATTGTGCCGCATTACTTGAATGAAGTTTTATATACGTTAATATTTCTAATATAAATGATGATGGAATTGTAAGGCTCGGTCTTCGTCATGCGCAGTCGAGGAGAGCTTCAATCATCGTCAGACGGTCTCATAAGCTCGTAGTTCACTGTCTGCAATTTAATTCTGATGTGGATTATCACACTTGTTTTATTCAGCTTCAAGAGAAAAAAAAAGTTAAAGTAAATGAACCAGGAAACTGAAAGGAGAGCTCATGATGGCAAAACAGGGCCAATAAATTCTTCTCTTCGAGAGGGCAATATTTAGGTGGCAGTAGCAATTATATATCGTTCATATTATATATATCTTTTACGATCGACCAGACGACCGAGATTCCTTGATTGCTTGACTATTGTGAAGGAGGAGTAAAAGCATTCTTTTGTAGACGTACTCTGAGTGGTAGGTAACAAACCAATACCTTCTACTTTGGCATGCTCGTACCGGTTTATATATTGAAAAATATTTAAAGTACTAACATATCTATTTCTCAACTTGCGGTATTTTATCGAGTTAGAGGCAATCACCTTCGGCCGTCATATTAACGAGTATATGGACACGGCTATTACCTTTGGCCGTCATTTATTTATCCTTATTTTAGTTTTTCCTCTTCTTTATGAATTAAAAACGAAAGTTATTACTGTGTCTACATCATAATTTGCATTAAAGAACAACTTCTAGCTAACTATGTAAATCGATCACAAATCTCAAACAAATGATAATTCTAGTCTTAGTGAAAGGTTTCATGTGGATTTGTAGCCCAACATAAGCTGTATTAGATATACGTACATGCTTCAGGTTACGGAAAACAAGGACACCAAAATCTGAAACTATTAAAAGACTTGTAACCATTTAAATAACATGGCTTAAAAATAAATGACTTGTCTATAATGCTTAGGAGCCACTATAGCAACAGCAGCTGCAGTGGGCGTCATTCTGGTCTGCAAAATGTTCTGTCATTTGCATGATTCAAGTCCGAAGAAAATATATTAAAAGCCTTCACGGCACCTGGCAACATGTAACGAAGGCAATGTATGATCAGAATCGTAATTCATTTTGATTTTGAACATTATTTTACTGAAGTATCCAGTCAAGTGTATGAAGAACTTTTTATTCGTTCAGGATAAGGGTTTTTTTGCTTATAAAAGTTCGATTAAACACTAAGGAATGGATTTCATTAAAAATTTCTTTGCTCAGATTTAAAAATGAATGTAATTTTTTTTTGTTGGCGGAGGTGAATTGCATAGCCGGTTTCCGTGAGATGTTTTAATATTTTAACGAAGGTAATAGTTAGCTGCATTCATTACATCCAGTCCGGTAGTTTTGAGGTTGTTTGCTGGAGTCTCATCCTTAATGATGAGGCAGCATGTAAACGCATGACGAATGACGTCAGGGCATCACATAGCGATGCTGTTGTACTCATCAATGACCGTGTGGAGCATGGTCTCATTATTTTCTTTCCTTTAACAGTTTCATAATTGGTAATAAGTTTGGCCCTTCATACAAGTGTGACGAGGCTCAATGTCGTTTTCGCTATTAAGTCTTATGTAGTGTGGGGACGTAATGTTCTAGTGAATATTAGATTAGTAATTTCTCGTTGCTTTATTTTTTATCGAATGGGCCGTCGATAATATTGTCTATGTTTACCGAAATATACAACCCAACCTTTTTTTAAAAACTTGAAGCTTTTTTTTAGAACATGCGGCGCATCAGTGTGACCCTGGAATAAGAAATCCAAAACTCATCCTAAGGTAAGGTCAGCATTCGAACCAGCCGACGACAATCTTCAACGTAGGTTCTTGGCATTCTGTCATAAAAAAGAATTAAAGCAGGATTAACGGTTTGGAGAGTGGATTAAATAAATAAATAGATAAAATCAATTTGTAATTCACACCATATTATTATTCAATTAATTTTTTGTAATAATAACACATTAGAGCTTCAGTATGTTGTTATTTACTCACATGTTATGTTTCAAATAACATTTTAAATCTTCAATCAAATGGGGTTAAAAAGTTTCAGCATATTATATTATCATAAGCATTGACATGCACGTTTCGTATTTCAAATTCAGTTGGCAACAAAACGAGCTCATTGAAATGCATGTTTTGATTTTTTTGCAGCCAGAAATATAAATAAATAAATCAACATGTAACGCAAACACCGCAACATTTTTCACTCATCATGGGCATTGTGCCTTTGAATTTTAAGAATAAAAACGCTTGCTAACGCAAAACCTTTGCCTGGAGTTGACTCTCTTCGTGAGTCTGATGGGTACTTTAGATCTCCCTTCTCTGAATGGCCGTCATTGAGAAATCAATTGCCGAAAAGCTTTCGCTTTCAACAGTGAATTTCCGCTGAAGCGAACGTTGCAGAGGCGCATCCAATCGCTTACCATAGCGTAGATATTTTATCATCCGTACAGCCATAAAACCCAATCACCATCCTCCATAAAAGCCGTCCCGCAAGCGTTGTTTTCCCTTATATATCGGCTATAAATTATTTGAATTGGCTTGCAAATTTTGCTCAAAGCACTGTAAACAAACCGCGGTCTCGTTCTTGCTTCCACAGCGGCATTGAACGGAGTTGATTTTTGTCTACACTGGATTTTCTTCGGCGTTGGGAAAGTGTAACAATTTTGGAAGACATAAATGTTATGTTCTTTCCAGAATTGGCTCTGCACTATCTATACACAAATGATGGGTAAAATTAGTCCATGTCTGTTGTCTTTTTTATTCATGTGCATGCAACGATTTAGAATAATATGGCTACCTTTATGAATCAATTTTAATTTGTCAGTTCAAAGTAATGCTCATTATTTGAACTATTTTTTTCGGATTCTAGTGGATTTAGTATTCGAATTGTATATGTTTTTTGTTCTCAGGGCTGATTAATGCTTGAAAATATTACCTTGATACGGTCAAACAGCTTCGTTTGCTTATCAATAAATAATAAATAAAGACTGTCATTAGGCCGGTGTGGGTGCGGGTCTCATTTATTATTAAAACGAAAATAATTGTATTCCCGTCTGTGTTAAAAAACTGAGGCAATCATGTTTTAATCATTCTCACCTTAAAATTTCGGATTACTCAGGTTTTAGACAAATTTCTTGAACTTCTTTAAAAAATTAGCGCGTTACATCTTGAAACCCATTTCGTATTTTTACCCAACCTATGGACTTTCAACTATGAATGAACATGAATGAATAATGAATAATGAATGAATATTCATTATGCAAGTAACAAATCACAATATTAAGCAAAAACAAATTGGACCGAGCGCAGGTTTTTTAACGTGTGCGCTCCCAAGTGACTTTGAAGCAGCGCGCAAAGCTCCTCCTGATGGATCCTCTCCTCCGAGAGCTGCTCAAGATCATGAGAATGTTGCGCTGCTGAAGCTTGCTGCTTCGCCCACGCAGCGGCTTCCTGAGCGCGCGTGACTTGCGTGGAGGAGCGATGTGGTGAGGATGGTGTGTGGGATGAAAGGCTAGTTGTGCGAGGGATGGAGGTATCCTCTTCATGGAAGGTAATAATGTACCTAGTGGGGAGAATAGTTTGATGGTGTCAATGGTGTGGCCGTGGGAAAAGTTTGATGATGGGAATGGTGTGGCCGTGGGAAAAGTTTGATGATGAGAATGATGTGGCGGTGGGAATAGTTTGATGATGGGAATGATGTGGCGGTGGGAATAGTTTCATGATGGGAATGATGTGGCGGTGGGAATAGTTTGATGATTGGAATGATGTGGCCGTGGGAATAGTTTGATGATGGGAATGATGTGGCGGTGGGAATAGTTTGATGATGGGAATGATGTGGCGGTGGGAATAGTTTGATGATGGGATTGGTCACGTTGGAAAAATTTGACGATGGGAATGGTGTGGCGGTGGAATAAAGTGGCCGTGTTGCCTTTGCAATACGATTAATGTCATGTGTAATCGCAAGAGAATAATATCTATTTCGTTTAGTGGTAGCAGCATGAGTCTGAGTGAAATGATGTGTGTCAAGATATAGATAGATTGGCCTACAATTTTCGTATGATGTTGGCCCGGAAAAAACGGCAATTTTCCAAACAACCATATCGTGGAGATACATTTTCCGATCAACGTAATTAATGAATTTCTTTAGGAGTCTTTTTTAAATAGGAATTTATTTCACTAATCATTAAGTCATCATACACGATCACCTGATTAGTAAGACCGAGTTTAAGCGTGGCGGAGCTAGTGTGCAAAATAAATGCAGCGTTCTGCGGTGCGTCCGAGCGGCGCTTCTTCGCCTCGTGGCGCTGACGGTTCAGTGCAAAGTTGCACCGCGACATTAGCATGCAGATGAGAGGCACCGCTCAGGCCTCTCAGACCAGCCTCAGCCCATCAAAACTCAGCAAACTAATTCGCAGAGACCCATAGTGACTTACGTGGACTCTCTCCACCACATTTCCTGATGGAACTTAACACCACATCTCCTGAGCAAACTAATTCGCAGAGACCCATAGTGACTTACGTGGACTCTCTCCACCACATTTCCTGATGGAACTTAACACCACATCTCCTGAGCAAACTAATTCGCAGAGACCCATAGTGACTTACGTGGGCTCTCTCCACAACATCTCCTGATGGAACTTAACTTCAGTTCAAGCGTTCACAGAACGTTCAGGCTGATGGATGGAGGCTAGTCGACTAGCATTTTTCTGTCCTGTAAATGAAGAGCTCACTCGAACTTAACTTTATATTGTTGTCAATGAACCGTACATGCTATTACTTATACCAAATGCTCTGAGTATACAGTGCTTACTATTCCTAAACCTGAGTGTTGCGAGCAAATCGTGAATTTTCAAGCCTACCCTGAGCGTTGTAAGAAAAACGTGTCGCCTCTAACCAACCCAGAGCGGTGTACGTAATGCATGTCTACTGTTACCTACCATGAACTTTGTACGTAAAACGTGTCTGAGTTGTGAATAAACGGTGTCTTTTTCCACATAGACGCAGAAAACGTGTCTAAGTTGTGAATAAACGGTGTCTTTTTCCACATAGACGCAATCGCGAATATTTTTTGAGACATTCTTATTTGCAAAGATATCCCTTATAAATTGGATGGTTGTCATGGTAACGAGATGCACTCTCTTTCGATAGTTTTCTAATGAGGTCAATGGTTTATGAAACATTGATTTTACTGTATTTGGCCATTATTACGGAGGTCAGGAATCAGTAGTCATAAACAGTAAATCACAATTCTAATTCAAATGCATTATAAAAGCGAGTAATTTTTTATTAATTCCGATAAATTATTATTCGAGACTTACAATTATGAAATTTAATGATTTATGTCCTCTTGTATCAAGATGCGCGATTGTTGTGATGGCCTTCGTAAAGGTTGAATATTATTGATAAATTCCTAATATAGACGCCATTTTGAATTTATTCGTTTTTCTCCGTGCAAAGCTTTAATTTTAATAATATTATCAATTTTATGAGTGTAAACGTGCGTTGCCTAATAGCTTAAATAAGAGGGACGAGCCTTACGAAATAATGAAAACAATGCATACAATTGTCTCCAGTAATGTTGCATCTCAGCCTGAAATGCTAAACGTTTCTCTCCGAGGGCTTGCCGGATCTCGAGAGTATGTCGAGTCAGCAGCGCTATATCATTCCGCTACATGATTGTCAGTCCCGCTCCCTTTGGCCGTCTTCCGTTTTGCCATAAACTTAACTCCATCGAAACTTTTGCATCTGAGTTTCCTTCGAAATTTGGAGGCAAACGCAATTTAATCTAACGAAAAATTCGAAGGATACGTGGAGCTAAAACGAGCGTAAGCCGAAGAGATGCACGAAATTACCAATGTTGGGCCGTCGGCGTCTCCGCTAGAATTTTCGCTCAAATTGGAATTGACGTCTTGTATCGAACCTGCAGTCTGCAGCCAGAATCCAATTGGATCCACGCTGTCAGGTTTTCTTGAAGAAGAACAAAGACTCTTAAGTAATATTTTTCGAAGTCCCAGAAAGCTTATTCTATTTCTTTTCTCTATTTAGTTTCATTCAGTCCATTGGAAGAAAAAGTTCTTCTCTGATATTTTTTCCTGTCTCGCCTGAGTGAGAACATTAGGATGATATTTTTAGAGAAGCAATACATGGGGAGCCAAGGAAGAGCCGTCGCAATTTTAAATTTGTGCGCGTCGAAGGCGTCGCTGAATAATTGTTGTGCTCTCAAAATCTGACATTTGACAAAACCTGACGATTGCCGAATAAAATGATTGATCACAAGAACACGCAGATTTCCAAGGATTTCAGTAAATGGAATCTTCAATCAATCTCTCGGAGAAGTGGAAAACAAATATTGGAACACTCACTTGCTTATTATTTTTTTTATCTAATAAGATGCTTCTGTAAGGAAATTAACTTCGCTGCTCATTGTTACAATTAAATCGTACTGGAAAATACTCGCACAATGTATCGAGGATATTTTCAATCTGCTATAGCGTAAAATTTCTTTCATTCCGTGTTTATTTTAAATGATTTCAAAGAACAAGGCAAAAGAGTTGCATAACTCTCAATCGGAATTTTTCATTCATTTCTCAGTAAATTACTCGTTTCAAACGGCTTTCTTCACTGGTACTCAATAACATCCAAATACTCAATAACATCTTTGCAATCGATTGATAATCGTAGATGCATAATATGTGTAGTTGATTTTTATAATTGAGATCCTTATAATTCGCCAATGGTCGGAATACATTTCTATACATAACTCATTGATTATATATCTTAACCTTTCGCCGTCAAAGATATTCGTATCAAATGGACCGTAAACGAAATTTAACGGCAGCAAACAAAGGGTTAGAGTAACTTTCAGTTCCTACTCGCCCCTGCGGCGGTCGTCAATAGACGTTCTGGTGGCAGTGGTCCTGGTTAAGCGACGCTTTAGGCACATTAGAGAAGATGGCGTCATGCCGCCCTTCAGTTCTGATTGCTCACGTCTCTAAAATATAGAGAGAAGACCTGCCTTGTTCTACTGCTCACTTCAACGTTTCCTTGTCTCTGCTGGGCGTGTGAGCAGGAGTCGAGTGAATTTATCAATCTGTCTCTTGAGCAAACGTAGTTGAGGCGAGTGGAAGGCAAAGATGTTATCGAAATGAAAGAATCGGTTATTGCACATTAATCTGGTGCAAAATGGTATGGAAAAAACATTTTTTCAATTTTCTATTTTCCTTTCCTATTAATTTCGTTATGGTAGACAAGATTTTCGTGAATATTTTTATTTTAAATTCTCTACAGCGATTAAGCGATTGAGTTATTTTATTTTAAATTCTTGAAGCATCTTGAAGACAATTATTTAATCTTTGACGCAGTTAACCAATCATTTACCCGATCATTCATCTGCATCATGATCAATCATTTCATGGCTGACAGAAATGTGAGTGATTCCTCCGTATGTTAATGTGCTCTCCGATCTGCCAACACAAGCAAGCAATGAATACCTGACGTACATTCCTTGCCAGGTCAGTTGAAGCAAACGTGTGATCGTGACTGGAATAATTGAAGCTCTTGACTCGTCCACAAATCAATCGATGTACCACAACAACTTCGCCCTCAGTTAAGACAATGTTTTTATTTTTCATCTATTGAAACAATGCTTGTGTTGACACGTTTTTTTTTCTGCAGAGAATTCCTTTCAAAAAATAAATATGTTTTTTTGGAATATCAATAAAATGATTTTCCGAAACGATTTTACAATATATAAATCAAAAGATTCTAGCAATAATTTTGCTTTGTTGCTTTTACAGGAATTGTTTTAACGAGGTTGTCCTTGAATTCCTTCGGAAAGTTTTAGTTCAGATGACTAAACGGTTTTTGCCTACATTAAAATGGTCTTATATCATGTATCCAATGTTTCGTTAATAGAACGGCGAGGTTGAAAGGAATTAATAAGTAAGTATGAATTCTAGTTGGTGATCGGTGAATTTTTAACATGCAATCAACGTTAAGATTCTTCGTGACTCGAGAACTAATGAAAATTAATTAAGCAGAACCAATCCACTCCAATTTTACAGAAGAGATGAGATGCCCTTTCCTTAAGATCAGCCTTACTGCAAATCTCAGCCTTCGTGAGCTAATCGTACAGAAATTTGTGATCAAACGATCACTTTTACACTTGTGATAAAACGATTAAATTCCTAAAACGAAAAAATAGTTCGAACCAAAAGACGAATATTTTTATTAATCAAAATTACATGAAAATGTAGCATAAACATGGTGGTCGTTAGAAGACATGGTGCATCTCACTCCATCTGGATTAGCAAGTTTGCCGTGGGTTTAACTTGATTTTGTAGCTGAGCTCGTACATTGAATTAGCGTCCCCTTGTCACCAGGCCTTTGCTTTGCTGCCGTTTGTCTGAACCAAAGATGTTGAAGGAAAAGCACTGAAATATTTAGTACTTCTGCGGCATTAAAATTCTCAATTTGAATTTGTAAGGGAAATTAGCGCCTTAGAAAATCCGAAGAAGACATTTGAACTTTATCGTCAGGTCTAGTGATCTAATTACGGTTAATATTTTCCTGAGTTATGTAGGAAAATACAATTTTCGCGTACAGACTCTTCTTGTGCAAAAATTATCATGGCGTCTTGATTGATGAAGAGGAATTCCGCTACAATCAATATGGAATGGTTGTTGTGGAATTCAAAATACAGGGATAAATTTACAAATGATTATTATAGGCATTATATTTCGAAAAGCCATTACACAGCCCGACACTAGTTCTTCTCCATGTACGAAGACAGTTCTCAACGAAAGAAATTTTGTACTGTACCGATCTAATTAAATGGGAACATTTTTTTCTGCGAGCAAGAGCGTCAAATTTAAAAAGCTGCTGAGGAGGCTCCGCGGAGTTTTAAGCCTAACACTAATATTTTGCAGCAGATTCTTTGAGCCCGAGGAGTAGGCAAAGGCTGTTTCTTCGTCCCTTCGTAGCCAGAGTGACTCCGGCTAATCTGTTTACGAAGCTGAATAAAAAAATGTATAGAGGCCGTGCGAGACTACATTGAGCTATTTGTTAGCAACTCAAAAAAGGGTATCTTTTAAGCCACGTTAAAAATTCATTTGAAAATTTTTAAAGATTACGATTTAAGTGATTTTTTTAAGAGATTCTATTTTTAAGAGATTACGAAATATCACGAGAAAACGCGTTGTACGAGATTTATAATGCCACTCCCTCTACTCCTCAGCATAGATCAAATCTCTTGTAAATAACCTAAGAGGAACCTTAGTAGATGAGATAGGAAAAAGAAGGTTGACTAGGGTATTTATGTAGTGATTGAGATTGACTTGATTCAGATCGGAATAAAATGGCAAGGAAAATTCCATCTGTTTATGGATTGTTTCGGTAGTCACAGAATGTGTTTCTATTACTAAATAATATATTAATACCGAAGCATTTTATCCGACTTATTTTCCATAGTCTTAGCGCTGTGTTGCACTTCATATCTTTCAGGCCTATAGTTATTAAAATTATCCGCAAGACGCTAGCAAACATAAGTTGGTCATAATTTTACTTAACCGACTAAATGAAAGAATTAATTAGGTCTGAAGCGAACTCCTGAGTTAACTTCACACAAATTCCTCCTTAAAAACAATTAACTTCCTATAGCATTTGCAGCAGATCATTTAGCGTAGCTCAAGCTGCCAGAAGCAACCAACGTATTAACGGCCCCGAAGAGAGAAAAGTATTTATTAAACTGAATTATTCATGAACAATTATGATTTCAAATGCTTTTATGTTTATGTCAAATACATTGTCTGACACCAAATCATATATCTCGAGTCATGCACATTTTTGAAATGTGTACAGTAAAAAACAGAATATCACCAATTTTATGATCAGTGATGCTATTTCTGGAGTATTTCAATTGGTTTATCGATGGGTATATTAAGATGAATATATTTCTCCACTACGGGTGAGTGATTGATCTTATATTCATGGAATTGGAATTCTTACGTTTAAAAAAACAGATCTCCAATTTAAATGCAAATGGTTTACTCAGAACACACATTCACTGGAAGCGATGATTTAGAATGTATTAGATTTTATATTTTGCGACAAAAGTCGTGGACTGATTGCAAAAGAATTTTAGTTATATGCCCTACTTAATTTATTATACAAGTAGTGATATTTATCCTATTTATATAATAATATAGGTACTAAAAACAGCCACGAAAAGGTAATATAATTAAGTTATTGCCTGTGATGCAAATCTTAAAGCCACCATTTATAAAAGCCAGAAATAAGAGACATTTGAATTTGGCTCAACTATGATGATAATTAAAAAGTAGATGAACAAACAGAAAAATTAAAATGCTAAAGGGTAATGTGATTGAATTTGAGAATTGTCTTTCATCTAAAAAATAGAATAAATGATGAATCTTCATTTACGGAAACTGTGATAGTCAAATCGATAGAACTGTTTTCGTGGATAACTGAAAAAAATAAACTCTCGTGTGTGTAACTGAAAACTTTCAGAACTTTCAACTGTCCTCTGTAGCTAAAACAAATGAGTATTGACAAATAATAATAATTTATTTTCTGGCAACTTCATCCACATAACTCTATTCTTTTTCATGCTAAATTGAATTTGGAATTGTCGCCCTACACGCAGTGCAGTCAAGCTCGGAAATTGAATCAAGCTTTTAATTTTAGGGTGTTTGCAATTCATTCTTCACTGCCACACATCATAAAGCTCACTTGAATGCCCTTTGACATGAAATAGTGATTTATTGTTAAATTAAATACAATATCATCAATTTAAAAATGATTCCAGAGGTCACACGAGAATGTGATATGAAAGAAATTTATTATTTTTGCTGCGTTCACAATCTCCAAGTTAGACATACGTATGTACGATATTAATTTTGAAATTGGAGATAGTTTGTGTTCATTAAATTGATTAGGAAGTTTGATTCAAATTATGACAATCCTAATCTAAACTTAATAATATCGGAGTATGAAACACACTTGATAATGAATGTGAAAATATCGAAATTTCAGACCCGCTTGATAATGAATGTGAAAATATCGAAATTTCAGACCCGCTTGATAATGAATGTGAAAATATCGAAACTTAAGACCCGCTTGATATTGAATCTTAGAAAATCTCGAAGTCTTCTTGGTAATGTATATGATAATCTGAAAATGTATATGATAATGTATATGATAATCTGAAAATGTATATGATAATGTATATGATAATCTGTTTAACACGTTTATGAAGTTAATAATTTCGAAACATGATGCACACAATAAAAGATGTCATAATCTCGAAGTTCATCACATATGTGTTAATGAATTTGATAATCTCAAAGTCTGATTCCCGCTTGATAATGAGGAAGCATTCCTCTGCTTAAGGTCAATTAGAAGCATCGTGAGGCTAATAGAATATTAATAGCAGCAATTTGAACTTGATTGTTCGCTATTGCACGGCACGCTTCCCATAACTGCGATCTGGCAGCCATATTGAAACACGCTTCACTAATTAATTGTCGGGATAGAACTGCACGGGGCGGCACGGCCACGGATTGTGTCATGTTTCTAATTAATATCTGGCACCGTGGACTGATTGTCTTTATCTGCACTCCATTCATGATATGGATATATTTCACATGCGTACGCGAAAATACTCATAGCCTCCGTGTGAAAATGGGTCAAGCTATGTTTGAATTTAACTCATATGAAAAATTTATTTGAATTTTTGGTGACTACAATTGACAAATTAAATTACACTAGAATTAGAGGGAATAGTAATTAACTCCTTATCGGCAATTTAAATGAGCTTTGAATTTATTAAAAGAAATAGAGTGAGTAGAAATCTTGTCATTGAAATTATATCATAAGTAGTACCATGATTGACTGAATTAAGCATTGAATGCTCAAATAAGTATGAACCAGTTACAGCTGCACTGATTAGGAAATTCTTCACAACTTTTTGCTTGAATGTTAAGGGTGGCTTCTATTGTTAAATATTCTCCAGATTCATTACCTCAGCATCAACACAGCTAGCTCGCACTAACCTGTTACGGCCACACGCACGTTTATTTGCAAGACGTAGACATTCTGGTGAAAATCTGGACAGGCAAGAAAACTTTCAACAGGGATTTACTTGGGCTTTACTGTTCTCTTTAAACTCAAGACAATGCCGTAATTTCATGGACACACTCTGCCCTCGCCTTCTGACCTTCAGCCCCAGCCCTTCCTTGGGACAAAATCTGAGAAGATATAAAAAAATCCCTACAGCAAGCTTACTGGGTCGCCGGGCTCAAGACCAAAGTCTGAAGAAGATCCGACAGCTTAGAAGACCGTTCGCTAGTTTAACCCATGTCGGGGGATGACCATATAAAACGATACCTTTGCATTGTATCCTGAAGATATTCTAAGGTATCTTAGATAAAAGTATTATTTCGCCTTAGATTTCATAACTGGTTTCAATCTTGATATTTTCGCAATAATTAAATTGTTTGCGCTAATTGCACATTTAACTCAAAAGAAAAAGGTTTATTGAGGAGCGAAATTAGTTTAATCGTCAAGTTACTAGTTTACTTTGGTCACTTAGTTTTATTGACACCGAATTGCGTTACATTTAGATTAATCAGCTCCAAAAAAATTCTGATGTGATGTGCTTTTGAAACTTTCTTTATACATGCATGCCATTAAATTCACTGAACATTACCGCTTCAAACTTATTCATTCACATTCACAGTCATACAAAACTAGTACACTATTTCCATACCATTGATTCACCTGTTCCCATAACTCAACGATGATCATAATGGACCAGAAATGAGACAAAGTCGCTCCTGTAGTTCATGAAGGTCAACAGCACAAGTGCTTCATTTTTCCAAGTGAGTGTGCCCAGGCCTGGGTGGCACCTCGGGGGGCCCCGAGGACGCCATTTCTTTGCTGGCCTTTGTTCAGGGCGGCGTTAGGGGATCGTTTAACCCATTGTTTGATGGCAGCTCTGTCCCGCGCAGAAGACTGAAGGTCGAGCTCGACGTTCACTTGCAGTGCGCAAAACTGAACGCCGTATATCGAGACACTTTAATTCAACTAACGAGCAGTTGCTGTTTGCAAAATCATTGTTGAATAATAGAGGCACTTTAACTTAACTAACGAGCAGTCGTTGTTTGCCAAAATATTGTTGAATAATAGAGGCACTTCAACTTAACTAACGAGCAGTCGCTGTTTGCATGCAAAATTATTGTTGAATAATAGAGGCACTTCAACTTAACTAACGAGCAGTCGCTGTTTGCATGCAAAATTATTGTTGAATAATAGAGGCACTTCAACTTAACTAACGAGCAGTCGCTGTTTGCAAAATTATTGTTGAATAATAGAGGCACTTTAACTTAACTAACGAGCAGTCGCTGTTTGCAAAATTATTGTAGAATAATCAAGACACGTTAATTTAACTCATGAGAAGTTACGGTTTGCGAGACTAGCGAAATACTTTAAGGACACTTTAATTTAACTAGCGGGCAGTCGCTGTTAGTAAACTACTGAGGAAGTACCAAGATAGTAAACTAGTCAGGATTCATCAAGCTAGTGTAACAAGTTTTAGCGGCTCCCAAGTTACATAGGGAGCTCATTTTATTTGATTAAAGCGCTGCACAGCACATATGAATTCAGAGCCAATTCTACTTAACGATCAATGTTGTTTGTTTAGGAAATTTGCCTGTTGGAACGAGCAGAATAATTCTATTATTCGCGCTTAAATACTAGCTGTGAAATGCTAGAAATGTTAGCTAATCGTAATTTTTTTTGTTGAAATATTAAGCTTTCGCATAACATTTTATCACTAGAATAGTAGGAGAACTTGAACGAAAATATTTTTTTCATGATATTGAAAAAGCGCAGCAGTGCATAGGCGGTAAGTTAATAAGCTTCAAATGAGAAAATTTTAAAAATTATGTGATAAAAAAAGGTTGTTCATCGTATTAAATATTATGTTGTAATTTCTTGTAATTTTTCCCCTGCAACTGGAAACAAATAATTTGAACCTTGTTCCGGGTTTGTCTTGCAACAAATATATACATAATTCAACGCAGCTTATTTTTTTCCATTTGACTGCGTGGCCTCTAAGTTTTTTGATAACAAAATGGCTTATTTACTTCTGAATACTGAAATGCAAAGCCTGAAATGATATTTCGAACAGAGATTAAATCACTGCAACAAAATCGCGAAAAATTTTTTCGCAAATTTTATACTTTTTTATCACTATACTTAAACAAAAATTATAATTCTTGCTTCATTGTCTCGTTTCAAAACACAATTTTTCTTTATTTCGGATTAGAAAAAGATCAGTTATTTATTTCATACTATATTTTCACGTGTTGACACGCCATATCAGTAAAATATTCTTCCTGAATATCAACAAGCGTAAATGAGAAATACTCTATAATGAGACCAGCTCGCTGAATAATACCATAAACTAACAATTGATGACAAGTTCCGCGATGGCGACAGAGTAAAACCAAGAAATTATTCGCTTAATTAAGAAGGGAGCGGGACTCTGGGGAAAATTATGGATAATTCTGTTTGTAATTGCTGGTGACATGGGGAAAACAGACCCAAGAATTTCAGAGATTAGTTCCTGGTAACGGATATAATATTTCTTTCTTTATTGAGGGCAGAAAATGATAAATTATTTATTAAAAGTTGCAATGGTTTTTTGGAAAGAACTTTATTTGTTATTCAAATTAGATAACAAAATTAATATGATATATGCTGGCGATTCATAATTGACATGGTTGTAAGAAGTCATTGTACTTTTTTATATGATTATTGCGTTTCTAAGCATTCGTACTTGCTATTGGTAATTGGATTGGCTGGCAACGTTAAAAAAAAGCCTAAAAAGTCTACGGCAATGCATCCGAATATTTAAATTAAGTTTCACCGAACGCAATTGTGCACTTTCATAATTTCATACAGAAGAAAATAATTACACTAACAGTTTTAAAGTAATGGAAATTTTTTAGATGGAATTAGTTTCCTGAGTGACGAACAATATGAACAATTTTAAACAATTAAAATTACTGCGAATTCATGTGATATAACGTTAAATCATTAAATAATAAAATATTGATGATGGCTGCACACATACTCATGATGCTTACAATTCTATTTTAGTTTTTCACGACTGCGCCGATACAAAGCTCGGAACTTATTTAATCCAAAAATTTAAAGGCCAGAGAAGTTACGTTCTTCAAAAAAATCGAGAGTTCAACTTGAAGAAAAATTCATTAATTTTTCATCTTTAATTTTTCATAACGGAGGTAGTTGAACACATATGTAAAGAACGATTTTTAAGAAACCGGGTAATTGAAAATGAATTGACATAAAGTGGGTGGAAAATTTCAGGCACTGGCCTGCTTATTTTCTCATTTGACTTGCATCGACCAGAGAAAATAAAATGAAATACTTATGTAATTTTTACGCAATCGAATTAAGTAAGTGAAGAGAGAATAAGTGCTGCAACTTTTGATCGCTCATTCTTTGGCTTTTTATTAACATTACACGAGGGCCACCAAGGTCTACTGCTCATCTCTTCTTTTCCAACTGTAAATTTCATTGCATGATGAAGAGCATGAGAGTTGGAGAGCGTCTGCCCAGGACGACATTACACCGCTGCCGCCGATTGCTTTCTCTAGATTGCATGGAATTTCCCGCCATGTAGCTGACTGGTTGAGATTGCAGGGGCTGTGCTTGAATCTTAGAATAGATTCAGATAGAGAGTGTAATGTACACCGTAGGATCTAACGTACACCGTTGGATCTAACGGACACCGTAGGATCTAACGTACACCGTAGGATCTAACGTACACCGTAGGATCTAACGTACACCGTAGCATCTAACGTACACCGTAGGATCTAACGTACACCGTTGGATCTAACGTACACCGTTGGATCTAACGTACACCGTTGGATCTAACGTACACCGTAGCATCTAACGTACACCGTAGCATCTAACGTACACCGTTGGATCTAACGTACACCGTAGGATCTAACGTACACCGTAGGATCCAACGTACACCGTAGGATCTAACGTACACCGTAGGATCTAACGTACACCGTAGGATCTAACGTACACCGTAGGATCTAACGTACAGCGTAGGATCTAACGTACACCGTAGGATCTAACGTACACCGTAGGATCAAACGTATACCTTAGCATCTAACGGACACCGTTGCATCTAACGGACACTGTAGGATCTATCGTACACCGTAGGATCTAACATACACCGTATGATCTGAATATTCAAAACATAAAATTCGTCGCCTAAATCTCAAAATGTATTTTTAAGGTTACAATACGATGATTCTTCTATTGGGATAGATTTGAACTCCTAATATCGATGAATAATTACGAATGAATCAAAAAGATCCAACGGATTGATTTAAACGAGCTGAACAAGATCAGGGTTATATGAGAGGCATTTTAATATATAATTATTTGGTATTGAATATATTAATAATTCAGGCATTTTAGGGAAAACAGTATTGAAATCCAATGAAATACAAATTAAATAAAAAATTATTGTAATTAACTCGATGATAATCAGTTCCATTCCGCAGTAACTCATGCACGGTGTCTTCGATGGTACGAACTTTATTTTTAAAATTAAACGTTACTTGATTCATATACGACTGCCCGAGTCAGGGCAGGACTTCTTCAGTTCTGCAAATGATTCGGTACGAGTCGACATGAAACGATTTTGTTACCAAAGGCAACAAGGACATTTAGTTTTTATATTACCTAAAATCAGTTTTCCGTAACAATAAGTTTTCTCATATTTCGCTTTCAGTTGAAGCATTTTTATGAAAATATCTAGCTCTTTTTGTACTCCAAGAAACGTCATAAAAACTGTATTCGTACTAAATTCAGATTAAAATCATTTCCTTACTGAAAATTTCCATGCCTATTTTTATTTCGAGTGGTAAATGCTTAACAAATTTAAATATACTGGAATTTTATACTGTCTTGGGAATATTGTTACTGGACTCAATCTCGTGAAAGAGCATTCGCTCTAATTATATGATACAACTCTTTTGTACTTTTCCACTGTGTTCTCGTGTGGAAAAACTATATATGTTTAGGAATGTACTTAGAAACTGCAATGATGCCATTAGAGAAAATATAATATACTTAGTTTGTATGTATGTAGATGTTTCTAATACGATGCTTAGGAGATTATTAGTCCTACAGTTATAGTACGTGCTATATCATCCCTACATCATCATCAGTATAAAAAGAATCAACAAAGAAGTGCAATAAAAGACAGAGGGGCATGAAAATGAAACATAAATGATGCAATCTGAAACAAAAATTAAAAAATCAATATAAAGAGAATGTTTGTTGGAGTGGGCGGGAGGCAGGCACTGATGATGTCATTCATCTCGCTTGTTTTTCATCCCAGGCCGCGTAACTCTTAACCAATCTTCCCTTCTGGCAAACATTCGAAGAATTATCATGATTTATTGAACTTGAAAATACCTTAAAAATTTGCTGAAATTCTCAACGAGCTGACGGATCTCGTGATGACATCCTGCACCTTGAGCCACAGATACGACTTGTCATATCGCAATCGTGGCACAGATGCGACTTGTTATACCACAATCGTGGCACAGATGCGACTTGTTATACCACAATCGTGGCACAGATGCAACTTGTTATATAAGAGTTGAGGCACAAAAGAGACTCGTTATACTGCAATTGAGACACTAATAACACTTATTGCACTAATTAATGACACTTACATGTATAAATATTGCAGTTCGTCTAGGAAATTCTTTCAATTCAAAATATTAAAAGTGAAAATGAATAAAATTTTAATTAAAAAATGTAAACAAATAAATTAATAATAATTGGTCGATATTGTGTCATAGTTTTTCAATATCTTTAAATTCTTTGGCTATAAGTGATTGCATCACCTCCTGATACCTGATACGTAGGACACATCAGCTTATCACACCTCCTGATACCTGATACGTAGGACACATCAGCTTACCACACCTCCTGATACCTGATACGTGGGACACATCAGCTTACCACACCTCCTGATACCTGATACATAGGACACATCAGCTTGCCACACCTCCTGATACCTGATACGTAGGACACATCAGCTTGCCACACCTCGTGATACGCGGGTTACATCAGCCCAAGTATTCTTTAGCTGATAATTGGCCACATTTTCTGATACTCCATTACTCCAAACGACAATAAATCTGCCTGCCGATGTCGAAATTCCTGTTAAAAAACTATATATTCTACTTGACGGTTGGAATTGCGGTATTCCTCTCTCCTAGCTTCAAATTTCACTGCGCGGCAATTCAACTCAAGTCATCGTTGTAACCTATTGTACAACTTCGCTAAGATTGGAATAAACCTGTAATTACTATGGTTATATTTCTCCTCCTTTATTAGTCACTCACTCAGGTTTGAGTCTCACATCTGAACGGTTTTTGCTGCATAACATTGTTCTTATGACCACACATGACTTCCTGTATCATTTCGTTCTGAGGTGAAAGAACTCATCAAATGCCTGCCCCCAAACAATGGACGAGTCCCAATTACCTCGAGCAATAATTGAAGCCAATATTGGCACTATAATTTTTTTCTATGATGGCTACTAAACATTTATCTTTAGTCTGTTCGTTTAGTCATCGTTTAGTCATCGAGGGAAAAATATTAAAAGTCACATCTTGCGGAGAAAGCTAATGTATTATTATTTGATTATAGGAGTTGTCATTTTTATGTTATTTATGCTCCGGAAAATAATTTGAGCAAAGAGTAAAGGCTGTGTCTCATTCGTGTTCGTGACAATAAGCCTTTGTCAACTGAATGCAATGTTAGATGAACTGTAAGGTCAACGATACAGATGACTGTTAATAAGTTTAAGTTTCATATATGCCTGTTCCAAAGCTCAAGTTTTACAGATGCCTGTTCCTAAGTTTAAGTTTCACAGATGCCTGTTCCTAAGTTTAAGTTAACTTTAAAACGTAGATTTTCAGCCACATGTTTATATGTAGCGAATTTTCTCATTTATGGAAAAAAAGCGCTATTGTGCTCGTCATGTCCGTCCGTCTGTCTGTCCGTCTGTCTGTCCGTCCGTGTGTCCATCCGTGACCACGATTCCGTCGACGAGAAAATGCGCTCTCTGTCACTCACAGCAGTGAGTACTGAGTTATATTTTTCTTATGATTGCGGCAAGCCAACGGTACGCAATATGTATCAAATCCTCTATCACAACGCAGCTGCGAGCCTTTGCTCTTTAAACTTGCAAATCCATTTCAATTGAGCGAGCCCAGATTAAAACTATTGATCTATTTCGAATGGCAAACCGTCGGCCGATCGAGGGCCACCAATGTACCGCCCTGGATTTTCAATAACTTTGAGAAGGAGACGGAGATGCTGCAGTCTGTGCCGTACTATCCTGCCGACCATATCGGGACACAAATGAAGATGGATGGCGTCACTGAGAGGTTTTGGCAGCAGGACGATCATTATACTGACCGCGCTGGACAAACACTGCAATCCAAAGTCCTGCAAGTAAACGCACTAGGGACTTTGACCAAGACAAGCTAACCAATCAATTTAAATTTATGTTTGCTTTGTTAGGGACTTTGACCAAGAAAGTTAACAAATCATTTTAAATTTAGGTTCGCTTTGTTGAATTTTTGAAATTATTAGGTCTGATCATAAAAGAGGATCAGAAAATGTTTATATTTTATTTTTCTTCACGATACCAACTAGTTGATCTTCAGGAATCTTCAATGAAGATACTTTCAGATAATAATAACTTAATCTTGAAATTGATATTCTGCCACTGTAAAGAAAGGTCTCATGCAGGCAGACGCCATAAAAAATTTTCCTTACGTCAAGCTTTTAATTATGCCAATGTAGAAATACTTTCAGTTGTAAAATTGAAATTCATATGAAATAAAGATAATCTCCTCGTCGATTGTCACGCTTGTGATTCATCGAATCTGACAAAAATTTAGTAGCCATTTTGCTGTATCTGTTAAAATAGTACAATGAAGGTTTTCATTGAGGCATCTCAAGTGCAATTCGCAATATTTCATTTATATACGGAATTCAGATATTGATTTTGGAGAAAACATTTTTGTTGATATTCGTTCGCATACATTGCTCTTCACTGGACGATAGAAAAAAGGATTTTCGCTCAGAACGGTAAGATAAAGACAATTTTTATTTATTCTGTGAGATATATTAGACGACGAGAGTGAAAATAACGTTGGAAATTTCAGGATTTGCAATAGGAATGATCAACAATCCTCTTGTCGAGGTCGGTAGTAACGACAACGACCTGCGGCTTTACAAATATATGATATGATATCTACGTCGAGTTTGTAATTGCGTCAAAACTATGAAATTTTCCATTATATGAGCAGGAAATAATTAAGGACATTAATAACCATGCACTCTAAACAAGCTTATAAAAATCCGAGAATAAGGTAATTAGTTTTCATTATTGTTTTGCTAGACAGCTAGAAATATCGTACTACGTGGCAAAATCGGTGTCACCACATTTTACGGCGAAGCTCAATGGGTAAAAATTTAGGAACGTGACAGTTAACCGAAGTATTGGTGATTTCAAGGCATAAATTTTCTAATTTTTATCTGATGATGATGATCCATCTTTTTGTTAGGCAACAGAAAAGGTTTTTTGCGCATTCTTTGAGTCAAAAATAGATTGGAGCTGATTTGTTTACATTGCAAGGAATCGTTACATCGGATCTGGAATCATTTACATCCATCCTATCGAGACTTTCATCGTTTAAAAATAAGACAGGAAGCGTCTCGAAGTGGGTGGGAGTTTCAATGCTAAATAATCTGCTATAGAGCCTCAGCAAAACACACTCACTTCTTCAGTCCTTTAGGGACCAAAATAGAGTCCTTCCTGTTCTTTGGCTGCGATAAAGAAGACCAGTTTATTTATGTTACGGGCGAAGCTCCATTGCGATCATGCTAAATATTGTGGACTACATCGCTTCAGGCGATTAATATGGCATTTTGGGATGATATAATGCGTCATAAAAATATTCATCCCTGCCTAGTTTAGCAAGGCGATGTTTCAAGCTAATAAGCTTGTTATAAATAAGCTCTGAGGCTACGTTCTCGATGCCGGAACTTCTGACACCACAAGTCTTCTACCCAATTATGAAAAAGATGCCGAAAATTGAATGTTAGGTAGGATAATACTAAAGTTTAACAACAAAATATTGCATGAAAATTTCAAATTCACGATTCCATTCGAGTGAAATGATAATTTTTGAATAATAAAATGGTTTTCATACATTACACGCCCAAATTATATCCAAATTTAAAGTTTATTGCAAACTTTGTGAGAGATAATAATATTTTTATAATTGGTTAGCAAAAACACTCAGAAAAATTGAAAAGTTTCTCTTCCTACAGCTCCTAAATATGCTCCAAATATATGTTAATAACATAGGAGCAAAACCCGAATTCCCGTGTTTTTCTCTACGCTACACTATGCAGCGTTTGTTGATTGCAATACAATCTAGAAACCGATTGCTTCTAGCAAGTAGTCTTTCCTAGTCAGCGTCTCGTAATAATTCTATGCACAGGATAAATTCTGTTGGCAAATGTTTGTTTTTATAGGTGGTCGAAACATTGAGTCAACGCTAGGCGTCGTTTCATTTCAATCTTATAATTGACAGAACATCGTTGTCTTATACCGGACCGAATCTTTATTTTTTGTTTATTTTTTTCTCTGAAAACAAACAATAAACTCTCAATTAATACAAACTTCTAAAATTTCATTACATCATTACACAAGTATAAATGACTCAATTACAAACATATATAGCCAAAATTTCTTTCAAATTTCGTTGGATTCTATCAGGTGGCAATTCGATCATTTCATCGAGCAGAGGATGGGTCCATTGAAGGTGCGAGCTCGTTTTCGCCATCTTATATACCATCTATTTTCGGCCCTTTGTGTGTTCAGACAAATTACAAGCGAATTGCATCAGAAACACGCAAGTGTTTTTCAGCAATAACTTCGGCAAAAAACTTCTGTTTGGATCTGGGGCCGAATCGAATGATCGCATTGTTGTCTTACGAACGAAAATACTGACAGAACTCGCACCATTTTTACCTCATTTTTACCTCACTGATAAGACCTGTGCATGAGATTGCAAGGTACACAATAAGGTGACAAAAAATGAGTTGGAAATGCGGGAGTTGAAAATATCGAATGGAAGGAAAGGACTTAGAGGACGCGTTCAATAACTATAGTTCATTTTATGCAGAATATATGAGAATCTCTGGCTATAGAATTTGTAACTGGCTGGTTTCTTGTAACTTTATTTTGCTGAAGTGCAAGGGCTCTGAAATCAATGTATTCTTTGATGGAAAAATAAAATAAAATAAATCTCTGTTAACTTCACTAATAATAAAAAATTATCACACCGTGGATTTTGAATTTGTTCTACATTCGATGAAATGTATTGTGAATGTAAATTTCTGTGTAAAAATTTTTCCATATAGTTAAAGTAAACTATATAGAGACATAATTTCAGTCTTTGTGTTCACTCATAAGTATCATAAGTAGTCTTTTATTTACTCAAATAAGGAAATTCATGCCAAAGTGATATTCCGAAGCTGTTCTCGAAAAGAGGAGAGAAAAAAAGCTATTTTTTTAAACATAATCATCTTTAATGCAGATCCAAGTTTTATGTTAAAAGATCTAATAATTTCTCTATTCATAATATACTTCCCGAATACTTCTTAAATGTATCATTATTGAGTGATATTAGAAATTGGCAATATCCTCAAGTATAAGGATGTCATTCATTTCTCGATACGATCTTATCCGGGGCCATACTTTCAAAATTTTCTAAGTGAACGTAAGTACTTACGTTCTACTTTCTTGTCTATGATTGGTGGATTTTGTTTGAAAGGCCGTCAATGATTGGCTGATAAACTTACGATCTCTTAACTTTTTTGAAAGTATGGGCCCAGGCTTATTGCGCGTAACTTCTGTATCAGAGTGACTGAGCACAAAGGGAAAAGTTATCGTAATGAAAGCATTCTTGCGCATCCACCTCATTCAACATCGAAAAAAACATCCACATGTAAAAAAAGATTTTCAAAATTTTAGCTTCAACCTCGGAAGATTCCGAAGTGAGGATTTTGAACTATCTGTGTATTTATTTCTAAACAAAAAACGATTTTAAAATAACGAATAAAGTTCTAATCCGCTTGAAATTGTTACTTGATAAAAATGTTTCTGTTAAATTTTTAATTAAATCTTCGTCTTTTTATTTCTACCGAAGATATTTAGTCGTTTCAATTCATTACAACTTGTATTCAGGAATTTGCGATTGGGTAAAAAAATCACGAATTTCAGTTATAATTCAAAAACCTTTTGAGGAAGCCCCGGAAAACAATACTTGTATAATACGAACGGAAAATGCTAAAAAAGTGAATATACTCGTGAATGGAATTACATAAAGAAACAACAACGTCATTTTATGAGCGATAATGACAATGATTTGCAAAATAGTGATTTGTCTCATAGCGCAGCACAAGGTTGAAGCGATCTAAAGCTTATTCTTTTGAATCCTGGTTTAACGATGCCACATGAACTGCAGGACTATCAAGCTTGAATTATTAAAAACAATTGGAATGAAATCCCACAATAATAGCTGTGCGCACTTTATTTGTTGTAGGGAATTTTCAAATTTCCATTGTAGCGGTGTGCTACAAATTTAATAGAGATTTAGTAAGAGAAGATGAGAATGAAAAGTTAATAAGCTTAAAAATTGCGATCGATTCAGTGTTCTATGACTGCTAGAAAATTTTAATGATAACTCAGAACGTAAGAACTGCAGTTAAAATGATCAAACTTTTCAATGAGGTGAAATTATAATATTATTTCGCCAGCGCATAAATACAGTTATAAGTTACCATAAATTCCTTGCTGAAACGAACGTATACAAAATCCAGCCTGAAGCGTTCAGTAATTATCATTGATAATTAGAGTTTCTTCAGTAGTAATTTTCCTTCAGTCTAGCGTCTGAGCAGTCTTACTTAGCAGGCATGTTGGCGCTAGAATGACAGGTTTCTTATCAACGCTGCGCGATGGAACAGTTTCATCCGTGACGGTAAAGCTGCTACGCTGGAAGTCGTGCAAACAATAGTAACCCAGTGAAAATTTACAGACGCGGTAGCTTCTGATTTGGATTACCAGAAGCTGGGGCGACTCTAAATTTTGTTAGGGAAGTGAAGGTTAGTATTCAGTAACTGCGTAACCGAATATTTCAGGATACATGGTTATGAAGAACATGGCGAGACACCATTTCATTTAATATTAATTTTCGTTTTGAAACTTTTAAGGGTTCTAGGACATGTGATTCATAGTTAATGTGTGAACCTTTGTCAAATTTTAGTACCTGTAGTTACTTCATATACGAATAACACTTGTAAGCTTAATCTATGAGTAGGGACCTTGTATAATATTAATCGAAATGTTAGGGCTAGGATTTGGAAATCTCAGTAAAAACGTTTACTAAAAAAAAAAGAATTATCCTCTCTTTCTAAAAAGGCCATAAACCTTCAAAATAAAAAACATGATTTTTGCAAACCGATAAAAATAATAATAACTATCATTACTGAGTATAAACCATGAATTTCTCATACTTCACCTTGGCTGGAGCGTAACATCGAGCACCGTTATCTCAATTCAACATGGCTGAACGCTGGACTAACTGAAGGTATGCGGATGAAGAACCAGAACTTGATCACGGGCTTGCAGCGATAGTCTGGCCAGTCCAAATTACAAGCTTGCCAACCTCGTCTGCAACCATGCCGGGCCATTACGCAAGTTCACTTTAAATCGACAACATTTCCTGACGGTAGCAGCTCACTAGTAGGTTGTTAGAAGTCAACCAAGCACTGATGACTGTACATGGCGTACTATGTGCACATTATGTTATCGTATAAATCACAGGCCATGCCTGAAAACAATTTGAACACGTACGGTAATGTTATGAACAGTATTAATTTTAATTCTTGCAATACCTATTCATCAGAGAATATCTTTTAAAAATTGCACAATTATTACAATTCATTATTCTCTTATGTTTAAATAGAATACATAGAAAAAGTGCATAATATTGAAGCATTGCTTTGACAAGTCAGATTTAATTTGTTCAAAAAGTTGAATCTTGCTAAGAATAAGCACCCTCAGTATATCCTTGCAAAACACAATGTATTTTTCTACATTGACTTTAAAATTGACTAATTTGTTTGTTTTAGTCATTTAATTAATATTCTTAAGAATACACACCTCAAAAATGTTCTTGTTAAGAATACGCACCCCAGTAACGTCTGGAGTGCTTATTCGTAACAAGATCCAAAAAGTTCAACTTAAAAAATCTCACTAAACGCAACCCAGCAATCGTTTACGATGACCCAAAAGTTTAATTTTTTAATAATAAAAACGCAAAAAATTCTTTGGATCTTTGGAGAATCCCAAAGTTCGCTCGGGGCACCAAATAAAGAGCTCTCGACACTGAGGATGCATTCCAAACAGAGTTTTACGCCTCGGACTTGGCAACAAGGAAATGCTTTCACTTTCGTCCGCATGACAACTCCCTCGTTTGAAGAACTTTCGAGGATGAGCGGTGTTTTCTCAGAAGTCTTCTGCTCTAGAACAAAGCAGCCTCTTCGGGCATCTTAAGCTGAATTTAGGAAAGGGATCCTTCAGCACCACAAAAGATACGAGTTAAATAGAGGGACATAGTTCTGAGCTTATACTTAGCTGACATGGTCAGCGACGTGTTCTATTCTTATATAAGGATTCTCTTCAGTTTGAGAAAATTTGATGAATCTCTAAATAAATACAAGGTTGCTTGTTAGTCCCTAACTAATTAATGATTAATAACACTTAATATTTCTTCTGTCAATATAATCTGGGAATGGGTTAATTGAATTCTTTGTAATCAATTTCTTCCGGGCGCATAAATTTTTGCGTACACCGAATATATTCAAAAGCGATTTTCAATTTCTCTTTTTCACAGCGATTCAAAAATCAAATACTGATATACGTCGCTTAAGTCCCGCCGCAGCAATTATTTCCACTCGATAATTTTAAGCACAATAGTTAGGTTGTTTATAAATAATATATGAAGATTGTCGGTGTTCCCCCTAAAATATTATGATCTTTTTCATTCTCTAAAATATTATGATATTTTCGTTACTGAATTGGCTAACAGCAGAAAGAATTTTCTGCTGTGGCGCAGCCGTCTAATTTGGAGGTCGGTTTCATAAAGTTTCGTAATCACAGGTGCCTCAAAATATTTGACAGATCCCTCTCTCGCAGCCATTGTCTTCCCTCCAATGATTGCGCTGCCTTTTCGATTTTTTTTTCTTCAATGGAGGCAAACAATGGAAATTCGCGTCAATGCCCAGAGTTTTTCTTGCTACTTCCAACTTGTGGACGATGAGCAAAAGCACAAGGCCAGCTCTTCAGATCTCCCTAGCGAGGCTGCAGTAATATTGCGGAGAGAGAATTTTTTGAAAACTAATAAGCCTTCCTAATACTCATGATAATTAATATATATGAAATGACTAAGGGTGCTACTCTGTTTTTGGGTTTCGTGGAGGGAAGTTAATAACTCTAAAATTCAATACCAAAGAATGATTTGAAGAATTTTTGTTATGCCTAAAACTGAAAATATTTATTAAAGAACTCGTAGACATCAAAAATTCTAGCCCGGTAATTCATTTCTGACATGTAATATCTTATACTATACGAACATTGCTAGGGACGCATCCAAGAAAAATCGAATGAAGGCATCTTCATCCCTGCATTGTTCAACCAATTGATAGAAAATGTCAGTCCCACGATAAACAGCAGTGAAGTAAGATCTTTCTAGTGTATTTTTATTGAAGATTTAAGTAACACGGAACATATTGAAAACTATTGCTGAGACTTGAGAAAGATTCCGGAGTATTGCTGAGACTTGCTAAACAACAGAAAAACAGAAATCAATACCAAGATAAGAATTGAGTTGACATGAATATAGCAATAATAAAAAATTGCGATTCTAAAATCTGCACATTTAAATGTATTTCAAATATTTACACAAATATTCACGCCTGATAAATATATCATTATCTCAAGGATTAACATTCCATGTATTCTCATTTTGCTTTTCACACGATAACATATAACTTCCACATCGACGACAAACAGTACTAAACTAGCCTGGCTCATTTGGCTCAGGTTACGTACAAATCGCTCTAATACGAAAATTGAAAAAACGTAATCTTTTCATTCCCTGTCAACATTACATACGTACGTACATGTATAAAACTCATTAATAACCGGTGAAAGAGTGTAAACACACCTATATTTCTTTCGCTCTTCTCTGAATTTATGCCGATAAAAGCATTCTCTAGTGAAGCTTTACGAGTCATTCAATAGTTCAGGAACCGGTTTACAAAGCTGTTAAAGATAACCTAAAGTACCTGCACTACCCCTACAGGAAACAATTGAAATATATGCAAGATAATTTAGCAAGTAAAATATCCATGACTTAAGTTCCAATTATACTCAAATCAGGAATAAATGTGCGCAATTATTAGTACTCAAACACGCATAAAAAGATGAACAAAATTGTGAAACTTCATCAGGAAATTTTGTGATGCACACACCGTCGTCCATCATGTTTTGATCTCTGAAAACGGTGCATTTTCCATTGCCATCATTGATTGATTCTAATCCAAAATTTCGGTTGATTTTGATGACAATGTAGCAGGAACATATGTTTACTTCCACTTTAATTTGCTATGGACGGCTGCAAGGTCCATTTGTAAAAAAGTATCACGGAGTGCCTTGATTTTGTTTACGCTCGACAGTACAATCCGAACCAATCTTGTTTACCAGTCGCTTGAGTTAAAGTCGTTTTTATTCAGAAATTATTTGCTGGATCAATAAAAAGCTAGCTAATTATGGCCAATTTGCGGTGAATCATGCCGAAATGTGTTGTAAAAGCCACGAAAATTTTCCCTGGAAGCTTTATTCGATAATATGCTTTTTTGATTTGATTCGATACAGCAGAAAATGCTATGAGCGCTTACCTAATTAACCTGAAAGGTTTTTGTACGTGAAGTCATGTCAATTATGAAACAAAATAGAGAAAATATATTTTTCTGGTGCGCGTTGAATCTGAATTTTTTGTTTAATTAGGAACGGTAATGAAAATTTTTGTTGTCAGTTGCCAATTTCTTATTCTGAAAATTCGATGCAGTTGCCTGAGTTTAATATGTATTGTATTATTATTTCACTGTGATAAATGATGGATGACAGTTCTGCTGACACTTTAATAATAAATATTAATGCATAGAATTTCAACTTTTCTGCTAATGAAATGAGACCAAACTAAATATTATAACAGAGAACACAAATAAATAACTCATTTGCATACATTGGCTTCACAGAAGTTCGTGAAAAACTGCAGCTGCTTTTCAAGCTCTGTCCATTACTAAAACTTTTCTGCAAGTTATAAATCTGATCAGCTCACGATATCAAGAACAGAAAAATTGTCTTGATAAAGTTTGCGATGACGCGTGGTCTCTGGTCTTCATTAGGACTACCAACGCTGTAGGCCGAATATTTCTTACATGCTGGGAATATTAGATCTTTTGAAATCCGATTCGAGCTTTCGCAACAAAATAGATGCATTTACCAACATTTCTCATACTTTGGAGAAAAATGCCCAAATTTGGTTACTGATTTTATTGCTTATTTTTGTTCAGTATTCGATTCAACGGCTGGATGTAGGTGAATCAATTATAAATTTTTTGCACGTTTAGAATAAAGTAAATTAAGTCGCAAAATTTTTCACTATTAAAACTTCATTGAGATAATTTTTCGACTTCCAGGTAAAATATATTTACTTTGAAAATCCTGACAATACTTACGCTATGACTAAAAATATTCGAACTGTTCTATTTCATTATTATTCTGACCTAACAGAATAGAATTTAGAAGAAAGATTTGTTTAATGTACGGAGCTTTTTTTGACCGGAAACATTCTACTGTATTTAGTTACTGATTATTTGACTAGCTGTAATCCTCTACCGCTCATTTAACTACTTATTTCAACAGAGACTGGGTAAATCGAACTTTTATCTGTGAGCGCAAGCAGGGAAAATGTAATTAAGTAAAAAGATTCACAAGTTTAATCTAGGAAAATTTCAGTACAAACAAAATTTTATTTCTCCTGAAGTTGTGAGAATTTATTCGGCTTTTGTTAATGTTGAAAAAATGTGAATGTAATACCTTTTCCGAATATACAATACTTTGTCCCCACAAACAAAATTTCGTTGCTAATAATTTAGAATTGTTAGTGTTTTTTCCATATAAAAATCAATGTAAATTAATGAATTATGGCCGCATCTGAAATATATTGCACTGACAAGATAACGTTACAGTTTTCTGTGCACTGTTCCGGAGTTTTCCCCTAAATTAACGTGTACAAAAAATAATACGTTACAGTTTCCTTTGCAGTGTTCCAGAGTTTCCCCGTAAATTAACGTGTACAAAAAATAATACGTTACAGTTTTCTTTGCAGTGTTCCAGAGTTTCCCCCTAAATAAACGTGTACAAAAAATAATACGTTACAGTTTCCTTTGCACTGTTCCGGAGTTTCCCCCTAAGTTAACGTGTACAAAAGATAATGAGTATCCGTGTCGCTCACCAAAATCTCTCGTGATGAGGGACACTGCGATGATGCCAAGAGTATCACTACAGGCGAGGCTCGGGTCGCATGATGTAGCGCTGTGCTGTGCAGTGTTGCGAAATGGCATGGAGGCTAGGCGCATAGGCTAGAGTGCGGCAGCTGCCTCAGTTATCCAATATCGGGCGAGCTAACAAAGCACCTGCGATACTCTAGAGTGAAGATACCCGTCGTGTGACCTCTTCGAGACGCTGTAATATTAGAAGACTGGACCGAGGCGTTATATCCGAGACCGGCTCTCGCTCACCCAACCACCAGGCAACTTTTCTCCAAGATTGTCTGCATCGGGCGCAGAGCTCTCCAGAAATTCTCTCATGATGCCTAAATGAAAGATGCAATTTATCCCCAGTCGCCTCACATGTTATCGTGGATACCTGATATTGTTGGGTCTACACGCGTGCCGCTCTAGGCTGTCTTCGACGGATGGCGGTCAAAACTCCTGTAACAGAAGACGAGGTTCGAAAGGTTAAATTACAAATTAAAGCTCGAATATGAATCTAACTCCAGTGAGACAACCTTACGTTGATCCATGAAAAATCTGTTGTTGAAAGGTTGAAAAGTTTCAGCACAGAAATTCCAGTTAGCTGATGGATTAAAAACTATAAATTATATCCTGTTGTTACTCAGTAATATCTAATGTACTTCAAGTACTGTTAAATAGGCTGTTCAATTAACAATGAACAGTTAAATGTAAATACCCAATTTCTTAATAATACCGACTGTAATGAGCTGTGAGTAATTTATGAAAAATCTGGATTTGGCTAAACTTATTTCGAAACAGTTCGCTCAAATAATTTCAGGCGCGATAAAAAATTTGTCTGTAAATATATTCTATCCACTATCCAGGCCAACTGACTCGAAATGCATTCGAATTTGTTGCTCAATATCAATTCATTTTGACTTTGTCGGAGCATATCGCTGGTGCGGAATATTTGGCTTAGAATTCCGGCAAGGGAGGCGTAAACAAGAGGCTTGTTTACAGCCTGACTCGGTCCAGCGACACCCCAGTCTGCTATGCTGGTGCTGCGTGTGCCACGTTGACCTGGGTGCTTAAATTGAGACTTGACTGCAGTCTGATGCAAAGTGGAAAAATTTGTAGTAAATTTTTCCATTGTTAGGATTTGAATGAAATTATCATGTAAACGTAAATTAAAGTAAATTAAATTGTATGTAAATGTAAATGTAACACATGTAAATTAAAGATAGAGCGGATTTTTTGAGTTAATAAGACTGTCAATAAACTGTCAAAATATTTATTTTTAACGGATACATTATAATTATGTCAATTAACGTGGTTGTGTAGTCACATTCACAAAAAATTATTCATAAGTCGCACAAGATTTCGGTATTTTCTGTTGGCTGCTTAATGTATGACATTTTATGCCTGAAATTAAAATTCATAAATCCGTCTGAAGAGGATTGAAATATTGAATGAATATTGTGCCCTAAAAGTTGTCTTCCCTAAAAAATAAATCAAAAGAGCAAGAAAAATGTAAGGGATTCAAATTATCGAGAAACATTTTGCTAGACCTCGCTCTCGCTCCGCAGGTAAGCATTGTTGGTTTACCTTTCTCGATGTGTCTGGAGACATCGAAGTGATTCCCATTTCGCAACATCAATAACATTTATTTTCTTGCCAAAGAATTTCAAAGAAGCAATTATTGAATTTATTGTTTCTTCTTCTGTTCACAAAACAAGAAATGCTTCAATTTTAGAGCCATTGCATTGTCCGAGCAAATTGGGGAAATTGATAAGAATTGGCTTTTTATTCCCCCTTTTAGGTATACCAGGATCTATTGATGGAAATCATTGGCAAAATTCTCTTTCCTTTGTCGGTAGATTCATAAATGGTTTCAATTCTCTTGACTGGAAAATTGTATGTTCAAAGTTTCTGATAATTTTTTATTAATGTGAAAACATAATAATATCTCGCTCTCTTTGCCATTAGTGTAATTTAAGATGGTACTAAGCAAATAAATTAAATTTGCACTCGTGCTGCTTGTATGTTGAATTCGTTTTGAGCTCTTCATCCGCATGTTATGTAAAGTGGCTACAAATGGAAGGAAAAAAAGACTATCTGAAATGTGTGAATATACAGTTACTTAGCGTTTAATTTTGAGATTAATTGTGTATTAATATGGTCTTGTCGGGCTTTTTTCAGGTGAGAATGATAAAATTGATATTCACACATCATTGTTTATTCAAGCTGACATTTACAAAGTTTAGGAAACGCTTTCTAATACAGTACTTATTAAAAGAAAAATACCTTATCTTACAAGTAAACATTAATACATGATCTGCTCCAAGTAAATTAACGTGCTAATTATATATGAATGTTAGTTATTCATGCTAATGAGTAAGTTCCACTGGAAATCCAGACTTTCTTTGGCTCGTTGTTTTACTTAAGAGTAATACTAAGGTAACCAAGTGACTTATCAAGGTTGATGTGCAGCGTGCGCTGTTGGAAGTGTAGCTTGGGTGCTCAATCTCTTGCAGTGGTCCCCTACTGCTCGCTAGGTGGTCATCAATCTGTCCAAACTTGGCAATTTATCTTGCAGATGCATTAACACTTACATTCTATCCAATAAAGTGGATCGAAAAGACCGTAAATGAGCGGTCACTGCAGCTCTATACCTATTCCCCACGTGTTCCATTTCTGTTTTTTATTTAAGAGGAAGGAGAGGAATTTCTCAGTCAAAAAATTTTCGATCAGTTTATTAGTAAATGTGTAATATTTATTTATATTCAAAAGTGCTGTCGTGCATATATTATTCGAGTATTCAAGTGCAGTCAATAGAGGTATTTCTGAGCCTTCCTTAACGGTATATACAGACACAAAAATATCAATTGACCGTTCTTACTGATCACTACCATTATATTATCATTGAATACGTTTTTCATTATATGAACATGTACATAGAGAGAAAATTGGACTATTATGTGTCAATTATCTCATATTTTTTTGGGACTGCGTCCCGGTGACACTCGTGTCTGTGCGTAAAAAAATATTACTGTAAATGCTACTTCAGGTACATAATAGAGAAGCTTCTTGACTAAATGTTTGTACGCAAGGCGAGGAATATATCTGGTATATCATTAGTTTTTGATAGTCAAAATTCTTTCGATGTTGGGCTTTTCCTCCTCATAGATCACGATGTCTTCCAAGATCACGATGTCCTCCAAGATCACGATGTCCTCCAAGATCACGATGTCCTCCAAGATCACGATGTCCTCCATGATCACGATGTCCTCCAAGTTCACGATGTCCTCCAGTATCACGATGTCCTCCATGATCACGATGTCCTCCAAGTTCACGATGTCCTCCAGTATCACGATGTCCTCCAATCAAAGCAATGGGTGGTGATAAGCGACTGCCTCGATCACTCACTCCTTCATTAGCTAAGTAAAAGCCTCGGTCTTCCTGCGCATAGCCTTTTTCCACCCTATCTATTATTTTGTACGTTGCTATCTCTTAATCAACCAAACGCTGGCACGGCTGGTGAAATTTATTGCTGATGTTTGTTCCATTGTCCATGTCACTATTTAGTTTATGTATTTTCTTGAAGGGCATTGGTGTGAGAGTTAAATTATAGAATGCTCGAGTTAGGATCCACGCCCTTCTTAATACGCCGAAATGATTTTGATGCAAATTAGCAATGATTGAAGAAATATAAATTTCTAAGTTAATCATTGTTCCATTGTCATCCATTTTTTCCTGCATGTTCATCTCTCCTAAAATTTTCTGTATTTATTATCTACTTTGAGGGATCGGAGCGTATGATGCAACTTCAATTCTCGTGCCGAAGTCCTAGATTTGTAGTAGCACTAAGCATGGCGTTAATTTTTTTGTTAGTGTCGAGTGACTTCATAAATCATTTTTTTTATTCACGAGGGATTTTCTTCGGCTTTGTTTAGCAAGTATTTCAATTGGTATGCTTAACTATGCAACGGAGAGATCAATCGCTTAGGCTCAGTGACGTTCTTCAATGCATTAATTTATTATGGTTTCATTTCTTTGTTGATTATTTACACAATCTATTGATGATTATAAAAATCCACCGTTCATCGATTCAGCGCTGCACAATGTTGTTCTCTCAAACTATATTAATTATTGCTGCATTTATATATTATTATTTTCAAATATTCAACACGAAATTGAGCTGCAAGATAAACCAGGAGCATACTATCCATTGATTACAAATGGTGAGAAAACACATAGTTTGTTTACCGATTGTTTGAAATTTGCATACGCTCGTGAACTATTTGTAGGGTAACATGGGGCAGCGAGCCCACTGCGGGTCACGGGCCCATAGCGGGTTTCTCGCTAAGTATGGCAGATATTGGTCCGTGTTCTCTACCGCCGGTCGACAGTTTCACTGGGATGAAGTGTACGGATTTGCGTTTTGCTAAGTGTTTGCGTTATTAAGTTATTTGTGAATAACTGTTTTAGTCCAAATAAAAATTTTTTTGCTGCTAAATAAAGTTTTTTTCGATTACTATAGATGAAGCTTTTGAAATTACTGTGAATTATTTTTTCAAAGTAATATTTATAGGGATAATTTTGAGACCAAGTTTAGACTTTTAGCTTTTAAAATAAAATGTTGACACGATATAAATTGAAATGATACCTAGTGGCTGCAACGGGCCCACGCGTGTCACGGGGCAAAGCGCCCATGGTGAAGTCTTGTGTTATACATCATTAGATTTGTTTCAATGACCTTTTCAAACTAAAACTAGCTTTTTGAATTACAAATTACATTTCATATTGCATGATTTTTTTATTTGCCGCCTCAAGGTTTAGTTTCTAGTTATGCGTATTTATGACCACTTTTCGAGTTATTGACTCTTGCCTTGCCAAAAGTTGATTTCAGTCAACACCAATGAGCCAAAAGTTGATGAGAGTTTTTATGGTGTTGGCTGATATCACGATTAGGTACGAATTATCTGCACATAATATCTGGATTATGGACGAAACTGGAACGAAGTTTTTTTCCTGGTCAACTAAATATAGTTTTTCTAGTCAAGGATACACTTTTTCATGTCAAGGACGAATTTTTTATTACAAGGATATATTTTCAAGTCAAGGATATATATTTTTATGTCAATGAAATATTTTTATTCACATCAGTGATAGATTTTTTAAGCCAAGAGTATATTTTTTTTCAAGTTAAGTATATGATTTTTTGAGTTGTTAATGAATAAGTGAATGTTATATTTTTTATTGCATTTTCCTTTTTTTAACTGTAAAGTGTTGTTTTATCTTTTTAAACGAATAATATGCATTTGTGGTAAAGGGACCATGGGTGGGCGCCTTGCCTCAAGCCCATGGGCCCATTGCCCCAGGGGTGGGGCAATGGGCCCATTTTGACACTTTTTACAAAACAGTGTTTCATTAAAAATTGAATGAACATATAGGCGTCTAATTCACATCATACATTCCTTATTAGTTGTACCTTTGAACAAAACAAAGAACCACCTCGTATCAATTGAAACTTCATCAAAAATTTAGTTTAGAAAAAGTGGGGGGCGCGCTGCCCCATGTTGCCCTATATATTATACTAAATGTCTCCGCTGTAGCGCTGTATGTGAATATTTGAATGCTACGTTTGCGATGAAAGGACGCAACCGATTTTCTGTTTTCTACGCCCACCAGTGAAGAATTAGTTTTTTCTAAGAATAAAAGGGCAGCTTCCCTAGAAAAAGTCTCGAGTGAAAAACTCAGTGGAAAAGAGGATGCCTCATCTTCCGACCTGATGTTTGATGTGTCCGCTGCTGGAGGATGTTTTCAGGAGATCTCAATTACACATCCTTGTTTAAAAGTTTTCATTTTCGTGAAAGCTGAAGCAGTGAACAGTCAAAGGGTGATATAGGAACTGAGAATATTACAATTGTTTTATTCTGAAGCTTCGTAATTGCTACTGTGAAATTTGATAGGTGGTGTCGTTAAGAATTGAATCCTGAATATGTATAATTTAACCTTGAATTAAAAAAGTTAATACAAGCTAAAGGAATTTGAAGCACACGATTTCTATCGTGTCCTACCATTCATTCTAATGTTAAAGCTGCAATATATTTTTCAAGATATTAAATACGGTTTTACAGTAATTCTGAACTACGAAAATCTTTTGACATGAAGAGGCTTTCCAATACTTGAATTCACTGGCGTGAGTGAATGAAATACTCTGACTTGACTTACGCATCACTCCGGAATTTTATAAGGGGATCTATTAGCCGACAACTTCCTTCAGTGCTCTGAGACAGAAAATTTAGGAGCAATTCTTCTCAAAACGTACTTCAGACGAATTAAGGCTGAAGTTATAATGGACGCTTACTATGTTTTTCCGATAAAAAAAAAGTTTTTTACTCGGCATTAATTAGTTCTACGGCGTCATAAGCGCCCATATAAATTGCTCTTGAATTACAATGCTTGCTTTTGGCCACAGGACTGTGGTTAGTTTCAGTGATCTGTACAATTGTTGTCAGGTCATTGGAATATTCTTGTATTGAGTACAAAAAGTGTCTGAAATTTTCACGTTATTTTCAAGAAACTGAATAGAAAACTGATTTTAAAGACGATGAAATGTTAAGAAATTTTATTGTGACGAAATTAGTTCTCTCATTAGGGGAATCGTGCAATTTAGAATTTCTTATTACACATCAGATGCAAATCATTAGCGCATTTTAATCACCCATTTAACGGAGATTCGTCGTTAATCTCATCGCTGATGTCAGGTCGTCTACTTTTGTCTCATCTATAATTTCCAACAACGAAGATCAACGTCGGCTGTTCGTAACCTCCTCAGTTTTTGCTGTTTCAAAGCGGCCATTACGAAGATTTTCTTTGCTCTTGCCCAAGTCCATTACGCCCTAATGACCGCCACACTTGCTGCCAATGTTCCTAAATGGGGCCATCCATTAGTGAACCTAAATACTTCGTATATAAATCGACCCGTCCAAACGCTGCAATCGCTGAACGCTTCATCGTCACCGGTCAATTTAGTGGGAAATGCAGATCAAGTAAAGACGTGCACTTCAAGGCGGTGACACGTGTCACTTTATGCTAATTATACTCATCGTTTGAGTGGTTGCTTGTCCTTAAAACTTTAAACATTTTCATCTGTTTTATTTGAAAAAAATTAAACTTGGAATTTATTAATTCAAATGTAATCTCAACAAATTTGGTGTAAAGTGGTGTAAAGTACTTATCAATGTATAAGATATCTTCACCTTACATGGTGCTGAAAAAATAGAAAATGATTACTTTTACGGTAAGCATAAAAAATTGTAAAGATTGTACATGAATAAGATTTTTTAATAAGAAATTTAATAAGCTATAGACATGTTGGTGAGATTTTTCTGCGACACATCTCCCAGGACGAAATAGTTTTTAATGGAACGATGCATAAATATAAACCCAGAAGTTAAGTTCATCAAAAAGTGACAAAAAATTCTCTCACTAATAACTAGCTCCAGGAAATGACAGCGTGAAGTACGGTATCACACTCAGCGATTCATGAAGAGATTCGAGTCCGGGGTGGTGTGTGTAGAGGAGTCTGAATCAATGCGTACTCTAAGAGAGCTTTTATTTGACTATGGTCCCCTTAGGCGCGGTCTCTGGGCGCCACTCCAGGCAATAAAGGACGCAACAACACCTCTGAAAACAAACCCGTCACCGACAAAGGCTTTTGTTTGCCCTCAGGCGTCAAGGGAACGCAGAGACGTGATGTGATTTTCCAATGCCATCAAGGCTTCGAACATTTCTCTAGGCAGAGGAATTTAGCAGGCCGGCAATTCTATGTACGTCTTGTCAGTCGGCAATAATAAAGATGGATCTATATTTTTTAGTCACGTTAGCAGAAACAGCAAAACTTAAAGAGATGTTTTGTGGTCAACTGGGATGGTGGATCCAGTTAGATCTATAATCATCAACTTTCTTGCTCTAGAGATTTGCTCGCGCTGTGATTGATGTATTCCGATTCAAATTAAGTTCATATCAAACTGCATGGGTTCTATGCATAATATGAGCAGCAATTTAAATTTTCGGAGAATTATGTTGATGGTAGATGACTTTGAGTAAAAATGAATATTTGACAATTATAAATTAATTTTATTATTATTGAAGTGCAATTAATGAAAAATTATAATAATTTTTATTATAACCTTGTAATAATAAAGCAATTTTCGCTTTAAAAAATCGATCCATCGATTTTTAAAAACCGAGTGATTCTTCGATCGACGCACCACCCTCAATCTAGATTCCCGATTTTTCTCTAAAAGCTTTTTGAACCTATTTAAGTTATCCTGTCCAAATAATCTGAAGTTAAAATAACACGATTCCCAAACCCTTTTTTTTCGCCATTTCAGGAACGCAAATATAAATCTCAATTTGGATCACTATCAATCAATAGCCTTTGGGAATCTGCTCACGTTGCTTCAATCATCTGTCCCGGCCGCATGAATTTTGCAACCGTGGACGTCTCGCTCAATTGCAGCAAACAGCGCCTCAGTTCCGTCGTAGTGGATTTTCCGACTTAAGCGTGAGTTTGCGTCGTCAGGCGCGTTTGCTTAGCAATCAATCAATCGAGTACTGAGAGCGCCACGGCGATAGCTCAGAGTCCAAGCAATCACGTGAGAGCTCGAAAAGATACGCGCACTGATTTCAGTCTCAGAGACTAAGGAAAGTTATGCTCTAAATCAGATGAATGGAGTGCCATTCTTTTCAGCATAAAACGTCTTTCATTTACAGGAAGGAAATAGTAGTTCACAGTACATTGAATTTTCTTTCAGTATAGAAAGTTTATTTATGACATTTTTCATAGTCCTACTGTGAAACTTTCCATAAATTGCTAATACATTTGATGGTGGTATTGGAAAGTGATAGATATTCGGAAGAAATATATAGTTGCTGGTCATATGTAATTTGATCACGTATCTGAACATAAAGTTAACCAATCACGTCGATGTGTACAAAATCATTTGAATATAATTATAATAAACATGAGTTCAGATTGATACCTTATCAGAGGTTATATATAATCGCTTAAATATTGCAGAGCTCTGTAGTCATTATGCTTATTACAAAATCAAAGGGAAATGAAAGTCAAGAGGATATTAAAAAAATAAAGAAATTATCCTAAAATCAGTGGCTAAGCAATTAATATTTCTTTTTATCTGCGATACACTTCTCTAGTTAGTCTATACTTTCATCATGTGCAATAATATATTACAGAATACCAAGTTTACAATATATTCATTTCTTTGCAAAGTTCGTCACTACTGGCATTCATATCAACGTTATAAATTGGGAGGTTTGTCTGTAGTCGGAAGTTCATTCGGTCGCAATGATCAGTAAAAAATAAGAATAGGTGTACAGTCGAACAGTCCTTTGTACAGTCCTCCTTTGTTCGACGGCATTTGAGGCATCCCCATCAAGCTTGGCTCTGTAGGAAGGCATTCAACAGGGCTCAATTATTCAGCTTTTTGTACGCGTTCGTATGCAGAGTTCTCAGGTCAGACGAAGCTCACATTCTGTTCCAAAATGCCATGCATCAAATGAGTTTATGTAGGCAAGTCTTTATTGAAATAACGATGTTCGCGTTGAGGATCTTGTTATTGCATCTCACATTGACAATGTTCCAGTTATTAAAATTATATAAAATGTTGTTTGTTGTTTCGAGGATTTTGTTAAAATGTGCATTTTCAGAACGAAATGTTCGCTGAATAAATGTTTGTTTGCATACACTTCTCTTGCATTAAGGCGCATGACTTCTCAAACGTCAACGACATGCAGGGCCTTTACTTATAGTCAAGATGAAGAATTAAAGATGATAGTAAGCAGCTAATAAAATGTTTCCAGCTGGCGTTAGTCATAATTTAAAATGTCTTTTGATATGATACTTTTTATTCGCATCATGGCATGTCTATTATGCATTTTAACGAATTTCAACATAATTTGAACTATATTACGAATATTTTGCCTTTTAATTTCTTAATCCGTTATTGCGGCACCTCTTCTGTTGGCTAATTTAATTTGAACATTTTCTTTTAGCACTGGCTTGAGGCTATTGCCCACATCAGAGGCTGCCCTGCTCACAGTTATCAGCCCGATATTTCCCGGCGCCGGTATCCGCTCGGTCAAATAGCTGAGTTTGAAGGCCCGACTATGATACGCACGGCATTTGTCCGCTCCGCCTCCAGTCATAAATTGCTGAGAAGAAATTTTATACTTCCAATTCTTCCCGTGTCGTCCGAGTTTCGGATTTCGATACTGGCCAAGAAGTTTGAGGATTTCTTAAGACCCGAGAATGCCGTATAGCTCGAGAAAATAAATGTTTTCGACATGCTGACCCGCCTGAGCCGAGCGAACGAGCGAAATATTTTCTAGATAGCCAGCGACATAAAATTGCACCGAGCTTCAACATAAGCCTCCGCAAAATGGAGATTATTATTATTGGACATTGCTGGCGTTGTTTCCATAATATTTTTACATTCTGCATTACAATTATAAAATCGTTTGGTAATAAATAAATTTCCAGTGCCGTTTTTTATATTAAAGTTCTGAGTATTTTGGAAAAGGTTTTTTACTCACGTCATGCATTCGTTTCAGCAAATTCAATTTAAAAATATGATTTAAAGGAAAAACTATTGCCTTAACCATTGCAAATAATGAACAATGCGAAATAATCAACAGAAATCTTCATTCAGTGAATACGACTTATTTAATTACATAAGCCTTAATTTCTAAGCAGAACGAATGGATAACAATGTCATTTGGTGCTAACATAGATACCCTCCCTCGGATCTCCGTCGGCGCGAACTTCATGCAAATGGAACCGTTTAAATAGCTTACTTTGAGCATCAAAAAATTCATTTGGATTTGCCGCGCGTCCATGGACACAATTACTCCAATGAATTACCAGGCTCTCTCCATTTGCAGCGAAGAATTACTCTTTTAATGCGTGATATTCTGTTCTAAAACAGAGACCCGGATCTGACGCCAGAATGCACAGCTATTTCTATGCAAATTTCTGCTCAGTCGACAATATAGAGTGAGAATATCACGCAAACCTTGTACAGCAAAAATGCTAGTCGTGCGCGCTCACTTGGCAGTCTGACGAACAAGGGTCTAAATTCACCTGTGAAATAAATTCGAGTTGTGATTGCTTCAAAATTTTTCCCATATGCTTCTGGAATGTGTTCCTATAATTTATTTATGTTTGAAACCTAATTGATCTATTGAGGAACGAACGAGGCTGAAAGAAGTGGAGTGGATCGGGATTTGCAACAGATTGGGATTTGCCAAATGAATTAATTCAATTAATTCTGAAAGCGTTTGTTTTAAAATCAATTGATTTGATATATCTTTTGATAGGTTTCAAAACGCTTATATCTTCTAGATCCAAGAATAATTAATTAACAACGGAAAAATAGAACTAGTGAGTCGTGAACTCAATAATCAAATTTATTTTTGAGATTTTCTGCAGAATGAACCGAAAAATGGATAAAGAGGTTCAGGTTTAAGGTGTACTCAGTAATCTTTCATAATCATAAATATTATGAACCTTCTAAATACAGCCAACAAAATACCAATGGATGATTGAGGAGTATTTCCAAGAGGTAGAACACGCAATAAAGTGACGAGGAGAAGTTATATTTAATCCTAAAATGATATTCTTTTGCAGGTAAAAGCTGTAAAGAAACAATATTTTACACTGAAATTGTACGTGATGCGTGGATGGCGATTGAGGCTACGGTCTTAGATAAATTATCTCTGGAGGCCATTTAAAATATGTGAGAATTTTATTTGTTTGCACTCATGGAGCGGTTCACAAAACAGCTGACTTATCTGTGGCTTATCAGATTCACTTTTAAAATCGAATTCATAGACAAACGAATGGTTTTTGTATGTGATTGCAGAAGATCTAGCGATTTCATGGTAATTAATAGCTTTATTCAATATGAAAAAATGTAACTCAGTACAAACTGCAGTGAGTGATAGAGAGCGCATTTCTCGTCGACGAAAACGTGAAGTCACGGACGGACAGACAGACGGACAGATGGACGGACATGGCGAGTACAATAGTGAATTTTTTCCATAAATGAGAAAATGCGCTAAAAAGAGAAGACGCGCACGCCAGCTTGATGCAAGCATACAGTAGATCTTGAGATATTTTTAATGTGGCTTGAAATAGTTAATTTAGCTTGACGAATCGGGCTAATCTGAGCACAGAGAGCTTCTCTTTGAACAAGCAACTGCCGAGAGCCCTTAGACAGATTGGCTGATGCACAATTTTTGACTGGACGATCTGAGTTGAGGAGAGAAGGAGAACTACCTACGCGATTTCCGCAACAAAGTTCCACGTATAACCCATTGCAAGGAGTTCAAGATGTTCTCGCAGTGCGTGTACTAAAGAATTAAATATTAGTTGCATTTAAAGAATTTGAAATGAAGTTATTTGAAAACGATGAGGAATCATGTCGGAATGAGTTGATAAACAGAGTCATATTACTCAGGAGGTCCGGGCAAGAAGGTATGTCAACGTATTAATTTTCACTGTATTTAGCAGGAAATTTTTAGTATACGTGTTAGAACGCGAATTTAAGCTACTTGTAAAACGCTTGACATTTTGTTGAGTTTGGGTTGACGTAAGTCCGCGTTCAGGTTTTAGGAAAACCAGTTTCGACAACAAATTACCTTTTTATTGAATGAAAAAATTGTATCTGTAAGAACAAACATAAATAAGTAAAAAAGTCACTAGATTGCTTTAATCGCAGATTCACTAGAAATTTAAAAGCGAAGAAAACACCACAAAAATTTAGCATATCTCTTTTGAAAACGTTTCGGAGACCAGCTCCATCGTCAGTTCGATAAATCTGTGTGTTTTTTTTATTAACTCCAAACTAATTTTCTACATTTATCTGTGTTCTAGATTTATCGAACTGACGATGGAGCTGGTCTCCGAAACGTTTTCAAAAGAGATATGCTAAATTTTTGTGGTGTTTTCTTCGCTTTTAAATTTCTAGCAAACATAAATATATTAACCCTATAAACTTCAATGCATGCTTATAATATTAAAATATACAAATAACCATCGAACTATAAACAAATTAGAAGAAGGCATAAATTAACGCACCGAAATATCGTGGGCAGTTATAACGCAGTCTACAAACAACTGAGCTAGCTTGAAACTATTTGATACGGTGTCGATTATTTTTACATTCTAAAGGTCGAATAAACAACAAGTAAACCATGGGAGAGCATAAGAAATTGCCTTTTATAAACTATGCTAACAAAAGGTTCGCTAAAAATATTTACACTAATCAAATGGGAAGTTTTCGAACTAATCTCAGCTGGCTGTTTAATAGACAATGTTATTAAATGTATCCTAAAAAGAAAGATAATAATGAAACATGCAGAATCTACGGAACTCAAAAATTAATAATAAAACTAATGACACCAAAACTAGTTCATTTCAGCACAAATGTTGATATAGTTTCGCAAAAGTAATTTGTAACTTCAGTTCCAAATAATAAATCAAACCTTGGCTTAGATTTCGCACAATTCTAACCAATTTTTCATCAAACTAATTCTTCTATCTATTTCAACTAGGATACAATCGTAACTATTTCAACTCGAAAATAACACTCTTAACTCTAACATAACTCACATTACTTTTTTAACTTAAGTTAAACTCGACCACTATTTGCAACTGTTATAATATGTTTTTTTAATAATTATGCATTTTTCCCTTAACACCAGTCGTCGTAGTTTCAGCAAAATAGCAATGAATATTAGTAAAATCCTGTGGCGGATTGACGTTCAAAATCAATGTTTGCTTTTGGACTGATTGTAATAGAGTTGGTATGATCACAATACCGTATAGTAATTATTTTTTTTCAATCAATATTTATCCTTATTATTCTGAAATTTTCTGAGTTCACCTTTAATTTTCTTTATTTTTCTTAAAGTATTTTTCTCAATTGTTAGTCAGACTTAGGAACTGAACAAATGGTTATTTGAAGAAGAACGTGCATGTCGTTAGGTAGAATATTTCGATAGGATTCGGCCAATTGGTGGAGGTCGAGTAGTTGGAGTGTTGTAAGGCAGTCTCGTGTACACTGTTCTATGTGTAAAGCTTCTGAGTTTACGGTCGATATTATATACTATGTAATATGCATGCTGTAAGTTAATGATTTCTGCCTTCCTCATCATAAATGCCATGATTTTAGGAATTGCAATAAGATTCGTGAAATTTGTTATTTAGTTTTGATTTACAAGCGACATGACTTCGCCTTTGAGTGATTCTTATTTGTCATTGTTGCGTGATCCACCACAGAGGTACGTGGTTGCATTTGTTCTGGTTATATTTAGGATTATGATTGCGTGTAAATTCAGCGGTGTCTAAACAATTGTCTTAAATTTACAGATTTAGGTATATATCTTAATTCTTTATTCGTGTGTATAGTTTTCGTATCCTATTTAGTGTTTAGCTAATTATTACTCGTCCTAAAATTGGGGTGGATTTTACATTTCAGAAAAGCTCCGAACTGGAGACTAGATCACGATTTAAACGATGAATGTTTCGGCCAAGATAAAACACGATTTATTCATTTGTATTCATTTATTTATTATTATTTTCAATTAACCCTTTTATTCATCATTTATTTTGCCACTAAACCCAAAACATCGTCTGAATTCTCATTAAGGAATTAATGGCTTCATTATTACCCATTTAAATTGTTGCAAATACTGCTGCAGCGCATTGATCTAGATCAGCACATTCCCTGCTTTGGCTTATTGCATTCCAATGTGACGAGTTGGTAAGTTATGGAACCAATCCACGTTAATTGCAAAACCTGATTGGCCAATGAAGTCATAGGCAATAAATTTGCTTCGTCGATTGCGGCATTAAGCTTGTAAACTGTCTCAGATGGCAATACAGCGATTTGTTTTGCTTGTTAGTAACACGTGCGATGCTTTGGCCTCTAACTTCTACTCTAATTGAAACATAAACAGAGACAGAAAGCCTCTTAGAATGCAGAAGGTGGATACCTAAATAGATCTTCTAATGCATTCCGCACTGCAGGACATCCCACGGAGCTGGTGAACTGAAATCCGGAGACACTGCACCTGATAAATTGCCTCGTAAATACTGCATTGTATCCCAACATTGTCTAAAACTTGTAAGTGATGTTCGCAATGTAGCTGCACCAGCACCATAGTCCTGTTCTTGTTGCGAAGACGTCATGAGCTCCTGAGGTTTATGAAGATGTAGAGATGTTTTTTACCGATTAAACAGGAATTTGTGTCGTCGTGAAGATAACATTTAACATCGGGTGAATAAGTTACGTCAGAGGTTGTCGCAGATAATGTGTTAATATCTGCATTCATCCTAGGTTTTTTAGTGGATGTGCGTTTTCAATACGACGAAATTAATACAATGCCTTACAGTTAACAAGAGGAGCTTCTTCAGTTGTATTCCAGTAGGTACTTGATTGTATAATTGGACGAAAAGTTTACAAGATGTAATGGTCTCAATAAATTGTAGTGTTGTCGAATATATATTGAATAAATGATAAGTTTACATATTCGAGCAAAATATACTACAAAAATACATTTAATGCTAATTTTATACAAAATATACATTTAATACTAATTGCTCTCATTCTAATGAATCCAGTTTTAATTTTGAAGTTATAAGTAAAAAATCATTTGCTTCACATTATTCTATTCTAATCTAAAGCACACCATGTATTACAGTTCAAAACCAGCATTATGTAATGATGTAAGATTTATAGATTTTTTAAGCGATCAAATTATTGATTGTTACAACATAATTAATATATTAATTATTATTTTCCATTATATTATATATATATAAATTGTTATTATGTATGTATGCTATTATTATATTGCATATATAATTATAATATACAAATTATTATATGTAAACATATTTTATTATTTAGGTATATATTGTATGTCTAAGCATGAGACAATAATATCATCTCTGATGAAGATCGAAGGAAATAAAATCTACGGATTTCACTCCTGACAATTAATTTACTTACGCACACTAGGGGCAATTTACAAAAATAATTATATCATAAAAATAATGCAGTTTTTTAACATAGGGATTGAAAAAAAGCTGAAATAATCATTCAAATATATTATATACAACTACATGCGTTTATAATATGTTTATGTTTTCATTTACACATATCAATGTCAAATAAAAAGCTGGATTTAACAATTAGCAAAAAGGATCTGCTATTCTCATATGAAGTTAAGAGCTTCAGTAGCGAATTTTACTTCTGAAAATACAGTACAAAATAATATCCAAACATTACATAAAACATTAGTCTAAATTATTCATCATATATAAAACATTTGTTCAAGATGTAATAAAATTTCATTTGATGTAAGTACCCAATTTATTTTACCTCCAATTTCTTACTGCCAAATATAAACATTGGTACTTACACCCAAATAACTCTAAACGAATAAAACCTTCAGAATTTTACATTTCAAAGCACGTTCAATATTTTTGTGGGCAGCAAATATCCGCTAAGATTTTCTTTTTAAAATTACTGATACTGGCGCCTTGAACGGTAGGGCGGCCATTAGACGTCTCCTTTATGGAGGCCCGATGTCTGGTGTGAGCTTTGGCGTGGCCGACGCGAGGCTCGAGACAAAGCTCTGCTGCAAGACAATGGCTGGGGAATGAACCGAGCCTGCTGCATGAGTGCTCTAAATAACACCAGCGTCGGCTCTTTAGACTTGAATAATTTTCTCTGTGAATACGCACAGAAATTCATTTATTAAGGCTGCATGTTATTTAATTAAAATATATAGGATTTAATTCGTGATCCTCTACAAAATAGATTTTCATTTCTTGTTAATTATAATGTGTGTATTTGAATGGAGTGCAATGCAGATATGAGAGTATTTTGTATGATGGTTTAAGAAAGATCGTAGCTTAACTCTTCATGTTTGAGCGGATACTTATTTTTACTATGAAGAAACAGTAAGTGTTTATAGGTGCTGACAATGTGTTTTTATTGGTGATGATGCGATGGGTACTAATTTTTGATATTTAGGGATGGTTACTGTTTATGAATATCAGTTTTTTAAGCTCGAGTAATAATATTTTAGTTACTTACGTTTGCTCGTCATTTCTTATCAAGAAATGTCTGTGACGACAAGAGGGAGTTTAACACACAAAATGTTTGCAAGAATTATGCACATACTTTCAAATGGGCACTTGAGCCAATTAAATTATTCATTAAATTCTGAATGTAGGGATAATAGAAGCCTTTTTTTATATTACATGTTTGTGAGATCACTGCCTACGATCAGTAGTTCTAAACACATTCCAATATAATAAATTTTTTCAAGTTTTTAAATTTGGAATTAAGTTTATTAAAATTTAACTCTTTATTGAATTCTACTTTGCAAAATCTATTTAGAATAAGTATTTGAAATTACTGCCTTCTATGTGCTCAATGAATTTCATAGAAGAAATTTCAGTGAGCGTTTAGGCCTAAATTCATGACTGATGCAGAGGCCCACAATTGATGAGGCAAATGAAGATGGATGACTGCTGGCCGACTTGATGCAGTCGACTAAATCTGATTTTGATGCATGGAAACGTTTGAAGAGATCATCCTGGGACTGCCAAAAAGGAATGTCAAATACATCAGAGTCAGAAGCGCCTCTATATTAAATATTTTACTGATTCCTGATTCTTTGGTGCTTTTCATTGGCAGGTTTGTTTGTCTCTTATAATTTCAGTCAAATTGTATGGCATCCCCTTTAAAGTTAGGCATAGAGATTTCAACGTAAGATACAAGTAAGAGGGCCAATTATTTTATGTAAGAATTTCCCCGCATGATCCGTATTGAAAAAATAGGCAAATGAATCAATCTGATATACTCATGGCGATTGTTTTGTTTTCCATCTTCATCTTAAGATTTTCAGGTAATGAACTTTAAATTTACTCATAATCTATTAGTTTTCATATTTTTTGGGAATGTTGATGACCAAATTTCAATATTGTCCGCTTTTTGAACGGAATTTTTCAGTTCACCAGTTTCAATTCGGTTAAAAATTGAAGCATCTTTCTATTATTGTATATCTTAAAACCAGAGATTTTTGTTTAAAGCCAAACTCATCCAGGGTTCCAATGAATGTCAAAAAGTTTATTCACGAAAGTTTGAGCCAAAGTCTGCCTTTAAATAGTTTCGAATCAATTTAAAATTGCTTCGTTGATGAAACCCACGCAATGGAGGATGCGTAGGTGTTGCAATAACACAGATAAATGTTATATTCCCGACAGCAATTGAGACATTGTTTATTCTGTATCATTTTGTGCATTGGATGACAATATTTTGATTTCCTTGGGCAGATTGCTTCAGATTTTTGAAGATGATCATCAGCAGTTTATTTAGTAATTCATTCTTAATCTGAAAGCTGCTTTAAGTGAGAAACATTCACATTATAATATATTATTTTTTAGCATAATAATACGTTCTAACAAGCATAAAAATAAGACGTAATTATCATAAATCTGCTGAGTTTAAAAACTGCAGGAATATTTTCAATTTTAGTATGTGGGAAAAATTTATTCAGTTTCTCATTGTTCGGTTTAGCTTTAAAATCAACCGACAATGATTTGAAACAAGAAAGTGCGTTCCTGTGTGGGTAGGAATGCATACGTCAAAAAGAATTATTGTTTATGTCGTAGAAACTTTGAAAAAGTAAAGGCAGATTCAACGTATCAGCTTTCTCCTTTTATTTAATGATTAAATGGGGTCATCGAATGTCATTGAAAGCGCTGATCATTTCTGTTTGACCATGTGCTTATATTTTATTTTTGAACTATCGACCGGAAAAATGCCAGATTTTAGTTATTATTTTTTGATCGCAAGTGTTCTCAATAATTTAATCTTGCAATCATTGTTACAAGAATGCGCATTATCGTATTTATATTTTTAGGTTTCTTTTAAAAAATTTGTTAATTTTTTGTTGCAAATAAAAAATTATGGTCTGGAAAAATAGTTGCAGACGAAAAAATATAGTATAATTTTATTCAGTTTTTCTTAGCCCCAGTGTCCTACTAACCGTCTGAGTGGAAACCCTACAAAAACGGCATTGAACGGCACAAATGAACGTCGCAGATGCCACATCACCGATGGCCAGTGTCATGTCGCGGCACTGAGAGGTCTTCCATGAGACCTTTAGCTAACCGTAAACCAACCAAAAACTCCAGTCCTCATAGCTTTTAGTTACGGTTACGAGAAGCAATTGCTATATTTTCAGACTTAGTTTCCGTTATGATATGGCCTGGGTCGGAGCGCCAATAGAAACGCATGAGCAGAAAACGAATGTGCAAAATGTGTGAATATTCGTGGATTTTGGTTAGACAAACTCAATAATTTTGCTTGAGCGATAAGATGAGTTTATGCCGTGATATACGGCTCATGTACACTAGGTTGGTATTAGCGCTTCATGTTATTTATTCAAAAAATAATTAATGAGATTCCAGCGTTTTTTATATCAATGGCTAATAGTTTTAAAATTAGCTATTTCGAATTAGCATGAATTCTCAGTTGAATAAATGGATTTAAATGGTTCGGTGAATACATAATAGTAGTTTTAGATAAGGTTTGAACTGCTTTTGAATTAACATAATAGTGTATGAATGAAAAGGTACAATTTGCATAAAAAAGCCTTTTAAAATAACCCAAATCTGGTCATCGTCATGCACTTTATGCTGTGCGCTGGCAAGTACAAAAAAGAACTTCTTACTAATCTGATGAAATTGCAAATAATTATTGGATTGCATTTATTTAACCGCTTTTTAATACAATAGGTTATACTGATTTGAGAGATTGTGCCTACAAAACCGTTACGCTTTGAGTGACAACGTCTGTCACATTCACACATTCACAGTTTCAATTCACAAAAAGAAATCACACAGATCGCGATATTTCGTAAGCGGATTCTTTGAATCCATAGTTTGCAAATCCGATTTGGGAATTTTCAACGGTGAAAATGGTCACGTTTTTCATTCCTATTGAGAGCAGTGCAATTGAATGGAATGACAAAAAGGGATTTAGGAACTATAATTGGCAAGTACCAACCCAGCTACCCAGCTTTTGCCGAGAAGTAAAAAAAAATCTAACGAGAAGTATTGAAACGCGACAGTAGTATTGAGCTAAGTCATGGCAGTTAAAAATGTTTCTGAATTTCTATGGAACATTAATGTTCATTTACCAACTATTAAAGTTACTAGGATCAATTTAATGCTGCTAGGAATTTTTGGACGGAGGCTATTAGGTAATTAACGACGTTGAAGGAAATACCTAATACATGCAATGTATCCGTTTCGGTTAAGCACTAATATACATGAAGTTTGAAAGAACAAGTGTTGCCAGGCGGCTGAGCACAGTCTTCTATATAATTGCAGTCTTGGGTGGGAAAGGTAACATTTCTTTTGCTAATTCAAAATTCCGATTTTTTATAAAGTTTATTCAGAGAGAAATAAATTGGAGAGTCAACGATAAAAAGTGGATCATTTATCTCAGTGGGACTCGAAACAAAAGATTTACGACCACACAAGGAGGGTATTTAAAAAAAATTGCTTTGCCTCCTTAAAATTCACCGACATGTTCAATCTTGAAATCAGTTTTGAATTATCCGTGAGTTAATTATAAGTTCTTATTAAGATGACTAAAATATTATGCTGTTCTATATACTACATAAGCATTATTTAAAATCACGCTCTGGGATCATAATTTTTTTCATATAAGCTAAGTTTATTGAAAAATTATTTGGGCAGCCATTAATTTATCTTATGTACAATATTTTGTGAATAATAGAATATTTCATAGTTATTCATAGCACCAGCAACTGGAATTTTCACAGCCTTGTGTAGGCCTGATAACATTGTAGGAAAGTTGAACTCAATTTTCCACATTGTGTTCAACTGAACGTAATGGAACTCTCCCAATTGTGTTCAACTGAAAGACAATGGAACTCTCCTAATTGTTTTCAACTGAACACAATGAACTCTCCCAATTGTGTTCAACTGAACACAATGGAATTCCCCCAATTGTGTTCAACTGAAAGACAATGGAACTCTCCTAATTGTTTTCAACTGAACACAATGGAACTCTCCCAATTGTGTTCAACTGAAAGAATAGAATTCCCCCAATAATTCCCCCAATTGTTTCCAACTGAAAGACAATGGAACTCTCCTAATTGTTTTCAACTGAACACAATGGAACTCTCCCAATTGTGTTCAACTGAACACAATAAAATTCCCCCAATTGTTTTCAACTGAAAGACAATGGAACTCTCCTAATTGTTTTCAATTGAACACAATGGAACTCTCCCTATTGTGTTCAACTGAAAGAATGGAATTCCCCCAATTGTTTTCAACTGAAAGACAATGGAACTCTCCTAATTGTTTTCAACTGAACACAATGGAACTCTCCCTATTGTGTTCAACTGAAAGAATGGAATTCCCCCAATTGTTTTCAACTGAAAGACAATGGAACTCTCCTAATTGTGTTCAACTGAACACAATGGAATTCCCCCAATTGTTTCCAACTGAAAGACAATTAGGTTGCGTCCGTTGAGCCGCGTCAGTGTCTGACGGACGTAACATGTTTCACTCAAATTGTCCGTCCGAAGTGATGGATTAGGCTACGCCGAGGTCAACTTGTTCGTGAAAGTTCACGTGCAATTAACTCAGGACTGAACTGATGCTCTTCTGAACGAAGACATCGACGCAGGGAACGAATTTGCCTACTTAATTAAAGCTTGCAAATGATGCTCAGTCGAGCCTCATGCAGACCGCAATCAGGTTCATTTAGAACAAAATCTAAAAGAAAATTAATTAAGTTTCCAGAACGAAGGCTATAACGTGACACGGTTGAAGCAATTATATAAACTTTCATCACGACAAAATACAATTTTGATTTATACTCCGATGAATGAACTTTCATCACCGATGAAATCTGATTCACATAAAAGTTATCGAAATTTGTAACTATATTTTGAAAGCGACACTAGCCCAGCTCATACTTGCGAACAAATTATTTGATATACACAGTATGTGCAACCGAAAAACTGACGATCAGAAGAATTGTTAGGAATCGAAAGTGGTCTATTTTCCGAAGAATTCTTTCGTTTCATTTTTAATTTAAACAATAATTATTTAGTTCAGGTACACGAAGGGTTTACTGAAATGGGTATATTAATGCAAAAATTTTAGATTCATTTTTATTTCAGAGATACATCGATGAAACTTTTTGTCACTCTGAAAATGCAGACTACTATATATATTGATTCCATGTGCTTGAAGGATCACAATATTTGGCATGAAGACTAACGTCAGTTATAGGTAGAGAATAAATTAGTGTTCTATTTCGCCGACGTTATCCGTTTGAGTTAGTGATGTTTTAGGTCATATTAGAATTTAGAATTCGATTTGTAAATAACAGTTGTGTTACAACTATATGTGTCTTTGTTACATATCCTCTCGGTGATTCGCAATTAGTGGAAACTAGCATAAAAAAGGCCCCAGTAGATTCTTATAATAGGTGCTTCGTGTCTTGATATTTCGTACTCTATTTGTATCCCGTCAATATATGTTACGCTCAAATAGTTGACAATTCACTTAGGAAGCAATTGAAGTTTATTTCTCAGCTATTGAATTTTTATCTTCAGATGCCTACTTTATAGCAGTTCAAGTCAATCAGTTCTATTCAGGATTGGTGTACCACTTTTGATATATAGCAACATACGACAATAAGTTGTATTAAGTTTATATATTCAGCTGTTGAGCCACGTTCTCAGAGTCTTGCTGAGAGCCACTTCATTAGAACCAGCCACTTGACTGCTAGAATAAAATCTGGAATGCTATAGATCATCACACTAGTCATCACAAACTCAAAATCAAAGTACACAGACACGTTTCATATTCTGACTAAACAATTTCAAACATTCGATATTCATTCATACATCGCCGATTTTCATGCGCTGATGATCGACCAGAAATGGTATGAAAATATTCTCATGGTGAAATATTCTTATGTAAATTCTCTCAAGAAATTTATGATTCAGGTAGAAAAATTCAAAATAAGAACCACTCTAGGAATGTAATGCACCTGACTATCAAAACTTATATATTCATAGAACTGATTCATTGAACTAACTAAAAAGACTGATTTATTGAACTAACTGATAGAACTGTTTCATGGAACAGACTGATAGAACTTATTCATCGCACTGACTGATTGAACTGATTCATAGTACTGACTGATAGAACTGATTTATAGAGCTGACTGATTGAATTGATTCATAGAACTAACTGATGGAACTGATTCATAGAACTGACTGATAGAACTGATTCATAGAACTGACTGATGGAACTGATTCATAGAACTGACTGATAGAACTGATTCTGGGAACTGACTGTTAGAATTGATTCATAGAACTGACTAATAGAACTGATTCATAGAACTGACTGTTAGAATTGATTCATAAAACTGACTGATAGAACTGATTCATAGAACTGACTGATAGAACGACTAATAAAACCTACTGATACTGTAGAACTGATTCACAGAACTGACTGATAGAACTGATTCATAGAACTGACTGATAGAACTGATTTATGTTAGTACTAACTTTGAGATACAGTTGAGTCTGTTGGCTCACTGAGCCTCGAATTATGGGCTTGGTTATTTAATCTCGGTTTTTAGTTCATGGCTTCAGGGAGACGAGCTCTAGAGCTCCTTTGAGGCAGGGAAGAGGCTCAATTTGCCGAGCTGGATAAAATCGGGATTTGCCAGGCTCAGTGATTTTAAACGGAATATTCTCCTTGCATCTTTGATTAGTGCCGACCTTGCTACGGATCAAAATTAAGCACATTTGCCTTCAGATCAAGCTTTAAATTGAGTCCAAGGTCTTCTCTAGATTTGCAGATTTGCAAGTCTTATAAGTTGTTACTGTGCCTTACCAATATTTGTGTCCTTTCAAAGAGTAAAACTCCAAAGAAAGCAAATTAATTTTAGTACAACTACAGGATTTACTAGAAAACTGATGAAGATGTAACTGGTTTTATGGGATCACCTTCAATTTTGTCCCCGAAAAGTATTTTAAATTTTACATTTAATTTTGATATTATTGGTGTGCATTATGCTCCATTGATTTATTTGCGTAAAACGCGCAATTCTGGTATTCACAGATAACACCGCCAGGTATTTAAATAGAAAATTTTTGTTGGAAGGTTACTTTTCCTGATTAGATTACTCATTCGAAATCCTTTTATTTTATTTAATCAAAATTTCGTTCTCCCAGATGAGCAAAAATATCCGAACATCTCAGCGATATTCAAACCTGTAGGATTCATACCAATCACATATAGAACAGTTATTGGTCTCACACTGTTAGCGTCGGTCGCTTGTGAACGATAAATTTTGCCCAAATCGGTGTTACTGTAACCAAGTCCTGCAGCTCAACAACAACATTTCTAAGACTCGTATTTCCGAGTTAGTCGAGCGCGACGACTATCGACAATTGATGACATAACCGCTAAGGATTTGCTGCCGCAAAAATTTCCGTTTCAAGGCTTCGTAAATTGCAATACGACTTAGAGCATTTATACAATGCGCTCCAAGAATCCCAACTTATTTTCCTTAATTTTCTCACCATTCAGTATTGGCTTGATAATAATGATACAAAATACTATATCAATAACGATGTGCCATTAAATATTTTTTAAATATTTAATGGCACATCGTTATTGTTCTCAGTATTTAATATATTTAATGGTGTTATTATAAATATTCTCTGGTCTTCAACGAAACCTGCATTAAATATTTTTACAGATTTCTTCCGATTTTTTTTGTTCTATCAAGATGGCATTCCGTTTTAGAAGAATTTAATTCTTCCATGTAATTCTGTCAGTAGATTAGCTACTGATTTTCTTAAAATTTGGTGCTTGTTGGCACCTAGCATCTGAATCGCTTTGAATATTTGTATTTGTAATAATTAGAGGTTTCGAGTTTCGATTTTATTACATTAAACAAATGACACGCATGTAGAGTTTTAGGGAAATAAATTATTCATGTTGAACAGAGACTTGGCATTAAATAAAGGGAATTTTTTTAATAAACTATTTTAGGAATTGCTTCAAATAAGTTTCATAACGCTTAAATAAATTGAGTTAAGCTTTTCGCAAGCGATTAACAACATAAATACTGACAAATTATTACTTAAACTACCAATGCTTTAGTGCTTACATCACAAGTTTAGGAAGGCATCGTTTGCTGAAGCTAATTACCCCCGGTCATTTTAAATCGTTAATTCGAAACGCTGCTCCGTTTGAAATTATTCAGAATTAAACTCATTGGTCCTGGGCGTTAATTGATTATAGCGCGAGCCTTGAGCTTTAGCTAGCGTTTACTTGGGACCTTCAGAGCTGTATTCTACGAGGATCTTAATACCATTGAAGCTATTACTTCATATCACAAGATCCTCAGGGATCCTTGGCTTTATTTAGGGCTTGTGAGGAAGCCGGTGGCTTAACTTTCTCTCCAGGGCCTTCGCACCGGCAAAACTTCTGTTATTACGCGTTATTACTGTTATTATTCTGTTACTGTTATTTACTGTTATTATTATATTATTACTGTAATTTTTGTTGCTATTACTTCTGTTATTATTCAAGTCCGGTGGTGTTGACTAAAAAATTGAAGTTATTGATGCTGATGAACACTTCGAGCTGAACCTGAACTTAAATAACATCACAGAAAGTGAAATTTCATATGCATGTTCTTCGTATCTTTTTGAGCTAATTGGCTCGAGATTGAATGTGATCAATACTATTAAAAATGAATTCCCTAACATTACTGAAATGAATTTTGATACAATCCCGTCGAAAGAAACTGATTTTTCATACGATATAAAAGAGAAAAACTTAAAAGTATTTGACTGATGATAATCAACATTTAGAACAAAGTTCGTTCGCATTGTTCATGCATCAGTTAAGCACGAAAATAAATTGGAAGTTTTTAGTTTTTTTTCCAGTGGGACTAAGAGAGCGAGATGTCATCCTCATTCATCCGTCAACCCGAGACCAAAAAGCGGTAATCAGAGAAATTATTTCCCCTTCAGCGCTTAATAGAATTTTAAAGAGAAGAATAGAATTTTTTAAAGAATAGAATTTTAAAGGAGAGACGAGGATGCTTGATTTTTCTCGTTTTAAGTAATAATTTTGATAACTACAATGTATAGAGGAATTTGGCGAATTAAATCTGTGCTAAATGAATCGATTGTGTAGGGTAAGATTTTATAGTAATATTTAAATGGTTTTAATAACATTGTTACTAAAATTAATTATTTTAGTCAACTAATTTAAATTTGATTGCTGCAATATTGCGATTATGCTGATCGATGGAAAATTATACGTGTTATCTAATATACCTGTTCCCATAGTGCGTAAGCTTACACTGCACACAATTATTAGCTCAACTCTATTAAAATACCATAAGAAGCACCTGAATATGAGCGAAAGTATACAAATGTCAGGTAAAATGTCAGGGAATGTGAATAAGTCTTCACATTAGGAACATACACATGTTGCCTGAGCGGCAAAGAGAACTCAGTGACAAGCAATTTAATTTTACCATATGAATATCGCTTACAAATTGCACAATACGTCACGGACTTTCTCGGAGGCCTGCCGTAAATTATGGCCACAGCTGCTCCTTCTCACAGCGACTCCTGCTGGTTTTTCGAATTCGGTTCATTTCTGCAGCCACTAGCACGACGTCGTCAGTCACGACGTGCTCTGTGTTAACGTAACGTCTGTATTTCTGCTGATATTCTGAAACCGCACCACTTGTTATTATTTTACATTACATATATCTTCATTATATGTATTTCAGTGATTTTTTTATTATATTGAGCTATTAAAATACGATGCACACGCTTGGGTAGCTTTTAGTGCAAGTACACTCAATCTATTGTCAATAGTTTCAACTTTATAATAAAAAGACGAAAGATTTCAAAGCAAAATCACCTCGCCAGTCTACCCAACTAATTGCAAATAAGTCACAGTGTTCACCAAATGGTAGAGAGTCATTACAGCCTGTCTCATTTCTCAAGCCAGTCACGATCGAGAACTCCGCTGCACTTAATTGACGGTCATCAATACGATCATTGTACTCACTCATCAATTTGAAAGCTGCATTTTCATCGGCGAACAGCAACGCAAACATCCGAAGTTGGGGGTAAGCAGCCAGTAACTCCTTATCTTCGAGTTATAAAAGTCTTAGAAATGCAACCCGAGACTTGGGCCTTCGGGACCCGAAATACAGCGCCGCTGCGGCCACTAACGCGACTACGTGACTGGAAACTCTATGCCGACGCCTACACGAAACTTGTCTCCTAGAGGACATCGCGTTACACATGCACGTTACACATGCACGTTACATATGCACGTTACACAGGCACGTTACACATGCACGTTACACATGCACGTTACACAGGCACGTTACGCATGCACGTTACACATGCACGTTACACATGCACGTTATACATGCACGTTATACATGCACGTTACACATGCACGTTACACATGCACGTTACACATGCACGTTACACATGCACGTTATACATGTACGTTACACATGCACGTTATACATGTACGTTACACATGCACGTTATACATGTACGTTACACATGCACGTTATACATGTACGTTACACATGGTTATGAAGCATTGTGTTACGGTAAGATAACGCTTGCTGCATGCTTTTGGTGCTCAATATGCGCTAATAGGATAACGACCTTTGATGAACCAATTGCAAATTATTGGAATGTGGCAAAATCTTTATAGCATTTTCATTCACTTTTAGAATATCTACTGGTAAATTAAAATTCCACCCTAGAAGTTATTCCTTCTTACAAAATGAAATTACACTAATGTTTTTTCCATAGCTTAGCATATGATCGGGTGATTAATTAATTTTACCATAATTGACTTGAATACCGTAGTAAATGCAAAAACTACATTGCGAGTTGCTTTCATTCATAGTTATTTTTTTCTATTTCGTAATGTCATTAAATTCAATTGAATATTTTTCTTTCATAATGTTAACCATCCTGAAAATCGCGTCCATGTGAGTGGAGTCATTTATGAAATATTTCAAATTCCTTCATCCTTGAATTAACGCAAATCGAGCTATCCGTGTCATAGGAAGACGATTTTCGTTCGTTAAAATATGGCAATGCGTTTATTGGCAGCGTTCCAATTGAATTATACATTGCAAAAATGGATGGACCTTAGATGAATATGCAAAGCTAATTTACCGATATCAGCGATAGACGCTCTTCCTGCACGATGCTGGTTGCAGATTGGGAATTTAATAACGTCTTCTTTCCTCGTGCGTAATTGAAAGGTGAAAAGAATATTAATACCAACCTGCCAGATTCTCAAGTAGAAAATAAGCAGGGAAGGTAACAACGCGGGAAGATTTTGGCCTGTTTGTACTTCTTTGTTTCATGGAAAATAAAGCTGCAGTTTCATCAAGGAACGAAGCGAATTACTTCTCAAAATGGGTTTTAATTGTACTAAAACTGTTTCATTCATCAAATGTTTTCATTCATCCCGTTCAAATATAATGTATGGGTCAGGTACTGCTAGTCGCAATACGAAATTATGAATTAGATTTCCCTTCAATTTCTTAGGTGTAGAAAAAAATTTTATTCTTATTTTACATAACATCTTGAAATTATCCCTGCCACTTGCCCAGCTCATGATGCCCAGCTGAGCAGGTGTGACCTCGTGTGATGCCCAGCCAAGCAGGTGTGACCTCGTGTGATGCCCAGCCAAGCAGGTGTGACCTGGTGTGATGCCCAGCCAAGCAGGTGTGACCTCGTGTGATGCGAAGCCAAGCAGGTGTGACCTCGTGTGATGCCCAGCCAAGCAGATGTGACCTCGTGTGATGCCCAGCCAAGCAGATGTGACCTCGTGTGATGCCCAGCCGAGCAGATGTGACCTCGTGTGATGCCCAGCCGAGCAGATGTGACCTGGTGTGATGCCCAGCCGAGCAGGTGTGACCCCTATAGTGTGTGGGTGTGAACTCGAGTCGCTTATCAAATTTCACGTGCCGGCGATGGTGAGCGGCGCTGCCTGATCTTGAGCGGATCATGGGCGGCTTTGGCAAGATCTCTTGGATTACGAGACAGTGAGGCGTCTCTGACGAGTGCTTTCTGAGCCAGTGGGTTTCTCTGACGAGCGCTTTTCGAGACGGTGGGCGTCGCTGACGAACTCATTTTAATGCAGTAAGCGCCTCTGACGAGCGTCTTCTGATGTACTGATCGTCTCTGACGAGTGCTTTTTGAAGCTGTGGGCGTCTCTGACGAGCGCCTTCCGATGCACAAGACGTCTCTGGCAAACGTCTCTTGATGCAGTGGGCACCATTGCAAAAAAGATGTGTGATTTCTAATTAATAAAAATAGGTAAGTAAATCGTCACCGTGTGACGTCTCGGCCTAACGTTCTGTGTTGTTGTGGTGCCTCAGCCGAACGCCGTGTGGTGATCCTCATGGGTTGCAATGAGACTGAAAAGCAAAAGATTAGTTAATGGTTGGTGACACAAAATACATACTTTTTCAGTAATTCGAATTAATTTAATATCACTCATATGAACCTGAGACACACGATTTTTCTTTAGAAGGACGAGAACGCTAATCATACAGGAATATTTTCTAAACTTCGCTTGAATTTCGCCCAAAAATTCAATTATAGCTGATTGGCTCCTTTCGCGAGCATCGGCCATCGAATCGCCTCCCTTTAACCTGGCCGCGCACCGTTCACTTGTAATACGAAACGCTTTCAATTTCCTCTCACCAAACAACACATCCGCGCCCAGTGAAACTGATACAAACTTTTGCATTAAACTGCAGTGCTGAGGAGGATGTGATATTGGGGCAGACTTTGCTATGCTGTTGCATGGTATCCTCGAGGTCTCGGAGGACTGGATCCTATGAGGCTGTGAATCAGAGTCGCCGCTGGTAAAAAGAGAGTTGAGAATGAGAATAGAGGTTAGAGCGGCGGGATTTAAGGATGAGAATTAGAGAAAAATAAGAGTTCAAGCTTTTATCTTATGACCTTTTATCTCGTCAGTCCTGACAAAATCCGGTCAAATGATACGATTTTAGATCTTCTGTGAAAGTCACGAAAAGTATAAAAATCGGCGGCGCCAGGCCTACTCTTTAGCGCCATCACTATTTTATGTTATGTTATGACATAGGACTCATCGAATTAAGAATTAAGCGCTGAGAAAAAAAGGCACGATGCGTCTAACAAGGTTTATATATTTCAATTGTAAAAGCTCCTCTATTGTGATTGAGCCAGTATATAAAATATACGTGGAGCTTTTAAATATTGAATATTCAAGATCAAAAGGCTGAACAAATACGAAAACACAAAGTTAGCACACTGTCGGACGGGTGAGTGATGTGAGTTGCCGTGATCATTTGGCATGACGTGCGACAAGCTATCTGATAACTGTTAGCAAATTTGGGCGAAAACTTTACCCTTTATATAAACATACCACCGGTGAGAAGAGCATACACATTGGAGTAAATTTCACTGCACGTATAAATTTTTATTATTTTATTCATATGTCTGACTGAAATACATGTGATTTAAAAATGATTGGATTGCTGTATTTCAATTTTATTGTAGGAAGATCTCCTAATAAAATAGAGTTCTATTCGCTCTAGAAATATGTTGAGATAAATCGTTTTGAAAATTGACTGTTACTGATGAAACTTTTGAGCAGAAATTCAAAATAATTGAATGTGTAAAGGCAGTATCGGATGCATATATTTATCAATCAGCCAGAATGGTTATCATATTACGTGAAAGTTATGTTTGCGCAGAAATGGTCTAACTGCGGCCAGCGTAAGTCAATCACTTAAATTTCATAGAAAAATGAAGAAATGTCGAATGTGATGAGCAACCCGTACCTGGAAAAAGATTTTACTAACCGTGAATAGTACTAAAGCAAGCGCTCATACGAAACAAATTCAGATATAAAAATTGGAATTAAGAATCATGACTGTTAAATTAGTAAGCTTTTACATTTATCGAGTTAGAATTTAGTTATATCGATTTCCTGCTCTGTTTGATGGCAAAGTAAGTTGACAAAATTAACAATAACGAAAATTTTTTTCCAATTAATGTATAGATGTGATTATAACGATTCAATAATTATTTGCATTTAATAATAATGCATAGTAAATGGCACAAATTGGTGTGAACAGTCCTTAAATGATGCGAGCACCGCCGTGTTTCTTATCCTCATTGTATCACGCAATTACGTGATATGAATTATTCATTCATTTATTCATGTTAATTATTATTGAAATATCATATTGATATGAAAAAATGCTGCCAGACAAATCACTGCATTTCCAAAGCAAAGCTACGGTATAAATAGACAATTTAAATTGAAAGATAAACTTCAACGTGCAAGCCGTGGCACTATTTCACTTAAAAATTGTACACGTTCGTCAAAATTGGAACTTGTCTAACGCGGAAGCATATCTGGCATTGCTGTACGGAACATTGCTCAACATGTCGGACCGGCGAGAGTATCCGACTGTTTCGCGTTGAAACGATGCCGCGCTCTGATAAAAACGCTCGCGTTAACGAAAACTGTTCTCAGTTCCGGTATTGGAATCTGCAATAGCTTGCAGGAACGACACGCGGTCGCTGCGTTCCATTAGGAATACACAACAAAGCTTCCATTCTTTGTTGGTCCGACAAGCAAGCCATGCAATGTTTCCAGCATTCTCACTGAATTCCATAGTTATTATTCGAACTCATGTCAACAAATGCATCGTTGCTTTGAAATTAATTTGTTAACTAGTATTGTAAAAAAGTTATTCGCATATGTTTTCAAATTTTTTACACTTGCCTCCTTTAAAATTTTTGGAATGTTGAAAGGTATAATAATTTTTCCGTTCCTATTCTTTAAAGTGAATTTGCATCGATTAAAAAATGCCCCTTGAATTTGTTATTCAGTGGCTAAATACATGTGGTAATTTGAAGCGTTTTTAACCGAAGACAGATTTACAGATGTCTGTGCTATTATAATTATTCCATTTAATTAAAATTTGTTTAACACCAGCTAGCACTCTTTCTTATTATCTCTTAAGTTTTCTAAACAGCTGTATGTAGAAAGAAACATTTATTCACAAATACCCATTTCTAATAATGTGAACTACTGTATAAAGATTTGGCTAACCAGCGTAGGTTTGATATTAGGGGTCTAAATACTTAAATAAATCAAACAGGACGATAATAATTTGCTGCTATGTGGTTAATTAAACAGTACAAGCATTTTTTACTCTATTAATCAACAATGGAACTGTTTTACATATTTATTTCTGTATGTAAAGTTAGAGTAAATAAAATACTTAAAAATTTTTTTTAAAAACACGTTTTTCTTGTGGACTAAAAAGTAGAAAACAAATTATGGCTCGCCCCAAAAAACGTGTGTCGTTAGCCTGCATGCCGAATTTCAGATCTCTAGAGCAATCAGAAGTGGACTAATTTTCGTTGTCAATGTTAACAACAAACAAACAAACAAACAAACAAACAAACAAACGCGAAGCTAAGTTAAGAAAAACGTGTTAAAATACAGATGCAGTCGTCAATTTGTTCGGAGTTTACTTCAAAGAGCCAAACCAATCGCTCCCCACTTCTGTGCCACTGTTTCTTGGTTTATTTAATCTGCAAGTTTTTGGAAGAACAAAGACAAACTGCGAATATTTTTCAGGAAATATTTTCGGAACGAAAAAACAAGCGCACTTCTATTTCTCTATTCTTTCTTCCCATTCACTTTGATGTGCAAGGAAAAAATACTAAATTTAAATTCTTTCATTCTGACGATTGATCATATCAAAAAATTTTCATTTTCAAAATTTGGTATGTTAATGATCATATTTTGTATATCATGGCATCATAAATTTCGGTTATGATTTCGCCAATTTCTCACTTTAATGTCTTATTTGGGTGATTCCTGATCTATCGTGCGCGTATTATTTGTTATACCAAATACCAACCAATGGTCTCAGTGCTTACAATTAAAATCAAGTTGTTAAAACTGCAAAGCTATTTTATTCGCTTATATGAAAAGGGTATATTAAATATAATACATATAATGTAATAAATTAAAATATGAATAAATATTAGCATTTTATGAGGTGAGTACCTGATGGCAGGTAGAGTCAATATATGACTCTTGTGATAATCGATCACTAGAAAGGTTGGAAACTGCCGTACCAGTGAATAAAACATGCAGTGAGTGACTATAACCTAAATTATAACCTAACTTTCATAACATCAGTAGCATAGAGTGCCCAATTGAAAAGAAACTTATACTCCCATAGAGTCTGATTAAAACTCATTAAGAAATCATCTACTATAAAAATTAAGATATTTCATCACTCTGAATTTTTAATTATTTTGATCATGTGGATCGAGTTTTCGTTAATGAGGATTCACATAATTGAGATATTTATTCAATCTGCTCTTGCCGGCATAAACAGTGGCTTATACGATCTCAAAATAGCGGCTCAGACATTCTCGTAACACAAGCTGAGAGATTTTTGAAACAGCAGCTCAAAGAATGAAAAAAAAACGGCTTAGCGGACTCCGGTTCTTGAAAGTTAATGCCTTACCTTATTCAGTTCCCCTGGAGACGAAAACAACGGAATTCGTCGGCCTCAATTAACAGAAAACTCGGTGAGAATCCAGCATCGCATGAGTAAGTCATTTTACTGCAGGATATGACAGGGCTCGACGAAATGAGAATGCATAATTTTCAACATTTTTTTTATGGGGAACTTATTTGATTAGCTTCAAATTTGCATAAATGATATCTTCACGCATTTTCACTCCAGCGTCAAGAAATTCTAAAACGAAACTTCAAACTGAACCCAATACCTGCTCGAAACTAATTCCGTCAATTTTACTGAGGACCAAGTTTCATAAAAAACAATCGGTGAAAATTTTCTCATGAGTGACAAAAAAGAACATGCGACAAACATCCTAATAGTTGTATATATGAACGAGTGCATTAATGATACACCATCTGGAACATACCAAGTATCTAAATCTTTCGCACAAATTCGTGCACAAATCGACCGCCTAAAAGAATCTTGATCAAAAATAAGGAAAATTACAATCTTAGGTTTAGGTTGAGTGTTGCCATCTTCGAGTGACTGAACATGTATCATCATCTCATCAGTCAGGATTTGGACTGCGTCTAAGCTTTACATGTTTACTAGCTCATTAAACAAAAATTTCGAAGAATTTCATTGAATTTCAACTTGCTTGTTGTGGTTTCTTTGTAAACGATGCGTAAATCAGTTTAAGAGGATCGAGCAAATGATTTTGATATTTTTTAACGTGTCTCGAGGGCATGTTAAATCCATCAAAGTTGCTGGGAATCTCGCGCTGCCAGTCAAACTTGATTTGCAACTTCGTCAGAGCCAGCGGAGCGATAGCTAAACGGCTGAAAATATCGTGTGTTCACGTGCCTGTCTAGTAGAAACATTTCTTGAAGAACAGCTTCTTGTGCGAGGTGTTCTGTCATGAACATCTTTATGACTTGAAGGTGCACGTTTTGTTGGTAGTCCATTGGGGAACACTCGCTCTCATCATAAAGCGAAGTCTGAGAACAGGAGCGAGCATCTATAGGGTTCCAGTTGCAACCACACACGGACGTTTTCGTCACGGTCATCTTGTACGAGTTGCATTTTTGTATATAATTTGTATGATATTAGCGACTGAATAGAAAATATGTTTATTGTAAAATTGTTTAGGTAAGGCGTTCTCGTTATTCTCGGCCTGGAGTAGTGACAGAAATTAACGGGCGCAGTTCATAAAAACATTTTTCTAAGGAAAAATTTTTTAATAACTCAATCACAAAGCTCTGTATAAACTCTAGTGAACTGTTCCCTTTCAGCAAAACTAATTGACATGTGTTATTCCTCCTCGATGCTGGTCAATTGAAAAATTTATACATTTACAACTGTCTGGCAAGACAAATGTAAACATAGGTGATTTCTGAACACATTCCATAGAGCCTCATATCAGCTATGTAAGCAATTGATACACGAGCATGCCTGGTTTAGATTTAGCTTAAATTTTCAAAGGCTTTCTTGCACGGTCGGCTGCGAAATAACTGCTGACAGCAAATATACTGATCGGGCCAGAAATGAAATGAAAAGTTGAAAACCGGCTTCTCAAAATGCATGGCGAACTTTCGTTTATTTTTCTTTTACAGTTGGTTGTCGATTGTTTGCAACGTTATTTCTGAAGTTCGGTCCGCATTATCATCGGCTTCTATGTCCTCTGTTATGAATGTGTATTTTTTCACTGTATTTAAGCAGGAAGAATTGAACATTATGACTGTAAGTTCGGTAACTTTATCAATATGTTCAGAAGACACCTGAAGAATTTTTTTTGAATCCCAGTTACGAAGTTTACAATATGATTCAAAATCAGGACGATAAACTTCTGCATGCGAACCTAAAACGTGACTTTTAGAACTCGATTAATAAGGAACAAATTTGAACGGGGAAAAAATTTGGGCCTATTCAAGCAGAGTAAAATTTAAAAAATGCGTTAAAAAACGATCGTCATGGCCATCTTAGCCCACAAAACCAAACGACATCGACGGCACTCGGCACTACATTTCCAAACGAGGGAAAACATCCCATCGCTGAAAACTGCCTCTAGGAGCTCCATAAATCCCTACGTCAGTACAGAAAAACTCGCGAGAAAGATTTTATGAAGGAAAAATGAGCGCGTTGATTTACTTTGCAGTTTGATCCAGCGCCTGAAAGCAGGAGTAATGGTAGCAGCGAATGAGAGCCTGCATCGTTTGAGGCCCATTGTTAGAGAAGAGGAGGAGAAGCTTTGTCAGATGCCTTTGATTTTCTGGATTATTAGGCCTGTCTGTAACGTCTTATATCTAAACTATAGAATATGTTCAGTAACAACCTCACATTTGTTTCTGATTTTTATCAAGGCGTCTTTAATAGGTTCAAAATGAAACGACTCCCAGATTAATCAAGGGTATTCTCTCTCATGGCTAAAACGATGTGTCCCGAATCTCACGCATCAATAATTACTAAAAGGTTACCTTGTATTTTACTTACAAAAATGGATACAATTCATGACCCTAAAAGTGCTTCATGCATTAAGTTTCCCAAAGGGTACAAACTTTGTTCTGAAATCACATGCACCATCATCAAAAAATAGCACCATCATCAAAACATGCACCATCATCAAAAAATGCACCATCATCAAAACATGCACCATCATCAAAAAATGCACCATCACCTGCAATCAAAATAGATCGCCCGCAGGCATTGATGAATCTCGTTATAGGAACTTGCAGTCGATATGAGAGAAAAATCTTGATGTTATATATTGTATAGCTTAATCTAGTCAGGAGTCAACTGTGCTGTAGGCTACATGCGGTGCAGTCAAAATGACCTGCAGTTATGTGATCTGCAGTCAACCTGAACTGCAGTCAACATGAGCAGCAGTCAACATGAGCAGCAGTCAACATGACCCAGCAGTCAACATGAGCAGCAGTCAACATGTAGCAGTTACCAAGATCGTGCAACGTCAGCACGGATCATTCGTCATGACGCACTTGATGCTGTTGTCAACAGCCAAGGTTCAGCTGAGCTAGACAAAGAAAGAGACATGTTGGCACTGTCGCTTGATGTTGCATTTGTAAATGGAAAGACTTCAAAATTAAGTCCTTATGACCTTATGACCTTATGATGAGTTTAGGACGTCGGAGTCCAAGGTCACGCTGATGCGCCGCCTTCGTCGTCCTCCGTCTCCGTCGTCGGATGTAACGTTGGACGTCTAGTACAGTTGAAATTATATCTAAAATATTCTATTGTAAATTCTTTGTGGGAATATTGCTAACAATTATCTTTCGAAAGCCCATTAGCCGACTTCATTATTACATCCTAATTCATTTGGCCAGTTCCTAATAACTTCCTGAAAATAGCCCCGGCCATAAATGTCTGGAAATTACTAATGCAAAGATAAATTCAAAACGAAATTCATGTTAGCTCTACAAATTGCTTTCAGATAGCAGTAGCTGCGTGTAATGCTGCTGCTTTCGATGTTATTAACACTTGGGATTAACCCGGATTAAGATTAAGGGATTAAGAAGCTCACGTTCTTAATTTGAGGTGAAATTTTGCAGAAATTAAATTCGAAAACGTTGGATGTAGAAATTTTACTAAGGATATAACTAGCTTTAGATTCTATTAATATTTTCTTGTTATGCTTTTTCCACTTCTAAACTTTTACGATACAAATCATTTTATTGTGGAGAAAGATGAAGCATTACAATAGAATGCGTTGACCTTCTACAAATGCTCGGATAATCTCCTGATTCGCAGAATCGCTTCCCATGGTCAGGCTTTTTAGCGCATTTTCTCATTTATGGAAAAAATGCACTATTGTGCTCGCCTGTCCGTCTGTCTGTCTGTCTGCCCGTCCGTCCGTGACCTCAAGTTTTCGTCGACGAGAAAATGCGCTCTCTGTCACTCACTGCAGTGAGTACTGAGTTATATATTTTTTTACAGTGCAGGCATATTCAGTTAATTACGGAAGGGAAATTTATTTATGCTTGCGTAAATTTTGCCTATGTAAGTGAGTTCTCAACTAAAAATAGAACAATTCTTTCGGCCTAGATGATGACTACAAAAGTTTATTTGAAGTGCTTCAAACTAGGTAAGAAGAGACCAGTTCTTGAATTCAAAACTTAAGAATGGGTTCAAAGCTATGATAATATAAAATTCTAAACGGCTTCAAGTAATTGTAACATGTTATTTATTATCTGTTTTAATATTCATCGATGATAGGGATAACGTATAACAAAAATTTTTACAACAGAAAATAAATCAAATTCATTTACATTTCTAACCAAGTGATTGACTTGCCTTTATTATTTTTGTCTGGAATGAGCTGCAGATCTTCTCAATCTCACATTTTCAACTGAGTAAAAGGGCGTTGGTGAATTTACCGTGCAGTGATCAGAATTTCAAATTAGCAACGATGCTTTTTGAACTTTTTGTGTGTTATTTTACGCGATCGCGATTACGGTCTCTTCTAGCTTGATTTTCAAATACGAATGAAAATAGAGTATGCACTATGCTGTAAAGTGACATCTTAATATTAATAGAAAAACTGGTTGTGGATAGAAGTTCAAATTTTGTGCGAATAATGTTAGCAAGTTTATCCTAATCCAATTCCTAATTAAATTTTTAGAAAAGTATTAATGATTAAAGATTAACTTCTTACGATGCAAAAATCTGCTTTCACAGTCACGTTTTATAATTATTGGAAGATAATAGTAAACGAATTTTTTCTTAGCAGTGCATTCACTACAAATGAATGTTTGTACCAGCTTAGCAGATTGATCAATATTACCTTCATAAGTAATTGTATGCATAGCATATCCTAATGTCTCGTCTGAACTTTCAATTGACATTCTAACATCCTGCTCACACCATAGAAAATTCGGCCGCCCTTAAACGAGACCATGAAATGTCATGAGATCCCCAAATGTCTGGTGCATAAAACACTCGCAAATGCGAAGCTGCAATAACCCATGAGGAGCGCAAGCCTCTCTGACAATTTTATGCCGCCGGCTGTTTTGATTAATTGCATTCAGGGACGCAATCTGAGCGAACCCTGAGTGTTTGATCACAGACTTTCTAGTTCCTGCGTCTCATCCAATTAGGAAAGTCATCCGCGTTACTGACCCCTAATTATGGCAATTAAGAATTAAATCCACGACTATTGCCGACGTTACTGGGTCCGTGCCATGATGGAACAGCTGTAGGGCAGCACTAGAGAAGCCCACGCTGCTGAAAGCTCCAACGATCTTCAAAGCTGTATCTCTAAGAGACCTCGAAGCCAAAGCCTGTCTTCAACAAAGCTCAGGGCTTTCATCTCACTAAAATCATCTGTCAGTCGTTATGAGGGTACTCATGGAAAGTATACGTATACGTGAATATATTTTTATCTGCTTTAAAATGTAGATAGGAGGCCTGAAACGAATATTCTACGCTCTTGTGTTGATTACGCATGGAAAACTGTAGGAAATTCTTTCGTTTTCGTTTCGTTGCGTTGTAACGTTATTTATCGTTGTGCAATTTATAATTTAAGGACGAGAATAATCAGAGTTTGTTCATGATATTGTGAGACATTTCTAAAGTTTCAATATCTAGATATGACAAATGATATTTCAATGAATTATAATGAATTTATTGCAAACCTTCACCTCTCAGCATTTCTTACGTTGCAATTTGGCAAAACTGGTGCAAGCTGAGCTGTTCTAATCATTCGCTATCAATGGCGTTATGGATTATTCTTAAACAAATCCTTAATCTAAGATAATTGTCATTCATTCTTTGCATAATATTGATTCAGAGTCTCAATGAAAATGCATTTTATTCAACGGAAAAAACGCTCTTTTTAATACAAATTTATTAAGCTAATATTTTCATAATTATTATTCCACACAGTTTCCAGGTAGCAAGAAGCCAAGCTTCTCTCATTATTGACAGACAAGAACTCAATGACCGGAATGGTTGTTAGTCAGGACATTGCAACATTAGGTCTGTCATATGCACCACGCCCTATTACATACTTTAGGGTTATCCTATGAATCCAGTAAATGATGGAAGAAAACAATCCTGATTTTCAGAGTGTAATCACACATTCTAAAGTGTCATAGAAGTAATTATAAGGAATTTTGTCATGTATAAATTACATTTATGCCACCTAAACGTCACATTTTTTATTGACATTATTTAGTTATGAGATGCTGATTTGATTTGCCAAAAAACAAAAAAGATCATAACATTGTGTTTTGAACGAGTAAGACAACACAACACCGTCTTTGATACAAAGCTCGTCAGTTGTCTTCATAGGTAGTACACAAATATTTTCAATACATCATCTGCTTCTCAATTCCCTGCGGGATGTGGGCAGCATGACATTCTATCGCTCGTTTACCCGATGAAAGGAAATGCAACTATCGATGATATTGCGGCCCCCTGCGCTGTTTACGAGGCGCGTCTTGCCGAATTTCACGGTCCAAATTGAAACCTTGCCTGCGTTGTGTTCAATTCGAGACTGAACACAATGGCATTGTCTCACCTCGATCGGGGATCTTGTTGCACAGCCCGCATGGACCGAAACGAAGGGCCTATACGTGGTCCAAACTGACCCGATGTTGCTTCAGCAAATTTCGCGATGCTCAAAGTTGTGTGTTCCGTCCGAGTTTGGTAGCGAGGACGCTCAATGGACTGATAGGTTTCGGCACAGAGTGTATAACGGGGAAACTAGGGTAAATATGCCTTTGAGTTTAGATTTTGAAATAGATAATAAAATAACATTTAAAGCCAATTAAATGCTAAGGACACTCATAAAAATTACATCGAAACTTTCAGAGACAAGCTCCATAATTGTCTTGAAAAACTCCATGAAGACAAGTATATTCACTGGAATGACAAAATTATACATGAAATAAGATTAATAAATAAAACGATTATCTTAACGGAAACGATCTCCCGTTTATTTTATTTGAAATCGATTGGGATTCAAACATTAGTGCACCCGCGAAATTAGAATTTAATCTGCCTTCATACATTCAGAATTTCTATTTTTGCGTAATATTTGTATCCTATAAACATTGAATTTAAACGATAAACTTTAACTAAGAAGTTGCGTCGAAGCAATATTCAGAAATGGTTTCTGTGATGGATTGTTGAAAAAATTATTTATTTACTTTACTATTATGCCGAAACTATTGAAATAGAAGCGAAAACACAATTAAAAAAATATTGTTGGTATTTAACTTGCATTAATTTTTGGTCTACAATTTATACTGTTTTATTCTTCCGGTAAGAGATTATTTTTTTCCTAATTAGATGATGTCCTCCTTGCTTTATCATTAGCTACTAGCAGTCCTCTCTGCCGGTCGTATTTGTACGTACTTCGTATACGATCTCAATATTATTAATCGATCTATTTTTCTGTTTCGTCTCACTCTTATTCGTAGATTTTGTTAAAAATTATTTTCGTTTAAACTCATTCTCATTCACCCCAGGATGCATTTTGTGAAAATACATTTAATTCTCTTTATATATTATTTCGTTTATATTTTGCGATTTAAACAATCAATGATCAACGCATTAATTGAACTTTCCCGTACTCTGAATTATTTAATTATTATATAGAAATGCTGAAATCTGTGAATTTTGAAAAAAATATAACTCAGTACTCACTGCAGTGAGTGACAGAGAGCGCATTTTCTCGTCGACGAAAACTTGAGGTCACGGACGGACGGACAGACGGACAGACGGACGGACAGACAGACAGACAGACGGACATGGCGAGCACAATAGTGCATTTTTTCCATAAATGAGAAAATGCGCTAAAAAGAGGAAAATATGAAATGGTAACAACTAATATATATTTTTTAACTCGTTAAAGCGACTCAAATTTTAGTTCATACGTAGAATGATGCTGATTTTTGTATTAACTCAATTTAGCTAGAAAAATATACTTCGACTTTATTAAAGTTTTGATTACCAGTTCAAAATAATTACAAAGTTAAATATTTTTCAGATAAAGCTTTTCCGAAAGCTTGGTGCGGAGTCTTGGAGCAGAAAATTTATGTCTGGATATGAATAATTTCCCTCGAAATATTTTACAAAACGTAAAAGCGGAAGTTTATATATATGATCCGGAGTCATTGCGAGGACTTTCGTCGTGTTTTTCCTAGTCATTCGGAAAGACTATGTTTAAGATATAAAAGTTAAAGAAAGTAATCCAAGATTATACGTACCGTAATGACAGCCTGAGCTGAACCCAACTATAATGAGAAGGCACGTTTGTAATGGAGAATATCCCGTCGAGCTTGGCCTTGCGCATGCCAAGATGATGTCGTGTAGCCTTTGTTGCTGCATGAGATCTGTCAAGCCCGGAACAACTATGACTGCAAGACGCACTAAGCCAATGCTATCCCAGTCTCCAAGTTTCGTCACATTGACGACCGAGTCAATGGATGCACAAGAGATATTTGGTTGGTAAGACCGAACACAGTTATTCACTGCTTCTGCCAGAGTCTGGTCGTTGATGAAGCAACTTCGGCTCGAGAGTAATCACACTGCCAATAGACAAGCACAGACGAACACGGAGCGAGATACGCCGCTCGTATGCGACGCTCTCTTCCCGTATGTAGACAATTGCGCAAACATCTCATCTCTAATACGTGGACCTCTTCTCATGGTACGTGGTAGATAGGATACTGTGTGATGTTGTTACCTGATTTCGTCGTTACCTGATTTGTTACCTTAAAATTTCGTCGTTTATTTTTCACTCAAACAATAATGAGATTGAAAATAGTAATTAAGAAACTTAAGAATTAGTTTAGAGAAAAAGTAATTAGGAAAACACCAATTATGGCTTTCATTACGATAGATGTGCTTTAAAAAATGAACAAATTTTGTAACTTGTTTTTGTTGCTCTACTTGAAGTATTTACCGATTTGAGTGATGTTAGATATCATATTGAAATGCAATAAGTTGCCAAAAAATATTGCTCATTAATTTCTTTGTAACAGTAACAAGCAGAAAGAAGCCTAAAAATGCGCGATGATGTATCAAACTGTACGGGGAATTAGGAGGAAAAATCTCAGAAATTACGTATAACTTATTGAAAATAACCTATATTATCAATCATTATCTCTACGAACATGTAAGACAAAACTGCCAGTCTGTCAAATCGAAATCGAATAATAACATCGGGTTTCTCAAGAAGTTTATTTTCATGAAAGATACTAACAATCGCATGTTTAACTGAATAAAACGATACCAATTGGGGATAGTATATATAGATATCACAATAGTTCATAAAATTGTAAGATACAGTATTTTGGCGGATAATCGTGTGTATAGTTATTGTAGCTGACTAAATATTATATCGGTCCCGCAGCGTGCATTTACAACAATAATTTCACTTCAATTTTTCACCACTTCTCGGCACAGAACGATGTTGGACTTAGAACACTTACATGTTGTAATGAACACTTAATATAATGTAACAAGTGCGTACCTATGTACTCACTTTAACTGGCCTAATAATATGTCATTATAACATGAAATAATATGAATTGTGAAGTGCAGTTCCGGTGACTTCAGTCTCAAAGTCCAAGCTTCTCTCTCACACGATATTAGGAAAAAATATGCAATTTTACATGCATGATTATGTAACAAGGCTCGCGCTGTCGCTTTCAAAATAACATTTGTAATGGATTTCCTGAGAGCAATTTGTTTGTGTAGTGAGCGCGCTTCAAGTGACTCCTCGTGAATACTTCTGTAATAATCATAATAATAATAATACAAGAACTGCACTCACCTGGGAAATAAGCAAACAAAATAGGCGCTACAATTCAAATATAAATATTCGAATTGAATTTATATATTCATACATTTTACTCGGTTCTTATGAATTGAATAAGAACTGAGTATGTATGTATTTATGTGCGTATATATAATTTTTTTAATTCAATGTGGAGCTTTTCCTCGAGCCATCGGGGTAACCACTTTTCTTCTTCAATAGATAAATTTTAATGAATAATTTAAGATCTGGAAGGTTCATGGACAGTTTTGCAATTGTCTCTTTGATATTTTGGAGATTAGGAGATATTTATTTTTCTCTTTTCTTATTTCAGAGACGTTTGTGACATAGTTTGTTGCTCTCCTAGTTTGCACTATAAGAAGTGAAAGAATTGAAACGTACCTCAACTATTATCTTTATTCTTCATACAGTAGGTTCCCATTCTAAAAAATCTTGCCAGCTATTTTTTATCCCTAAATGACTATCCATCTGTTTTTCTGTGAATATTATTATTTTTTGGGCGATTTCATTCTAATATCTGTTATTATTTCATCCTAATATCTGTTAATATTTCATCCTAATATCTGTTATTCCGTGTCAAACGAAGGCTTTCAAAGGCTTCAAGAGCAGCGGCTTCTCTCACATTCCTCCATATCATCGAACTTTTGCAATCTGCTGGAACTGCTTCAATATAAAGCCTGTCGAACGAGCCCATTACACCCAATACTGCCGTCGCCAAAATAATCTATTGCCAGCCATACTGAAACTGATAGTGGAGAAAACGGCTTTTGCTTCTCTCTGACACAGGCTCTATAGACGCATCGACGTAAATTGATTCTGAAAGAAAGTGAAGCCGTACAGTATATAAACTTGGGCGAGAATAAGAAATGGTACTCATGCCCTCTCCGAGGCCGGCTCGATAGAAGCGTTCACTAAATAAGAAGCTTTTAGACAAAATAATATATGATATTTGATTTCGTTCCTGTAGTAATATGTATTATAATTTACAAACCGCTAGTTCGTTTTTCACCCTCGCAGATGATAATAATAACAAAAAGTAGCTTTTTGCCGCGTAAGCTTACTTATTTTTTTTTTCAAGTCCTGTGATGTAAATTATTTGGGTTTATTTTTCTTAGAGCTTTTGCAACTAATTATTAATTGACGTTTTGTCTCCAACAAAAAGTTCATTTTCAGAGAGGATTCAAAAAGTCCTTATTTAAAAGGAATACAGGCTTTCTCCAATAGAAGACTGATAGTCGATTTTTATTGATGTACTCTCATAATAATTATCAATTACATTTTTAACTTCCAGGAATCTAAAACCGTCTTTATTTCAGAGATTCGAAATTTTTGATACGTTACTGACAAATTTCTTGAGCTTCAACAATAAAATTAAATTTCAAACTATTAGCTCAATGCAATGACTACAAACGGCTCACCGGCACGCGGCCTAAAATCTAATTAATTGGGTTTGTGATATAGACCTCGCGGACATTGTGAGCTTCATTATTTCTTCTTAGGAATTTTTTGCGTTATACAGGGTGATTTACGAAAACTTCCGGTTTTGTATTTCGCTCCAAGCAGCCAGATGATGTTGAAAAATGTCGGGTAGTATTTCATTTGAAAGGCAAGGTCATGAAGGTTTTTGCCTTGTCTAGATAGTTGCCACTATGCTTTGGACAAGTGAGCAGCGTGCGTTTGCTGTCGATCACTAGTTCTGAGACGACATTTTGCAGAGCACCTCGTCTCTTTGAGAGGTGACCTTCTTTGGCCGGCCCGATCCCCCGATTTGGCTCCGTGTGATTTTTAAGGGGTTATCTTAAATCAATTGTTTACAATGACTGTCCAAGGACCCTACCTCATTTGAAGAACAACATACGCCAAGCCATCGCCAACATACCCGTCAATATACTTCAGCGAGTTGAACAGAACTTAAAAATATACTAACTGAATGCATTAACTATGGGGGACGCCATTTATACGATGTTATCTTTAAAACTAATTAAAGCAAAATTACGTATTTACGTATTTTTAAATAAAATTTATATGGTAATGATATTTTTATTTTTTTTGAGTTTTCAAATCAGAAAGTTTCTGTGAATCACCCTACATAATAGAGAAACAGTAAATAAATTCTGGTCAAATTATTGGCAGAATAAAGAGTGATATAAATAAGAAAAATAAGGCGCAATAAATGATTTCTCTACCACTAAAAAAAATAATTGCATGAAGTCGACTGCTGAAGTCGACACCAGCAAGGAGCATCTAGATTGAGTTCATCCTGTGCATAGACCTTCAAGTGAATGACAAGTTTGAATCCTGAGGTAACAATAAAATAGACAGCGATGTTAGTCATTGCGATGTATGTGTTCTACAATAAGATTGCAATTTTATTACATGTACAGAAGCGCCTGCACTTGTAACCGGAGCTGTGTCTCTCACTGTTATTTTCCAAAGCTTGCAAGAAACTTTGCAATCCATGCCGCGCGTGCTTGCTTTGATGCCCTTTTTCTTCTACTGACACTGCAGATTTTTTCCTCTCTTGGTCCTCCAACACTTGGTAAGTATGCCTCGGGTTTACTATAAAAGTGCGTGCAATCAAGACGTCTCTTGCTGAATCCAGGTGAGGAGATTCCATTTAACTGATGTAAAAAGTATGAAATTTAATACATTGCGACAACTTTATTAGAATTGTGTTGTAACAAATCATTGCCACTTGTGGTCCCTACCTTTAAAATAATTATAAAAATTAATTTGCATCGTTAAATTATCATTATGAAGTTAACGGCAATTCAAAAATTTCCTAATTACCACAACGTCTTAACCGAATTTTAAATTTGTTTTCCTCCCAAAAATTCGAGTTTATCATAGCTTACCAATATATTTTTCTTGTACATTTTTGCTGCTATGATAATTTTTATGATTTTGAAAAGTTTGGTCGGCAAGTGCCTGACATTCATCTGAGCCTCGTGGCGTCGTATTCATACGAGGATCTCGGTGATTTTTCCGTCGCTACGGCCATGGGGAGCCCATTTGCTTTCAACACGGCACTCCAGGTCTAAAGTTTTCCGATTTAGCTCATTAAACTTCATTATGGAGCAAACTCACGGAGGGAATGCCTGGGCGCTTTTTCGGCAACGAGCCGCTAGTCGCTGCCTTAATTTTCCCCCGGAAGTTTAAATATGAGCTAATATTGTCTATAGCCAGCTTAATTTGGCCTCACTGCAACGGATATTATAGCGCGTCACGTTAATCATGATCCGAGCCAGTATTTAATGTTGACTTAAAGCAGAGAATATCACTTGCAAGGCTTCAATGGTAACCTCCAGCAATTATGCGTACGGTACATCATTGATAGAAATACGTGAAGCAATTTCTCTTTTTATGAGGTAAACGAATAAATTTTTAGTATGTAAATAAATTGAAAAGGTATACTTTGTTGGTGAACAACATAGTAAGATTTTTGTCTGTTTCTAGACAACACTTTTATAACTCCAATAACTAGCTAAATATAATTTTTTGATCTCGGGGATTACGCATGCGAAAAGATTCACTTGCACATTGCACTTAATATTTCGCACCAAATTTGGATTCCAAAAGAAGTAAAGACGATGCAGTAAAAAATGAAGTAAAGAAGTAAGGCATATCTCATCACCCGTCAAAGCAGTAAAAAAAAACAAGGTAAATCAACCATATTTTCGTTCAACAGGTTTTGAAGACAACTTCGTCATCGTTCCTGAGGGAGCGCAGCCGTGCACCACCATTTTTTTGCACCAAAAAGCCCTGAATCGAACGCCCTGGATCTCTCCGGACATCCAATAATCAGCCGTGAACCACTCGGCTTTGTCCTCCTCCGGCCTTGCATAAAACCTGCCGTGCACCACCAGGCCGCGGATCGAATATGACTTCCGGGCATCGTTAAATCACGTAATTTTACGTTCACCGCATCTGAAGTTAGGTTTCAGGAAGCATAGTTCTGTTCCAAAATTTATCGTCCTTCGACGAGTGTCCGTTTGACCGAGGGCTGGTTCGACGCACGGCCCAAATATGATTGTCCAGAGGTTTTGAAGGCTACGTTCCGGAAGGCAGGAATCATGATGGTCCATTACATCCAGGGCAGTGGTGGTCTTTGACAGGCGACCCGTTCCTGAACTTCGAGGAATTTATATATTAGTTCAAAAGCATAAGGTATTTATCATTATAGATAGCAAATATGCTCGGAAGAGATTGGATCCAGATAACGAAGAGAAGTAAGGTTGCCCTTCAATAACATTTTTTTCTATAGGTTTTTGGTACATAATAGCATACATAAAGTTTTATTACGTGCGAGCTATTTATAAAGATTATCTAAATTTAACAATGTTTTTTTTTTTAAAGTTATTTGCCGGTAAATATGATGGTTGTATTTAAAAACAAATTATATTATATTATGTGTCATAATTATTGCTTAAATTCAACACATATACTTCAAGGCAGGACTGCGTCCATATACAGGTGTCTGCGTAACGTTTATAGGGAAATTCTCTTGCTGATACAATATATCTTTAGTTAACATGTATGGGATGTACTTTCTGATCATATAATTCACTATGTGAATTCCGGTAGCGTTTTCCACTACGGAAAACACTCCCACTATACTTAACAGCGCTGCACCAAGTCGTGAGTGGTGGGCATCCTTGTGGAGTCATTCAGAGGGAGAGTCCTCGGTGCTCTATGTCCTTGTTACGTATTTTATTGCGGCAATACAGCGACGCAATGCATGTTCTATAGTAGGACACGGATGGAATACGACTTGTTGAATATATGTTTATTTCCAGTGTGCGCGTACCGTAAGCATTAATTATATTTGACATAAAATTTTTATGTGCTTGGATAAAAGGTTAACGTGCAACCTCAAACTCACACAATTCTGAAATTGTTCTCTACAATCACATTTTTTTGTCTTACTTGATCCATCTTATGTATTTTCATGGATCTGTTTCTCTCAAAAACCACCAAAAAATTTTTGATTTCTTGTACATTTTTCTATCGTAAACATTTGATGTCAGATATTGTTTTCTCACTCACTCGAAACGCACCCAGAAAGGCATGGTATCTGATGGGTCAAATTTCCAAGTGCAAAAATTGAAGCTGGAACTTCATCAAAATCCGAATTTTCGTACAAAAAATTTTCCGCGAAATAGTCTCATTGCTAAACTTTGAAACCTGTGCCACGTTTATTTTCTTACGCGAAAAATAGGATGAACGTTTTCATTGAGAAATTTTTGTTGAATTAATGAAATAATAACCTCCAGCGTAGTTCTTATGGTATTGACGACATGTTTTAGAACTTTCATGCAGAAATGACATTAAAAAGAATCTATTTCAGGAAACAGAATAATTTTGATTGGAAATCAGTAAATGACGATCTGAAAGTCTAAACTGATTTGTCTCCATACATTTTTATTGAGAGAGCTAACAATTCGACAATAATCGGAAAATCGAGGTTGACATTCTTCTTCCAAGAAACTTGGAAAAAGTTGAAGTCATTTATCATATTTGAATTTCTTATTTTGGATCGAGAAAAATTTCTACTATTCATAAATTATCGTTTGAAAATTTTAATAACTAAATCTTAGTTCTATTCGTGTTCATTCGTCCAATGACTCGAAGAAAAATCACGATAAAATTTTGGATGGACAAAAATTTTGCTTCATGATTAAACTTCTTTGCATTGTTTACCAAGAGCAACTACTGTTTCATTTAATTATGTTCAAGGGACTAAGTACTCAAGTAGGTCCTCACCAATTTTCCTGAGAGAAGTTTTTTGGGGGCTCCTAGGGAATTCTTTAATTACTTACTTGAGAGAGCGAAGCACTTAAATTACAGCGTACGGCTGCTGGAAGAACTGCGCACGACTACTGTGGAGCGCACGACGTCTTATGGACACAATTAAGTCCACTGCATCTCTAGACTGCTTATGGACACAATTAAGTCCACTGCATCTCTTGACTGCTATAGAGTGCACGGCGTCTTATGGGCACAATAAGTCCACTGCATCTCAAGACTGCTATAGAGTGCACGGCGTCTTATGGACACAATTAAGTCCACTGCATCTCAAGACTGCTATAGAGTGCACGGCGTCTTATGGGCACAATAAGTCCACTGCATCTCAAGACTGCTATAGAGTGCACGGCGCTCTATGGTTGCTATCAAGTGCACTGCATATAACAACTTCTGTAGTGTGAACGTCATCTTATGCATGGATGCTATCAAGTGCACTGTACAATTCATCATCATCATGTCTGATTGTTTGTCAATCTTCATACTATCATTTGCATTTGCAATCGAGTACATCGCTTCATACGTATGTGAATTACTTCCAAAACGGCTGATATTGAATATTCAGCTTTTCTCTACTGCATTAGATTCCACCGATTCCCATGGGAATTATTGAAGGAATAGTTTGTTATTGCATCACTGGAGAGCGCAGATTAATCCAACTGCAATATGGAGCGCACAAGAGTCACGATTACAATGGCTGCTGGCATTTCCTAAACGAACGTACGAGGGGCATCCGAAAAGTAGTACCCGTTTGGTTAATTGAACAATAAGAAGTAAATATTAACAAATGTAAACATGTTTTAAAGAAAAGAATATGTATTACGCTACTTCCCTACATAATCTCCGGACAAATTTAAGCATTTGTCGTATCGTATCATGAGTTTTTGTATACCAGTGTCATGTTCCTCCGCCGCCATGCAGTGTTTCTGGGATCGACAAGGTGTACTGCTCATCGATTTCATGACTCGTGGAGACACAATCAATGCCAATGCATATTGTGCAACATTAAAAAATGACGGCGGGTAATTCAAAATCGACGGTGAGGTCTGTTGTCTACTGGCGTTATTCTCCTGCACAATAATGCCAGGGCGCATAGTGCTAGGATAACACAACTTCTCCAAAAATTCAAGTGAGGAATTTTCGACCATCCACCCTACAGTCTGGACTTGGCTCCTTCAGATTTTCATCTGTTTACGAAACTCAAGGACTTCGTGGCAGGGACAAAGTTTCAAAATGACGAAGAACTGAAAGAAAAGGTGACTGCGTACCTCAATACACTGGCGGCGGAGGAACATGACACTGGTATACAAAAACTCGTGACACGATACGACAAATGCTTAAATTTGTCCGGAGATTATGTATGATTATCATGTTCTTTCCAATAAACGTGTTTACATTTGTTAATATTTACTTCTCTTTGTTCAATTCCCACACGGGTACTACTTTCCGGATACTCCTCTTAATTCGGAGTTCAGCTTCCCAAAATGCCAATAGTGCTACAGCTTCTTAAAACGGCATGAAATCCTATACCTATTTTCCCTTGAATGTAATTGAAAGAAACGTCTTCTTTTAGCGCAACTCGATTTGAACCTGAGAAAATGCCCATAACTCCTCTCAGTAACATATCGCTGTGCTATCTCTTTACATTCTGGTGACGGACTCCATTGAGGCATCAGGAGCACCACCTCTCAGGGATCAAGCTCACTTCGCGCCAACTTACTTACGCTCTTACTCAGACTGGACTTCATGAGCGCAAGTGAATAAAGTCGAGGAAAATTTATTTCGTGGCACTCAATTTGTGATGAAATTAGCACAGGAAGAGGATGTAGGTGATGCTATGTAAATAATAATTCATTTAACACGTTGACTACGAAGTGGTACATATGCGTACCACGAAATGTTTTTCTCCAGGACGTAGTGGTACATAATCCAGGTTGCCTAGAATTGGCCAAATCCGAGAATAAAAAAGGCCAATAATGGCCGATAACTCAAAATATACTAGTTTATTTGTAGGTTCTGCTGTAAAAATCCATTTATTTTATTTTTGCACTATTTAAAATTTGATTAGGAAGTACCCCTATCATAAATTTTAGCCGGCCAACGCAATTGAGAAAAACTAAATCACGGAATTTGTCCGGAAAAAATGACCGTCTGGTAACCCTGTTTAAAAAAAGTACAAAATTAAATAATAGTACAATATGAAGCAATCGTAGTCAACGTGTTAATAATACGTGCAGTGTTACTATTTTTAAAGATTGCAAAAATTTGTTGAAGATTTAATAAATTATATTTTTCAAGACGTATTTGTCATGAGCTTGAACCTAGAAAATAAAAAATTAGAAAAATATATTTATTATTTTAAATGTATAGGCATTGGCGAATTCTTAAGTTGAATTTTATAAGTTAATAATACTAATTCTATTTCAGAAACGGCTGCACTGACACTTGTGAAATTTGAAGAGCTTAAAGTTAATAAACTTATAGGTTTGGGGTAACTGTCGATTTGAATGTAAAAAGTTGTGTCTCCTATTTCTATTTCAGAAACGGCTGAACTGACACTCTCAAAATTTGAACGACATTTTTGCCTTTTCGTGGTGAATAAATTTTTAGGTTTTGTGGAATTTTCAAGTTGAATTCAAAAAGTTACTTATTCCAATTTTATTTCAGTACCGACCGAACAGACACTAGTGGAATTTGAACAGAATTTTTGTCGTTCTTAACTGAATAAATGTTGTTTTGTCTAGTTTGGAGAAATTTCAGGTTGAATCTAAAAAGTTCATTATTTGAGCCACATTTGAAAATGAAACTTTTGTTGAATAATGAAATTTATCACCGAAAATGTGATATAATTTTTACTTTGTTTCAAATATTACGAGGAAGACTTTAGTAACAATTTTTTTCAGTAAAATGACCTATATCCTGCTCCTTCATTTATGGACTTATTTGGATGTGTTAAAAGTCGTCCATTCGTATTATTTGCTTGGTTTTTCATCACTGTGGCTGCCGTAAATAAAGCCACCTTCTTGGAAGTTTTCTTCAGTTTGCTCAGGTGGGGATCCGGGGATCCTGAGACGTCCGAAACGTCTTTTAACTGAACGCTGGACTCGGTCCGATTCAACTTTTTATTCGTGGCCAAAGAAATATAGAAGTCGATCAGGGACTAAACTTGCATTTAAAAGAGTCTTCAAGCTTCAGCGTTGGGAACGAAAGGTAATTTTTGACTGTGAAAAAGGAATGAAAATTAAAATGAGATTAGCATGAATAGACACTTTAGGGTCGATTCGAAAATTTTTGCCGGAAATTTTTTTTCGGCTGTGAAAATTTCAATTCATTTTTAATTAATAGTAGGGGTTATCTTCTCCATAAAATTAACTCGAAATAATCTTTTTTCATCTGAAACTGAGGTACTAATTCTTGATTAGCATGCGTAGCTAAAGTTTTTAATTTGTTGCTTCTTTAAAGTGATGTAGTGACCTAAATTCAGAAGAAAGAAGATTATTATTATGTCAAGGGAAATTTATGGAAGGCAATTGTCTCTTTGTTCAGTAACGCAGAGCGCTGAAAGAAATTCTAAGTCAATGTACTTCAACCTGGCTTATAACTTAATAAAAATTTACGATCACATGAAGTATATAAAGTTTATTCAGCTGTTTCAATATAATTTTACTCACAAATTCTTGAATGGAGAATTTCCCTAGGAAATTAGGCTCCGCTCTCTGGTCAGTTTTCGATATCCGAGTTGCAGATGGACTTCCTGGTTCTTTGAACTCGGAATTTTAACATCAAAAAATGTTAATACTGATATGGTCAGCTGATAAAAAAAATAGTCAGCATTTAACTTGTTTTAATTCATCATTTGCACGACTTTTCATTTTTTAAAACGAATTAAGGATACATTATTTCACTTTGAGTCTTTGTTGTAGCAAAACTTTTAGGTATTGGCATACAGCAAACGTTCTTTATGTTAAGACGCTCAAATATTTCTGTTTAAAAGTAATTGACATTGGAATTTTAACTATGAAATTTACAAGCAAAGAAAATGCAAGAAAAATCTATCAACTTTTAATCCTAATTATTTTGAAACTGATTTGTAGAATAGTATTAGTGGATCCTGCAAACACCAATAACTCCTGCAGTTATTTAATCTAATGTTGATAACACAATAGTTTCCACATTAATACCTCGCGTGTTTTTTATTGAGATAATAAAAGTGCATAATGAAAGAGTGTGTTGAATAATGTGTTGCGTCGTATGATATTTCTATTGTTTACCTTGTTGTAAATTAGAAAATTAAACAATCAATAGTATTATGACTTAGTGGACTCCTAATTCTCAAAAGCTGAATTAGACAAAACTATAAAAATATAGAAATAATAAATAATGTCTCTGAAAAATTACTGGTAATTAGCCAGTTTATATATGCAATCGAGAGAAGAAATGCACGTTCGAATTATGATTTGTATGCCAACAAATTTTTTGACATCGAAAATATCCCGATCGCGGACGAGGAGCGACTATGTTTTATACGGTAATTTGTTGCTCACATCCATTGGTCCGTCAGGAGAGGCACTAAAATCGCTGTTGAGCATTCATTGCCCAACCGTTCCAGCTATAAATTTCCACGGTCATGATGATGGCGCTATTCATCCTCTTCGTAATGTCAGCCATCTCCCGGCATCCGATGCAACATGTGCAATGTTTTCCCGATGGCCGTTCAAAAGCATGCGAATAATAATATCAGTAAGTCAAACCCAGGCTGCTATCGTTCATTGGTAACCCTCTGATGATTTGTCTGAGAATTCAATTTCCGATTCAATGCTAGAATTTTTTTTGCGCATTTTCAAAGTATAAAATTTGATGGTAAGTACGCTTTATTTTTGGTAGGAAAAATAGGATTAGGAATTATTATATTAGGATTATTATAATCATTATTAGGAAAATTATCATAATTCTAATCATCATTATAATTATTTGCGATAAAATATAATTAATTATTATTAGATTAATTTTAATTCCTAATAGTGATTAATGATTCCTAAATACGAAGAAGAAACATTATAATTATCTATGGAATTCAATCGTCAATTTAAATTCAAATAGAGCAACTCAAACCAGAGTCTCAAAACTTAATTGTATTAAATATTTTACTTTAAGAAGTTGAGTACGTAGCCGTCGATGTTGTTTATGCTTGAGACATTGGGAACTTTATTTTGAACTCTAATTAGGATCGCAGAATAAATGGAGAAGTATATTCATTATCCGGAAAATTAGTAAATTGGTGTGTTATTGTACACTTTTCAGAAAATCTGTGAAATTGCATGTGCATGATGCGGAAAATTAGTTAACTAGTTTAATTCGTTAATTAAACTATTAAATTAGTTAATTAACCGAATATTTTAAATATTCGGAGAATTCTTAGATTAGCATGCACATTATCCGGAAACTTAATAGACTATGAAGAAAAATGTCCGAAAAATTAAAAGACTAGTATGAGCAGTATCCGGAAAATTAGTGGTATAGCCCGTATACTATCCGGAAAATATTGTACTAGAATGTGCACTGTTCGGAAAATTATTAAACTCGCATGTGCACTATTCGTAAAATAAGTGCTTTAGAATGTTCCCGAATCAGAAAATTAGTGGACTAGCATGTTCAACACACCGGTTAAAGTAATTCATGTCACTGGAATAACACTGTCCATATTTTTTATGGGATGACCCTAACATACGCAAATTGAACTACCGAATGTAGAATTCAACGTATCGTCTATCTGCGATAAAATAGATGTACCTACGTCTCTTCTTATAATAAGCTTAAATTATTTCATTTGAGCCACAGATTTTAGTTCTTTCACAACTTGTTTGGATTATTTTTATTCTTGCTAGAGCGTGAAACTGATGTTAAACCATGCAAAAAAAAATTCTCAACGGCTGGCATTCCGTTTACTTAGGGCAGGGCGGCGGCCAACAAGACCTGCGGCTGCGCGGCTGTGAATCACGCGACGCTGACAGGCGTCCGATAGTTCGCTGATGTGCGGAGTGCTGGGCAAAAACTTGAGCATACAAGAAGATTTCTCTTGCGAGAAGCTTTTTAGCGCATTTTTTCATTTATGGAAAAAATGCACTATTGTGTTCGCCATGTCCGTCTGTCTATCTGTCTGTCTGTCCGTCCGTCCGTGACCTCAAGTTTTCGTCGACGAGAAAATGCGCTCTCTGTCACTCACTGCAGTGAGTACTGAGTTATATTTCGTTTTTTATCTTCTCGCACTATCTTCCGCATCATTTGTAGTGATGAAATAATAATTATGCACAATTATTTTACAAGATACTCGACCTTCAAATATTTTTCGCTATTCATTTGTGCTAACAGGTCGAACTACTTTTTAGAAATACAAGTAAAATTTTAACTGAGTAACCTAAACCTTTTGGTTTTGGGATAAATAACAAGTAAATTTGTGGCGTAGAAAAAGAGATATCACTAGAGTATTCTGCATGCCTTGTAATTATCTCCTCTCAGAAAGCGAACGCTAAGCAATTTTGCGGAATGAAATTCTGGTCTAAGGTGAATAACGAATATTTTAATTTCAGTTCAGTTTTATGATTGGAAGTGATGTACACGTTATTTAAGTGCGAAGTGAACGAAAAATTCCTGGAATAAAATTTTCCTGTCTAAAACAGATCGCACAATTATTCAGGCTATTCTCAAAGAAATACAGTTTGAGAATTGTTCAATATCACATTTTCATTCAGAATGTAGCACTATTATCCAAATGAGTGATAAGTATTGAGTTAGGAAGTAAGATTTCGCCTCGATATTGAGCCAGCAGCAACCTCCCATGTCAGTTAGACATCATGCAGTATTGCAGCCACGAAACTGAGTTCGTGATTTCGTGCAAGTTTCTGGGAGGGGCACTTGAAGAGAACGGCCAGTTGGTAGTGCAGTAGCAACGCAATTTGACTTCTAGGCTGCGGCCACGTTCCAGTGAAGTATTATTTAGCCTGAAGCCATAACATGTCTAAGACTGGTCGGCTAAATTCAATTTGCTGAGAGCCTACAGTGGTCGGCAGCGCGTTGCAGCTCTGAGCAAGGCAATGAAAAGTAAGGGCTGCCGGAAAACCGTTCAACAGAAGTGGTTAAGGTGGTTTCTATTTAACCTGAGAGGAATACTGTTAACATAAAACTCAAATGCTCGGAGCTATGGGCTGGACATTATTAATACCGACTTCCTTGGAAGAAACTTGCGTGTGAAATTTATTCACGCTGAAATGGATCTCTACCTATTGTTTTGAGTATTTTCAAAGATTTCACTGCAGAGAAGAATACTTTCTATTTGCGATATTTGCTCTAAATGAGACAGATTTTTTAAAATTCGAAATTAGTTTGTACGTGATAGTTTTGGAAGTAAAATAAATTCTTTTTCTATTGGTAATAGTATTCATAACTTAGCAGAGAAGCTTCATTAGCCAGTTTATTAAAGCCTTTATAATGGTATGGTGCTGCTCCTTCCGAGCTCTAAACATCGGCGTCATTTACTTTTAGATCCTAAAAATTGACCTAAAACGAGTCAGAAATACCCTTAAATGACGATGATATTAATTTTTATATCATTATTTTTTATTGAAAAAAAGTAAATTTCAATCGGTAATTTCTTGTAACGGTATGACTGAGGCGAGATTTGAATATAACCATATATAAGAAAAAATTTTCCCTCGCGTGTTCGCCGAGGGCGCAATTGGCGGCTTCTCTTGACATCTTGCTGCCCAACAAAGTTTGGCGGCCGCTGGGAGCCATCGAAGAGCTGTCGACTGCGACTGCTCGATAAGCATGCCACCCTGCCTGTCATTTGTGCAAGTTTCTCTTGCGGGAAATGTGAGAAAATCTACCGAATTTCCATTTAATTTTACTTATCATTTTACTCGACGTCAACACCTAGTTTTATCCATTCATTCACAAAATTTCATTCGGCTTCAGAATTTATAATACTTGTGAGTTGATTGATAGTTTTTAAAAAATGAAATGGGTATTTTCACCGGGTAAGTGTACGTTACTTGAGTCTAAATGTATGGTAGAATTAACAATATTAACAGTTAAAGAGAAGATTTATATCATTGGGCTGCTGTTAGCTCGTCCACCCCATTCAAGCGTTAATTAATTATTTAAAATTTAATGATTAGAATGATTTAAAATGATTTAATGAATTGCACGGCGAGACGTAATTGTGCAAGGTAGTTTTGGAGATTTTAGATTGCACTTGGATTGCTCCAAATTCAAGTATCTTGGAATTGTTGCATACTTTGAAATTAGAACAGTCTCTAAATAAATATAATTGTTCTTATCATTTTTAAATTGTTCATCGCAAGGTTTTTACGTAACTTTTGCCTCTCTATCAGGCAATGTAAGTTTAATCTCTTGCATTTTAATTTAGTGTTTCTATGTAATCCAATAATTAATTATGTGTATTCCATTTAACTTAATTAAAACTTTTGAAGAAGCTGTTGTGAATATTTTCAAAGAAAATATGGCAGGCTAACTTGTAATTTTCTACATTAATCGTAGGGCAACGCGTCGTCATATGACTGACACAGATGAACACTCAAAGTTCTGTAATATTTATTTCTTATCAAGTTTGGCACCGTGGAACGTAGAATCAAAAGATCACAACCAAAACATAGGAATCGAGAAAAACATTAGACTTTTGTTGCACATTCTTCATGGTTTGATCTTAGATTATTAACATTGTCCTTTTGAGTTTAAAATATAAATGAACACTGTTAGATGGCGACAAAATTTACTAAATACCTTAAAATCTAACTAAACGTGCTGAAAACTGGGTAGAAAACTTTTCAACTATATAAGAAGAGACTCCCAACATCCTTCGATAGATCGAAGAGCATTCATAAGTTGTGCTTTTTCCATGCGATGCAATATAATATTTTTATCTTCTTCTGATCAATTCAGCGTTAATATTTTCGTAAGTTTTTATTTGTAGTTTTTCATGTAAACTTTGCTACCCCTTATTGCCACTCTGTATTTTTCATGCCCTTATCCAATTTCAGTTTAAAGTCTTTCGGCAGCTGACGAATTGTATAACCTTAATGGCTATGCACATTGTAGTTTGGCAGTGAGGATATGCAATGTGCAGAAGTCTATGTAAAGGGCATGTGAATTCTATCTAACGACTCTGCTTTTTCCTGTACAGTGTACTACTTAAAAGATGAATGGGAATCTACTTAAGTATGGATGGCCTGAAAGAATACCGTAACATTTAGCAGGATCCTCGGTAAGACAGTCTATGGAGCATCAGTCTTATATTTCCTTAAAAAAAACTTTTTAAAAGACCTAAAATTTAAAATACTTTATTCCTTAGTCCTCTCATTAATTAGCTCAGGCTATTAAAAAATAACGGTAGCATTCTGTCATTACAAAATCTGGGATTTTCTAGATTTTATAAGGAGGGTGTATAATCTCTTGTTCAAAGACACAGACGGAACAACCTAAACGACTGAACTTATACAAAATAGAAAAAAAAACGATAGATAGCCGAGGTTTTAAAAAACTTGCGCCAATCATCCATTTTTGCATCAATCTTCGAAAGCGGTGAATAAAGATGAAATGACATGTGCGTTTTATTCAATTTTTATAATTATTTTAGATATGGAACCAGCAGTGCTAGACTCAGGAAAATTGCACTACACGTTTCAATTAAGCATCATATTCGACACACCAGTACTCTCTTCTGAGCTAGTTCCGCTATTACATTCTCCTATCTCCATAAATTACGACAGCGCATTAACCGCAATAAAGCAGAATTTATCTCCAACAGCGCAATAATAAACGTGGATACTGCATGCTCCGTGTATATTCACGTGATCCTCCCAAATCTGTAAATGTAAAGCCTGTTGGAAATAGTCGAGCTAAATTATTAACCGAATTGTACATATCTGCAATCAATTTCAAAATCGACTGCTGGTATACCCTAGATATTTGTAATTAATATTACACTGGGCCAATTGCGGATAACAGTTAATAGGCGGAATAATGATATTTGCTGTATAATTCAATCATGATTTACTGTTGCAGTCGCTGTAGATGATTGTGATGTTGATCATAGTGCTCACAATCGCCTGTGCTGCTCTGTGAACGTAATGACGACCACCGCACAGGAAGTTAGGTCGGCTGCCGGCTTTATTAAATTCCGCTGCATTGGTGCTGACTCAAGCTTGCAAGATTGTCAGCTGAACTTGAAGAATTTTGCATATTTTCCTACATTAAGACACTTCTTAAAAGTCAATTGACTGGTAAAGAGTCTCCTGAGAAATGTTTCTTTCATCAGCTTCATCAAATAAGGGCGCCGATTTTGGTTAAATCGCAATGTAGATGACATTAGGAAGCTTGACGGGCTTTTTTATACTCTAAAAATTCCCAAAAATGTGTACCGGCAAATCTGTACAGATAACAACAATAGTTGATTGCCATTCGCACTGAGCCACCTTTTGCGTATTGACACAACATGGCTCTGAAAATTGCAGTTTAGATGTTAATATGAGAATATTAAAGCATGTCTGTCTTTATATACTCCTAAGAAATGACATACATTTTTCGGCCAGTTATAAATTTCCAGAACAGTTTAGGAATGTTTTCGTTATGGAAGATTTAAAAAATTCACACTTGAAATACAAATAATACTCAATTTTGTATCTTATGTACATTAAGGTTGGGTGTATGGAGCGGCGATAATTTCGTATATCAGCGCGAACGAAATGAGTACATGGTAGGCAAAGTAGTAATAATAATAATAATAATAATTATAATAGTAATAATAATAATAATAATAATAATAATAATAATAATAAATAATTGAAGTGAAATGAAGTAGAACATATCACACAATAAAGTAGAGCGGTTACAGTGCACCGGCTTACGCTCCAGCGTTGCAGGACCGGATACCGGATGATTGTCTGCATGGACGCCGTCTAAGAGTGTATACCCTCCTACGGGCTCCAAATCAACGCGTCAACAACTGACTTCGTTTGGTTTGCGACTGCTCAGATTCAGCATCAGCTTTTGGCCAACCATTTGCGCGTGGGCGCGTGGGAAACGAGCTCAACATACCCACTACGTCTTCGGTTCGCAACTTGGGCCCATACTTTCAGAAAGAGTTAAGAGATATCAGCCAATCATTGACGGCCTTTCAAGCAAAATCCACCAATCATGGACAAGAAAATAAAGCGTAAGTACTTACGTTCAATTTACGAATTCTGAAAGTATGGCCCCAGGGCATTATGCTGGATTCGGAACATTCAATCAAAAATCACAGTTTCAAAGTCACCATCGCTTGTTTTGGCGCTCTGCGACATATACGATAGGGTTAGCCGCTGTTTCTAGAGGCCGCGCGTTCTGACCAGATTGGACTATAGTAATGCTACACTCTATGAACTTATTGGCACTTAATAAACTGCAATCCGTAATGAACGCTGCTGCGCGACTCTCGTGCAATAAGCGAAAATTCAATTACGTGACGCCGATATTGCCCGATCTTCACTGGCTACGCATGCAATAGCGCACACAGTGCAAGGTCGTTTTTCTGACGTTGCGATACCTTCACTGTCTGATGCCTCACCATCTCGCGGAATGTCTGCAGCGCGTGTCGGATCTGTCTTCTAGAAGACGACTGCGTTCGTCATTAACAGCGAGTCTCGTCGTTCCATCTACACGTCGATCTACCGTCGGCGACAGAGCGTTCCCGGTCGCCGCCGCCAGAACCTCGAACTGTCTGCACGCTTCTGTAACATCGGCTCCTTCGTTGCAGGTGATTCGTCGACGCCTAAAGACGGAACTACAGGGGTTAGGCAAAAAGGGAAACAACTGACATTTAGATTTCGTAATTATTATTTAATATTTTATAAACAATTAAAACGTGACATATTTTATATATTATTGTTTATTGCTGATGCTAACTAATATTTTATCCTTGCACATGTAACCGGAAACACCGCCGCGAAGTTGAAATATTTACGGGTAGCGTGCCGACTTGGTATAGACTTTCGTTCTGATCCTAAGCACAAGGGCTAAAGAGTCGCTCTTTGGTCCGGCTCTAAATTCCCTTGCGTTGTAGAAAGGAGTAATGAACACGATGAAGTTTTCGTAGTATACTGGTAATCTTCAGGCAAATACAAGTTTCTTCATATAAGGCGCACAATTTGTTATTCTTCCTAATCCAAAAGTTCGCGGAAAAAGGTTCGACATTTCTGGGGTACAAACAGCCGAAAAACCACACAGTATGAGCCCTAATACACAGCTGCGAATATCAAAATGGATAGCAAATGGCACGGGAACTAACCGCACCGAGATGCCATGACCAGCCGCAGAGACTAGGGGTTCTAGCCCTAATACACCGCGAAACCACAAACGGATAGCAAATGGTACGGGAACTAACCGTACCGAGATGCCGACAACGAACCGCAGAGACTAGGGGTTCTAACCCAAATACACCGCGAAATCACAAACACGTACAGCAAATGGTACGGGAACTAACCGCACCGAGATGCCGACAACGAACCGCAGAGACTAGGGGTTCTAGCCCAAATACACTGCCAAATCACCAAACGGATAGCAAATGGTACGGGAACTAACCGCACTAAGATGCCAACGCCCAGCCGCAGCGACTAGGGGTTCTAGCCCTAATACACTGCCAAGAACACGGAGATGAACAGCAAATGGCACGAGAACTAACCGCATCGAGATGCCGACGACCAGATGCAGAGTCTCGGGGTCCTAGCCCTAATACACTGCCAATAATCACAAAGATGGAACCTATAAATGGTTCCATCTTTGGTTCCCCAAATAACCTATAAATGGCAAACCTCTCTGACCTGAGGTCAGAGAGGCAAACCTCTCTGAAAATGGCAAACCTCTCTGAAAGAGGTCAAATGGTAAACCTCTCTGAAAGAGGTCAACTTGTTGGTGTCTGAATGGCAGGTGCTAGTGTGACAGAAACTTCCCGAGTGTTCGGCATTTCTACGGGTACTGTCTCAAAAGTAATGACTGCTTTTGAAAAAGAAGGAAAAACATCCTCAGCAAAGCGCAGGTCTGGCCGAAAATCGAAGTTGCCAGAGAGAGACCGTCGGTACCGCAATCGAATCGTGAAGGGCAATCAAAAGACCACGGCTGTTAAAATTACTGCAGACCTCAATGGACACCTACACTTAACCCAGTTTTCATAAAGACTATCCGCCGAGAGCTGCACAGATCTAGATTCTATGGAAGAGCTGTAATTCGGAAACCTCTGGTTTCAAATATAAATGCTTCAGAAGCGTTTAGAGTGGTGTAAAAACCTCCACAATTGGTCCCTCGAGCAGTGGAAAATGTGATTTTTTTCTGACGAATCATCACTTACTCTATTTCTAACCTCTGACCGAGTTTACGTTTGATAACGGCCAAAAGAGTCATTCAATCCCGATTGCCTCCTCTCAACCGTCAAACATGGCGTGTATCTGTTTGGATCTGGAGAGCTATTTCTTGGAAATCCGGCTGACCAATGGAAAAGAGGCTGACCATTGGAATCCGGCTGACAAATGGAATTCTTTTCGTGGAAGAGAAATCATGCCGTGACTATTTAGGAATTTTGGAGGACCAAATTCATACAATGGTTCAGTGACTTCAGTCACTGTTTGCAGAGAAGAACGCCATCTTTCAAGATGACTATGTCCCGATCCATACAGTTGGAATTGTTAAAAAATGGCACGATGAACATTTTAAAGAAGTTGAGCGTCTCATGTGGCCACCACAATTACCAGGCCTGAATATTATTGAGCATTTATGGTCGATTTTAGAGATGCAAGTCAGAAGTCGATTTCCGCTGCCATCGTCTTTACAAGAACTGGATGGAGTTTCAAATGTAGAATGGGTCAAATTCCTTTGGAAAGAATTGATAAATCGTATGATTTGAGGCTGAGAATTCTGAAAATTAAGGCTGTAATTGAAAAGGTAGACGTGTAACATTCTGAAATATATGTTATAGATTTCTCAGGCGTTTCCCTTATGTATTTAACCTCTGTATTTTGTAGAGCCTATGAATCGAGTGCTTAGTCATTTTTATCCGTTTTCGTCCTATTTCGTGTTTATTTTATATTTTTCGCTTATTCTTAAGTTATGTGTAACTCTCCCTCAAAGTTTTTTTTACTCAAACTTCACGATAACTGCTCCGTATAATAACAAATAATTTTAATAATAATATTTGAAACCCAAAGTCAATCGAGTACTTGCATCTGGCCAGTACATTGTACATCCATCCAGGAAGTACCATGATCATATTTTTAGTCGAATGAAAGGTACACAGGTTCGGATCGATTCGGTGTGCATATAATTATAGGTGAAAAATTGACCTATACGTGAAAGTCATTTAGTTGATATGGCGGTTTAATGCAGCTACCTTAAAAATTCCTTTATGGCTTAACGGAATTAGCTACCGCTGCTAAGCCCTCTTAATGATGTATCGGGGGCTCAATTTATTAAGTGAAAGTTGTAAGTAAAAACTGCCTCATTAGTCGCTTAAAGCAAGTAGACTTTGATCTAGTATTTTCTAGCTCTGACTATATATAATATGCTTAATAGAGTTTGCAGGTATAATTAATTAAACTCTTTGAGACTTATATTATCAGTCTGCTTATAAGTACTTATATCATTAGTCTGCTTATATCGCAAGTTCACAAGGAATTTAAAAGCAAAGAAAACGCCAAGAAAATTCACCATATCGATTATTCTTGTCGTACCCCTAGGACTAAGTTGTTCATAACTAGTCCTGTTTATTTCGATATAATGTTAGGTCTTGTTTAGGTTTTATGTCTGTCTTTGAATTTTGACTTTTAAAGTGATTTTATTCATTTTTAGTTTAGTCGAACTGATGATGGAGCTGGACTCCGAAACGTTTTCAATATCAGTCTGCTTATATCGCAAGTTCACAAGGAATTTAAAAGTAATGAAAACGACAAGCAAATTCACCATATCGATATCGAATATCCATATCAATATCGATATGGTGAATTTGCTTGGAGTTTTATATGCTTTTAAATTCCTTGTGAACTCTTCGAGATTCGCATTAAAAAAATAATGATATCTTATTGAAAACTAATAAAACAATTCTTCTTCTAAATTTAATATATCAAAGGATGAAAAATTACAATATAACGATGACAAATTCCAATTAGTGCAAATATTTCTCTGCTCTGCAACATTTCGAAATGGATTTTACAAACACAAATTTCCAGAAAAACAGTGGCTCGCAGTCCTCGCTTGCTAGTAGCTGTTCACATTTTAAGACCCAAATTAATTTTCTGCAAGTCACTCGGCAAAGAAATGAAGTGAGTCAAAGTTTTTAACTTTTCAGAGTCAAGTAAAAACGAATTCCCGGTCATTTTTCAGAGTCTGACATGGAGAAAAAGTAAGGAATTCCACCTTGCGAGCTGCTAACGACTTCTTGCGAAGAAATTCGTGTTCGAAAATGAGGAATGATTTGTAATAAGGTAGGCTTTTTCAGTATAATTTTCGTATAATTTATACATATAATTATATATAATTTTCTAGTATAATATAAAAAAATAATAAAGTTACAATAATATAGCTCTGCAATTTTCGTCATATTTTGTTTATGGAAAGCAAGATATCATTAGAATCTAAACAAAAAATGCTTTTTAAATCATATAATATAATACAATCGGCATAATCGGTATAATATAATTGCCTAATCGGTTAAATGTCTGAGAAACACATTCAATAATAAATAATTTTCAAAGTCTGATCATTTGGAATCCATTTTTTACAATACGATAACAATGCAAAACTTATTTAATTCTATAAAAATTCATACTGAATTCCCAAATTCATGCAGTTTTTCATACATGGAATATAAATCCGACAGTGGCAGTTGGCATACGACCCACATTTCCATTTTGCAGCCATTAATGTGCTTCTCGTAAACATATTGAATACTCTAGATATATGATTCCAACTAAAAACTATTGCCTAATTTTTCCTTATAGTCACAAGTAATGAATTTCACCTGTAATTTGTGAGTTAAACTACATTCCTGAGTGCTAACGAAACCAACAGTTTCCCTTTTCAGCTTCTGATGCAATGCCTACCGGTTCAAGGTTTTTTTTATTCCCTTTGCAAGTTTACAGGCGCATCAAAGGGAAGAGTTGACTTGAAAATCCAGCGAAGTCTTTGATGACCGTCTTGAAGTTCTCGTCTTTGTGTCGCGTAGCAACCTGCACTGCATTTTCTATATAGGATAACAACGTTTGTTATGCAACGTTTCCGTATGCTGTAGGTTATAAATTTCACATCTGCCGTACATGTGTATGAATGTAAAATGCTGCTTCCATGTATTATTTGTACAAGATTCTATAGTCAATCTCACTTCAGTTAATTGACTTTAGTTGCACTCAAAGTCTGAATTTAAATTGCTACATGATAATATGTCCAGTTACTTGCACGAATTAAATCTAAATGGCAGAAGAGAGCAATAACATATCGAACGAAAAATTTACTGACCAAAATCAAGTTTCAAATTTTCATCAGCCGCTATCACAAAGCTGAAGCCTGGCAACATTAGTGAGTGTTCCGTCCAAACGGTGTGCAAAGTCGCCGCCTCTTCTAGCCTGGCTGAGGTGACGTCCGGGTCTCTCTCATGGGTCTGCGATGTCGTTTTTTGTCTGCTCCTGCGATCTAATTTAATTTAGGTGGGCTGATTGAGGCCACCTCTGGGAACGGTAGTGATGGGAAAATTTCACCACCTGTCAGTGAGAACATTAATTCAGCACTCAATTTCATGACTTTGATTAATACTTAATTTTTTATGAATTCATGATGGCAATTCTGTTTTATTAAAAACAAATTGACTTCGAACTGGGCTCTGTTTCATCAATTGGTAATGTCTTTAATATTGAAATCTTCAGCTTTAGACATTCCAAATCGGTTTTGAAAAATGAAAAATAATTTCCATGACCAGCAGAACATGATGTCGCTGAACAGCGTTTCAGTGAGTTATCATATTTTTGGAATAAATAAATTTGTTTCCTTCTCGGTTACAACAAAATACAAGTTTAATTATGTAAACTGATTAATTAATACACAATTACACTTAAATAAACAAAGTTGGGGTGATTTGTACAGCGTATTTGATGAACAGTTAAAATTACATAGTAACATAAATGTAACAACCTGTAACATAAATGCCATCTGTAAATTAAATTACTTGAACATGTAATTTGAACTTCCCAAAAGTTGCAACATTAATGCAATAATTGAGCGGAGAACGTAATTTCTTCGTTAAATGCATTTTTTCATTGAATAATCGGTAAATATAGAACTAAATCGTTTTTTATTAATGGAAACGTTGATGTAGAACGGCTTTTCATTATCGTCATATAGAAGTCTTTTCATTTCATATGAACCTTCTCAATAAAATATCTAGCTTAAAACGTGTGCTAAATATAAGTAACATTAAAATAATAGTACCTATAATATTAAATTATTTATTGATTAATTTATTTATTTAATTAATATTGAAAATTAGTAATAATTAAAATATACTAAACTAAGTCGGACTCAGCAGCGTTGTGTAACATTTAGAATCCATTTGAGAGTGATCATTAGTTAACGATGATTGGGATTTACACGGTGATTTCAGTGATAGTATGGCTGACAAAACAGTGCGCGTTAATTCTTATTCGCCAGGCGCATTCTTGTAAAGTTGTTCACACACGTGCGCGTGGTTTCATGACCGATAATATGGTGTATCTAGATATATACTAGTTTATTTGTATCTATGCTATCTATGTATTTATATGTAACTATTTGTATCCATAATATGGTGTATCTAGAGCAACAAATATAGCGGCAGTTCTGGGGGCCAATCAACCTTTCTCCGATAACGCCTTAGGATATGTTCTAAAATTTTGGATAAATTTCAACGTGACAGCAGGCTTGAATGAATTATTGAAAATACCATTGCTCGTATACTTATTCAAAGGATGTACATTGTGCAACTCTTCAACCAGAACCAGAGAAGGACCATCTATGGATGATTAACTAGGAATTTTCAGTTTTATTTTATTTACTAGTTCTACATGATAAACATGGGTGGGGCTGGTGAGTGTCTGAAGGCTGACTGGTGAAGAGCGGCCATGCAATTGGGCAACGCTTAAATCATTTCCTGCCAACTGCAACGAGGAATTTATCTGGTACTATTTCTTATTTTGACAGCAAAGTTTAGCAAAACATAGATAAGGATTTGGGAAAAGTCTAAGCTTTGTCTTCTAAAAAGCGGCTAGCAAAGCGGACATGAAACTGATGGGCTCCTAAGATACGTATTATCTCCCAAACAAGATTCGAAGAGGAGGCGTACAAGAAAAAATCTACATTTTTCGAAAAAAAAAACGAAAAAAAATTTCATTTTATTTGTGAGTCAAACTACATTCCAACGTGCTAACGAAACCAACAGTTTCCCTGATCAGAATCTGATACAAGAATCTCCATGTTGGTTTAAGATAAATTACATTGCGGATTCTTCGCAGCTCATAATTTAAGTTTAAACTGCCGTTTCCATTGGAGAAATGATTTGTTTAAATCATTAACAGCATCATTGGCAAGTGTTGATAGGAAGAGATTTTCTGTGAAGACTTCACTTTTTTTTTGGGTGATCTTAATACCAATTATATAATTGGGTATTATATATTATATTATTATATAATATATATATAATATAATATAATACCCAATTATATAATTGGGTATTATATATTATATATAGAAGTGAATTATAATAAAGTTAATTTCTTAATAATACTTAATATGTACCCAAAGATGGCGTAATCATGACCAGGTTTCAGGGTTCAGAAGAAATATATTAATATTGAGGTTCTATGTGGAAAATACACAAATTTGCTCAATGCATGAATCATTGCTCGCATCTGACTTCCCTCCACGCCGTTTATAAGTCAAATTTGCAGTGAATTGCGAATATTCAGGTTGATTAAATGTGCTAATCAACACGAGCGAAATGTGAACAGAATTTTTATCTCTAGAAATAATCTCCCGTAAATAAATTCAACTTAATGATTGCTTTGAATAGTAATCAGGATTGATTTTATATGTATTTAGATTTGTGCACGCCCATCCTGTCCTCTTACATTGCATTTCTTTTTAAATAAAATTAAAATAGCAAAATTGCTTTGATCAAATTTATCAATTTTTCTGAGACGCTGAAATGCACATAATACCGAATAATGAAAAAATTTATTATTTCGCTTTGGTCTAATTTCACTGTAGGTGCCTCGCAAATGAATCTTGATATTTCTCTTCTGTATTTTCTGCTTTATGATTCAAATTTTTCTGCAAAGACCAATTAGACAAAGTAAAAATTTAGAAAAAACTTTTTTTAGGAAAATAAGATTTTTATCTGAACTTGCTTAAGAGTTTTACAGCGCGTGATGGATGTTGCAGCAATGCAAGCTAATGAGCGCTGCTATGCATCGTTAACAGCGCCCAACCTTCCCACTCGTTAGTGCTACTTAAGTTGCGCCAACGTCAAGTTCTATTTGCAGGCCAACCATATTATCCATAACTTTTTCATTTTATTTGCAGACCAGCCATATCATCTATAACTTTTTCATTTTATTTGCAGACCAGCCATATTATCTATAACTTTTTCATTTTATATGCAGACCTGCCATATTATCTATAACTTTTTCATTTTATTTGCAGACCAGCCATATTATCTATAACTTTTTCATTTTATTTGCAGACCAGCCATATTATCTATAACTTTTTCATTTTATGTGCAGACCAGCCATATTGTCTATAACTTTTTCATGTTATTTGTAGACCAGCCATATTATCTATAACTTTTTCATTTTATGTGCAGACCAGCCATATTATCTATAATATTTTCATTTTATTTGCAGACCAGCCATATTATCTATAACTTTTTCATTTTATTTGCAGACCAGCCATATTATCTGTAACTTTTTCATTTTATTTGCAGACCAGCCATATTATCTATAACTTTTTCACGCTACTACTCTATTTGGTGCATATTGAACTTTTTTTCAACAAAATATCCTCCTGATCTGGCGTCTTCATAACTTCAAACTGCACTAAAAGTAAATGTAAAATCTTACGAAATATCAAAGTCAAGGGACCTTTTTATTAGCCCAAATTATTAAAAAAACGGATGCGAATGAAGTTAAAAAAATGCTGGGTTAAAATGCCAGTCGATCCCGGAACTTTGCATGCTAACATGAAATGAGTTTCATGTTTCAGGCCAAATCAAAAGTACACATTTCGACTAATTCGACAGTAGATTTGATTTCAACGTATCAATGTAAAATTCTATACACTACAGTTGTAACAGCGATTCAAGCTTTTATACTAAGCGGTATCTTATATAATGTTCAGCTCACGTATGATACTGCTGTTTAGCTCACACGACGTATGAGTATGTTCAGCTCACACGAATTTATAAAACAATATAAGTGTAATTTTTCATCAAAAATCCCCAATGTATATAAACTTGAATTAGGTCGAATAACGCTTCATGAATATAAATTTTTTACTTGGGCTCGAAGTGCTTCAGTGCTGGTAATTCGTTGAACCTTCATTTTACTGGAGCCTCGTTATCAGCAGCCTTCTTTTTTATCAGCAGCCTTCCAAGGAAACACGAGTGAGGAAACGAGCAACGCTTTATAAGTCACACTGAAATTCTCTCAGGAAAATTTAATTGAAACATACGGGCAATGAGAGAATTAAATATACATTTTTTAGTTAGAATCTGCATGGAAATGATAAAACAGCGAGCTATGTGTGAAAAAACCCACCTTCGTATTAGAAATATTCCATATTAATTAATGAAAAGTATAAAAATAAAAAAAAACTACGGACTATTGTCCTTTCTGGTAGCCAGCATTTTAAATAATAAGACTGTAATCTCAGTCTAAATATTGACACATATCACTTTACCTCGTGAAGTTACTAAATTTACTTTACGAGGCTTCTAATTTTATAATAAAAATTTCCACTACTTCAAGTAAAATAATAAAAACTAAACGATGATCACTGCGCTTTTGCTTATCCCATCTCAAGAAACTTCTTTAGTCCATGAGGTAATAATTAGGTGACTTGGAATATTTCTACCAACGCGGCAGAAAAATAAAATAAAATAATTGTGGAAAAAAGCGATAAATTTACTAGAAGTTTCAAGGTATTTTCCTAATTTTATTAGTTATTAGCTTAGTTCCTAACTTTAATATTCAAGGTATTTTCCTAACTTTATTTATAACTAATATTAGTATTAGTTAAATTCATTTGGTAGTGCACAGCTTCAAGGAAGAAGCCATACGAACGCAGCAGCCCGGTGGTAAAATTTTACGTGGCTAACCTTGGACTTTCATGGGCATTTTCGTGTCAGTTGTTAACAGCCCTAATATTTTTGTTATAAACTAAAAACAAAAGAGAAAAAGCAGTTATCTTCCATTTGAAGCTTGACGAATTCAAACTATATCCTAGGAATAATTTCCTACTCGCATGTTCTGATCCGACTCATGTTCTCTCGTTTCCTATCTAATATTTTTGTTATAAACAAAAAACAAAAGAGAAAAAGCAGTTATCTTCCATTTGAAGCTTGACGAATTCAAACTATATCATAGGAATAATTTCCTACTCTCATGTTCTGATTCGACTCATGTTCTTTCATTTCCTAAAGCATTTTGGCAAATCAGTGTCAAATAATAGCTCCAAAATCGGATAACTATAACTCCAAGTTCCAATTAGACAGCAAATCTAAAGTGTGCGGGAGTTCCATGAAAGTTTTAATTAAGATTATAGATTTTTGTCCTAATTTTTAAACTTTATATTAGTAAACATTGTTAAAAATCAAAACCTTGATGGAAGAGTGAATTTTTCCACATCTTAACATATTCTCTCCATATTGTGTATGGAGAAACTGGGGTAATTAAGCTGGTTAAATTATTCACTTCACTTCCACGAAAGAATGTTCTCGACTGAATGTGCATTTCATCAACATCCCCATAGCTACTAGCCTTTATTCACTTCACTTCCACGAATGTTTTTTCTCGACTGAATGTGCATTTCATCAACATCCCCATAGCCTCTAGACCGCGCTTTGTGATCAGGAGGAACGTAAACACAGATGCCCATGTTAACTCATCGTCAAACATTGTTAGCCTACGACAGCTATGTCAAGAGTCTCAGAAGATTGTTTGATCTTTCAAAATGAGGCCTGCGTCTTTGTTTTTCCAGGAGATATTATTTTTCGTCGCTGCTGGTATATACGAGTTTGTGTTCCGCAAAGACACGTGCATTGATTCACCATTCAATTGTGGTATTTGACAATGCATGAAGCATATTGCAATTTTCAGAACATTTTTCCCTGATGACATGGAGAAATTCGTGTATTTGTTTATGACACTTAATTTATGCAATGTGTGATAGCCTCTTCCGTTCCTGTAAAGCGCTGGAATAAATGTACGATAGCAGACACACAAGTCTCTTAATCGACAACTTGAAAATGAAAATCGTTATTTTTCAGTATGGTTATACATATATTATATTATATTATATTATATTATATTATATTATATTAAATTATATTATATTATATTATATTATATTATGGTTATATATTTCATCGATAACGTCGTTAATATATTGATATATTTTCGCAAACCTATTTTAGTCAAATAGCGGTAGGGAAAAACAATGTTAGACTCAGTGAAAATATGAACAAGAAAATCATGTGAGAAGCGCATTCCTTGGTCATCAATCAAAATTGTATATATATTGTTAGGGAATAGTATAAATTTATTCATATTTCTGACCAACAATTATTCCATTTTCATTTAAACTTTCCAGTTCCGCAATTTAGGTTTTGAATACTTTCAGGATTTTATTCATTCATGTTTTGAACCTTAGCTGGAGTGAACTGTTCGACATAGGGCAATGTAGATAACCAGTATTTGAAGCAAATGTGTGATAACTTTGTTTTTTAAATAAGTACCAACCTGCAAGACAGTGCACGAGTTACAACTGAGATGGTCCCCCAGCAATATAAGAAATCTGCACGATTAAAGTAATTGCTCCCGAAATCTCGTTTATATGGCAGCCTAGTTCGTGCATCATAATTCTACACAATTCATTATTAAATCTCGGCATCATGAGCAGATTGTTGATAACATCAGCGCGGTCAGCTCTGTATCAATTAAGAATGCAATGACTTTTGAATGCAATAATGAATGCATGACTTTTGAATGCAATAATGAATTCATGACTTTTGAATGCAATAATGAATGCATGACTTTTGAATGTAATAATGTTGATACAGGACTTCTAACCTCTCATTGAACTCAACTCGAGATGCCGTCCGATACCGTTACCAGTATCAGGCATGAGGGATATGACATTCTGGATCATGTGCAATACACTTGTGTAATTAATAGTTATCATTATTAAATCATCTTGTAAGTACACCACCAATAATTCTATCGATGAGTGTGCATCTCCCACAGCATGAAAGATGTATACGGTTGAAGCTAAGCAGGCATGTAATAATGCAATGCAATGCTGTACATATAAATAATTGGTGAAAATTTCCATTTAAATTTCATAATAATTACTTTGAGCGTCTATCATACTCGATGTTAAACGTCAAGTAATACTATTATTTTTTCATTCAGAAAAAATAACTCGATGTTAAACGTCAAGAAATACTGTTATTTTTTCTCATTCACACAATTTCACGTTCAAAAATTTTGCTGTTGGCTTAATTTGCAATTCTGTTTTAAAAATTGTTCCAATTTCTTTCCAATCCTCATTTTATTCTAAAGTTCAGCCGGATTCAAGTGTTCCAGTATTGCTTGCTGTCCTAAATAATACAAATATCGACTAACATTCAATGCTGAAAAGGTTAACATTATCGGCAACCTTTAGACTCACGGGCAAACTCAGTCATTCCATGAACTTCTACTCGTGAATCTTTTCACACTCAATTTATTTTACTTAATTTTTTTTTATCCGGTGTTGGGTGTCGTTCTGGGTGAACAATTTATTTGGAACTTGAATAATTTTATTTTGGAAAGAAAAGTAGTGATGATTCTTCTTTTGGTGCAAAGTTCAGATAAATGAATGATGTCTAACCATATAAACTGTTTTTATTCGTTCAAGGTAAACTTGCGTGTTTTTTGCGACCTTTCAGGACGTTTTTGTTTAATTTACACTCGTAAGTTGAATTTTTAATGCCATTGAAAACAGAATACATTTCTGAGACGACACTTTTCATAAGGCAATGTCTGCGATAATAAAAAAATAAAGAAAAAAATAAAATTAAAGGGGTATAGTAATTAAAGTGAACCATAAAATCACAATTTAAATTGCTTATAAGGTGTCCTTTAAACCTTCAAGTTGTGTTAGGCTGCTCATTACCTTACGTACTCTCAATATTAGCCTCATACACCAACATTGCACAAGTCGCACATTTATATTGCGGGCGTTGGTCATCTTTGAGTCTGTCACGTGTATGTTCCACGCGTCTGCTCCTCATAACTAATTCAAATGTCTCTTGCTTGCGTTGGTTAGCCTTGACTCCTTCCAACGTTATGGTGTTCTTCGCTTATTACAGATTCTCAGTGTCAGTGTGCATCAATTTTAAGATTTTCTCATGACATTTCGAGCATAACTAAAAAAAATATGACTCAGTACTCACTGCAGTGAGTGACAGAGAGCGCATTTTCTCGTCGACGAAAACTTGAGGTCATGGACGGACGGACAGACAGACGGACATGGCGAGCACAATAGTGCATTTTTTCCATAACTGAGAAAATGCGCTAATAAGAGAGCAAAGTCAGATATGACAAGATTTTTTTACTTAACCCGCAGTAATTGACGGAAGCCATGAATTTTATATTTAATGAAGAGTTAAATATCTTTATTTCGGCCGATTTATCCACACGAAAAAGTAGCATCCTTCGGACCGGGGACGACGAGCTTCAAGGGAGTCTTCGAATGGACGCGTTCATGTTCTCTTAATGAATGAATCCAGGTTCTTGTGGTTGTTATATATGTTGCTCGACCTCCTGAGTAAAAAATTCCTCCTTCAAAGAAGGCATCAATTCGATTTCACTTGTTTAGCGCATTTTCTCATTTATGGAAAAAATGCACTATTGTGCTCGCCATGTCCGTCTGTCTGTCTGTCCCTCAGTCCGTCCGTCCGTCCGTGACCTCAAGTTTTCATCGACTTGAAAATGCGCTCTCTGTCACTCACTACAGTGAGTACTGAGTTATATATTTTTTTGTTTAGCTGTAAGAAAATGTTTAAATTATTTTCGGTTTTTAATGCCAGCAAGGTAAGGATGAATCAGCTCACAAGTTTCCGAGAAAGATTTCAAAGCTTCGATTCTGTTTAAATAATCTAAAATAAATGTATTATTGTCTTTGGAAAAATTTGCAAGGTTGTATTTACAATTGAAATTACCACGTAACATCAGTTGCAATATAAAATATTATTTTTAAAGTGCCATATGAAGCCATATGGGAAACATTAGACTTGGGGTAATGATGTTGATGTTTAAAAATTACCAACTCAAATAGTACATTTGAAATCTGATTTGCCAAACAAAAATGATATGCAAACTACTCGGAAGATACAAAGAAAAATTTCTTAACCTGTCTTTAAAATTATTTATATTCTCACACTCACAAATAATCGGTCTTAAATTTCCAGTCAATTTATTTCCCGACATGATCAGCCCGCAATCAGATCCCAGAAACTCGGAAGACACTAGCGCCTCTCATGCGACGCTCGCACAATTATTGGCACAGCCAAGCGCCCAATCCAGAATGAGCTCGGCTCGCCGTTTCAATAAGGAAATGCCTTTTGTATGACGACCATTCAGGAGCAACAAAGCGGTTCTTTCAGAACCGAATCTTGCATTTCATGGAACTCATTCACCGTGGATACCGAGATGTCCTGGCCGGTAATTCAGAATTATTCAGTGCACATGATTGCTGCTGCGACTGCATGCCGGGATGATTATATTCATTGTGATGCAGTCATAGCCGTGCGTGAACGTTGCTTCGTATAACGCAAATAAATTGAATGCGTGGCACGTAGCGCCTATATATTCGCAGAATAAATCTCCACGCATTCTCATTCAATTGTGTCTTTTACATTGACCAAGATTTTATCACGTTTTTCTTGACTTCGTTTCGTGTCTGTCTGTCATCAAATATTCAGACCTTAATTTAGAGCTCTTCTGAACATCCTAGAAACTTTAAATTTGGCATGCATGCTTATACTGCCTAACAATTCAAGATTCGATCATCTGAAATAATAATTAACATTTTTTTTAGAAAAAATAAAAAAATAAAACAAAAACACGAAAAATTCACGGTTTTGGAATTGAGTTTTTTCTCGAACATCCACACTTGCCAACCCTGGAAATTGATTTCAATTGCTAAAATTGCTAACTAAAAAGTAGAAAATAAATAAATATAAAAAAATTATTTAAAAAAACAAGTTTTTCTGGTTTTTACAAAACTAAAATAATGAAATAAAACAAATAAAAAACTGCTAAAAAAACACGTTTTCTTAACGGACAAAAAAAAGAAAACATTTACTCATGCATAACATTTTACATAACTAAATGTTATGTAAGAGTAAATGTTTTTATTTTATGTCCGTTAAGAAAACGTGTTTTTTAAACAGTTTTTTATTTGTTTTATTTAATTATTTTTAGTATTGTAAAAACCAGAAAAACGTGGTTTTTAAAAAATATTTTTTATATATATTTATTATTTGCATAATATTCCGTCACGTTCTCTCAGTACATGTTCGAATGAGCTGAATATGTTCTCTGTCACTCATGTTTAGTATCCTCGGATCATATCTAAATTCGCAGCTTAAATTAATCGTAAGAAGCCTACATATTGAAATATTTACTGACAAATAATTTGAGCATGTGGAATTCGTTCCATTTTAAATTTGACTAAAGTCCAGGAGGGCAGAAAAAGTTGGAAACTTTAATTGAATCTTTTATCAGCAAAAGTATTAATTTATTTTTAATAATTCTATGTTTTATTTCGATAGCAATTTATAGATGTTATTGCCGATACCAAGCAAAGTGTGGTGGAATAGGCCATACTATCACTTCAAAGGAAACCTCAGCCAGGATTTGCTGTTAAATAAACTTCTGTGGACAAGCCAATTTGACTTAAAAGAAAGGAATACTTAAAATAATTCACTGGGAAACTTATTTATTATAGTTATATCCAGGGCAACTTAGGGGAACCGACTTTATTGCACGTATTTCTAGTGGGAGCCTTTTTTCTAGCAACCAATGCAACCAACTCAAGTAGGTTCCACTAGGTTGCCCTGGATATAACTGTTATAAATAAGTTTCCCAGTGATTATATAATAGTTTTATCCTGTGTTCAGGCGGCTGCGGCGAACTAAAATCAACATGATCGCTACAGTCGCTTGAATGTGTGCTTGTTTGCTCAAGGAATACGTTGTGCAGATAAAAGAATAGAAAAAATTTATTTCCAGGACAAAGCCACTCGATATTGTTTTTGAGATAATTGTACATTGTTTTTATTACGATTTTCATCGCTATTACATAACAGCATTTACTAACGGAAAATTTGTTGATGATTGGGTTTAATAATGCCGGGAAATGATTAAGTTAAACTCATAGTGCAGGTCTCCTCTTCGGAAATACTTAATTTTTCTATTACAATTATCGGCTTTTTCACTGAGGCGATGTGCGATAAGATTGTGCGATTTAAATACGCCACTGAACGATGCATTTGTACCTGTCAAATGAATGTTCCGACCAGCGCTACAGGTACCGTAGTTAGTACTTCGTATAAAGAGTCCAATAAGCATGATTCCTAAATTCCAATATTTTGGAATTACCAAAATAAATCTTGCATTCCAATATTTTACAAGAAAAACATTTGAGTTGCTGCTGATATTGAATATTTAGTAGAAATTGCGTTGGCATGCTAGGCTTTATCTCTGACGCTGTATTGTGTCTATCGACATGCCGCGCCGACTCCATTAACTCTGACGCTAGCACGCGAAATGACGTCCCAACGCAAAACATGTAGCGCCTCTGCAACTTCGAATACATATGTTTCTCTATATTTTGTTGTTCTTTCAACTATGTTTTTTTTTTAAACTGAAGTACTGAATCAGCAATGAAAATTTTATGATTAGTTCTTTTTAGACAAGATTGAATTTTGGGAATGATTTGCATACCTTCAAGTTCTTGCTAGAAATTCTGATTATCTGCACCTGTTACATCTTAAATGATGGATTTCACGGGGTTGTTCCCATGATTTTTCGTCGAATAGTGGGTGAAAAACTAATTAAAAAGTGAACTAGAGGTGGGCTTAGAATTAAAATTTTCTCTCTCGGTCTTGTTGAAAACAACAAACTTTCGCCTTTAAATCTTTAAATATCTGAAAACGATTAATAATTTATTGTTTCTGCTCACACATTTTCTTATTCGAACTTAAAACCACCCCCTCTAAAAAAACATAAATAAATGACTGAAACATTATGGAGTTAAGTTTAGAATTTTTAGTAAAAACAAACGGCGGTGCTAGAAATTACTTTGTCGAGTGTAGTTTAAACGAGAGAGAACGGAAAATGTGCTCCAGAGAAAGTAGATTTGTTTACTTCGCATATTTCCCCCTCAGTTTACATTAATTATTAGTTTGTGCACGATTAATAACTATCACAATTAAGTGTGGATAACTTCTGAGACATTCTCAAAATATATTCTCTTGAAAAATAATTATAATGATATTTGTTAATAATTGATAATTTGCTTCCGTAGCCCAGCTTTACATATGTTTAGCACCAATGCTTCAGTCTCATGCACCATTACTCCATCCGCAGATACAATTAATTTTTTACTCTAATTAGCGGCAAGAAGAAAAACGTCCACCATCAGTCACATTTTTCTACGATTAAGGGAACGAAAACCATCATTTATCGTTACATTTTTACTAATATTTTTCATATATACAATAATAATCGTATATTTGTCATGATAATATCAACATTTAAGTCTAAGGAGATCTATCTTTCGTTTCATCTTGCAGTGATCATCACCTTTGCAATCACTTCTTTCATTCACAAATATTTCACTTCAAAAATTATATTGTATAACAGAAATGCAGAGACACTAAATTTTTTTAGCAATTTTATCTTTAGTATTACCAGTAACCACAAATTTGATACTATTTCAAAATTTGATGGAAAAATACTAAAATAAAATGAGAGTGCTTGGGTTCAAATTCATCGGGAATCGAATTTAGAGAAACATTTAAATTTTTCATAGATATATGAACAATAATCAGGACCAATGAATCCCTTGAACATCGAAATTATTTACAAACTTTTTCATTTAACTCCACTTAATTTAATTTTTCTCAGTGTTACTTCTCACTAAACATGTCACTTCCACACACTTCAAAAGTTTAAAAATACGATAAATATCTAACATGAGCCACATTGTACAGCACCATGATAAATCTACACTTATTCGTACAGAATGCTTATATACAGGAAGACTTTCGTTCATTTTATATATATTTATATAAGCTACGTATCATGCAAGCAACATCTATCTGTGATGCGCTCAGAACGTCTTAGGTTCTATCACGATATGCTTGGATTTTGGTATTAACGCTAAAAAGCTCCGGCATAAAAGCTCGACTAGGAGATAATAGTGAAACAGAACATGTAAATACAAGCTTTATTTTAGAAAGGCCTCATATCTTCCAGATGAATTTTTGTTAAATATTTTGAGGCAAATAAATTATTCCAAACAATCCCTTGCATTCCTGAGCAAGGTAATCTATGGAAATTCACGATAAAAATTGTTTAGCTTGTTTATTCATAGGACATTGTTGAATCGAGATAAATACCGGCAATTTCTCAAATATTCAACGTACCGTCTATCATAATTTTTTCATTATAGCAACAGCCTGATACTCCGGTTTAATACAATAAAATTTGTAAGAAAGCGAGCAGATACACGATAAATTTACTACTTCTGTTCTTACGGCAGCCAATAGATACGTAAGTATCTACGTGAGTTGAATCAATAGATACGTAAGTATCTACGTGAGTTGAGTCAATAGAAATGTAAGTATCTACGTGAGTTGAATCAATAGATACGTAAGTATCTACGTGAGTTGAGTCAATAGATATGTAAGTATCTAAGTTAGTTGAGTCAATAGATATGTGAGTATCTACGTGATTTTAGTCAATAGATACGTAAGTATCTACGGGAGTTATGTCAATAGATATGTAAGTATCTACGTGATTTTAGTCAATAGATATGTAAGTATCTACGTGAGTTATGTCAATAGATATGTAAGTATCTACGCGAGTTCAGTCAATAGATATGTAAGTATCTACGTGAGTTGAGTCAATAGATACGTAAGTATCTACGCGAGTTCAGTCAATAGATATATAAGTATCTACGCGAGTTCAGTCAATAGATATATAAGTATCTATGTGAGTCCGAATAGAGCTCATGTAAAGGTTCATATTAAATATTATATTCAGGCCAAGTTCTTTTAAACTCATTTAAACTTATTCAAATATTAGAATCAAGTTACGCTTCATGTACTTTAGCTATTGCCGAGTGAGCGAAATTACGATGCACAAAGTATGAACAGTTAATAGCTTCTAAACATAGGCTTCAAATTTACAGAAAAATTCATATGTAGCCACTTCACAAAACCATTTGTCAGGTTGAATCTTAATTATGGCGTCGAATGCAGTCATTGCAAATTATATACTTAATTAATGGAATTTAAGTTCTCAACTTACGGCCTGGATTAATGTTTATTAATAATCAATGATGATTGTGTAATTTGATAAGGTAAGATTAATTTGTTTGGAGAAACGTGAATTCAGATTTGAAATTCAAAATTTTTGAAATTATATTTTGAAATAAAACTACTGTCATTGAAATTTAGAAATATTTGGTTTTTATTCTGTATAGGAGCGTGACAGCTAAAATTGGCAAGAATATTACGCTGAAGGTTTATGATCGGCTAAATCTTCCTCCCTAAAGGCACACACAATGCGGAAATAAAACATTGGAAGCTCTTTCCTAGCCTTATAAAATACAAGACTAAGTTAAAAATGGCATAGCAAGCGGAAAATGGTCGCAATTCAAATCTCTGAAGCTTATTGGATTTTTGGTGTAGCTCCGAGAAACGTGGACTGTTGGAACTGCAGATTGAATTACGATAAATAAAGAAGTGATGTGAAAGCATATGTTGATGTTAAGATATTTCCAACACCAATCATGTTTTCCCATCTCTTTTTAACAGTGGTTTTTATTTTGAAATGATGATTGGCAATGCAGTGGAAATGTAATTGCTCATAACCTATAAACTTGGGAATTTGTATTAGCATTAATTTATTCTGGAGTAGTAACCTAATTTGATGGTAGAGGGTAAGTTTCATGTCAGTTGTGGAGACACCAAATATTACGATCTGTTATACTGTAGCTACGTATTATGTTCCGCGAAGTCTTAAATAAATAATTCTCTGCGCATCCAAGAAATTACGGCGATTTTTTTTTCAGTACAAAAGCAACACGTTTTGAAATATTATGCTTTCTTTCATTGATTTTATATTGCTTGTTCGTCTGTTTTAATATTTGAGAGGAATTACTTGAATGTCTTAAAGAATATTTAATGAGTATATGTGAATAGGTATGAACTAGGAAATTTTTGATGTATATATGACGTTAATTTCTCACTTTATATTCACTTATTTTTTCCAGAAAGTATTAAATTTCTAGTGACTTACCTAAAAACCTCAGAGGAATAAGTTTTTCTTCAAAATTATATATCGAAACAAGCGTAGATATCTCTTATACACGGGAATACAGGATGCAAATTACGCAAGTGTAGAAATAATGATAGATGATTGCACGGATCAGTATGACAAAGTATTATTTCTTTCGGTGTAAAACGCAAAATTCGCATGGACGAAATGCTAAATGCATATATTTCCTCATCAATATTAAAGATATTCGAATGGTTTCATTTTCACGTAGACCGGGGCCGAAAAACTGCTACTTATTCTAGCTCGACAGAATCCGGTACATGAAGCATTAAAAATGCAATACCAAATCAAATGTTGCTCCTTAATTCATCAACATGCACAGAATATATCAATACTAAACACTTATTCCTATACAAAACTTTCATCGTCTAAATCAGGAATACCTCTTCTGACCACATACTTGGGATTGGCCTTAACTTCCTGCATGAGATGATAGCGCTCACCGACCCCTGCCAGTGTATTCCTGTAAGGCGACTGCGTTGGTGTCCTGCGGTTGTCAGGATCCTTGGCGTGATGGATCAAGGAGTCGTACTGGTCCCGGCTTCTGGGTAGGGTGGACACGTGGTGGCTGGGAGAATACGCGGACCGGCTGCCGTACTCTTCGGGTAGTGGAGAGAGGGCGTTCACGGGTGGCATGGATATCCTCGGGTAATTTCGGTGCGTGGTTTGTACGTGAGGATTGGAGATGGGGAAAGCGGGTGATGAGGTTCCGGAAGACGATGGTGATAGACTCATGATGTTCGCTGAAAATCCTGGGGAGTATGATGACTTGCTTAGGCTGTCGTAGTATCCAGTAGATCCGTTAGGTAAAAGTGGACCGCTGAAGGAAGAGCTTTTCGCTGGAATGCTTTCTGCAAGTAAAATGATTACGGGATGAATGGAATAGTTGTTATTCGGCGGTAATTAAACAAGTTTGGGAATAGTGGTTCCTTGCTTTCCACCCCTATACGTTTTTACCTGCGTTTTTTAACCTTTTACTTCCATAACTTAATCTAAATAATCTATCTTTCACAGTTCGGTAAACTAATCAGTTAGTTACTTCACAAAAACGTAGCAAAGTAGAAAGCTTCTTAAAATGGATTCCGTACCTTTTACGCAGGTATCCGGGATGGGCGAGTCTCCAACTCCAGTTCGCTCGACTCGTCCGTTTTCGAGAACCATGACCCTTTTCTTGGGCTTGCTGGGCGCAGCGTCATCGTCGTCAGTGGTGGGTTTCTTAAGGGCTCCATCACGCGGTGGTTCTTCTAGGGGCTTAACAGGGGAACTTGCTTTGGTTGCGGGAGGAGGGGAAGGTATGCGGCTGATAGGTGCTGATGAGCCGCTGGTTACGTTACGTCTCCATCGCGTGATGAAGACCAGCAGTAAAATAAGCACCACGAACACCCCCACGATGCCTAGGAATATTGCTATCAAAGGGGAGTAGATGAACGGTTTCGTCTCACCTGCAATCAATAAAAAACGTTTCAATTAAAACAAAGATAATCTGCAATTGACGCATATGAGATTAACTTTTAGATGGAAAATACGAGCTCATATATAGTTATAAATTCCGTTGAATTTTATCTATAGATCTCTCTATAAAGAAAGGGCTTCTTCTAAAGTGGCATATTTAATAATAATTCGAGGTACGGAAAATTAACATGATATATTTTGAAAACCTTTGTAATTGAATTTATTTTACCTTTTTATCAGAACGGTTCACGCTGATGCCATATAAAGTTACAACAGGGTCACACACACATTAGTTGGCACATTATTTTTAATCTGCCTTTTTGGAGCTAAAATTCGTTTATATATACATAGTATTCATCCCTGGAGTATTTAATTGTTTTAACCGAATTATCTCGGGTTTTGAATTACGATATTCTTCTTAATTAATTAAAGACATGTATATGCAAGGTACGTAATCTCATAATGTAAAAAACGTAACAATATTCAATAGCTTATGTAAATGTTATCCTACAATGAACTGAATCCCCGAATGTGGTCAAAGGTAAAAATAGATCCAGACGTTTGTTTGTTTTTTTTTTATCTTAAGAAGAACCGCTAATTATGCTGATTGAGTAGTGCAAGCGAAAATTTATTTAGAACATATTTTTATCGCTAAAAACGATAGAAACTTTTAATTTGTGATGGCCAAATTTATGGTATTTCTCATTTCAATATACATTAGTCTTGATAAGGTATGTTCACTACAAAAATTATGAATGAGCCAACAATATGTCCATAAAATCTCAAATTTATTATTCCTTATTCCTGACAGATATTCGAGATCAAGAATGTCAAAAAACTTCCAACAATGCTTGATCTTTGTTTTGGCCGGACGTTAGGCGCCGCCGCCGTGAGATCCTAGACTAACCTTACGCTTATGGTTCCATTCATGCCAAAAAGTCTATTTTACTAACAATAAGAAGCCTTATCACCTCACCTGGCACACTTTTTTTCTCCATATTTTTTCCACGATAAATATTAGGAAAGTATTTATGTCTTCATACGCATAATATGGTAAAAAAATTCTAGGCAATAATGATATCAGTCTTTTTTAGATAAAGTTTAGAATTAGAATTTCATATTCATTTTAGCAATTGTGTTTTGATATTTTTCGTACGATGCGTTAAAAGTTTTTCTATTGAAAAAAATTTGGTGCCTTGCTCCTACCCATAAATCGATGTGACAACGTTGAACGAGCAGAGAAAGAGCATTTATTTTTTGTGCGAAACTTAAAATGAATAACCATTATTCTAAGAACAAGAGCATCCATGAAAAATGTTCTAGAAACATTCTATACTTTGTGTATTTAAGAATATAAATTCAGAAAAAAATCAAAGAAATTTTTTTTTCTAAAACGACAACAAAATGCATGGAATGTGGCTATAAAGGTGCATGCTGCTTTCAGGTGTCAGGGTCATGTAACAAACATGCACTCTAAACAATCATGTATCATCTACATTTAGGGATACACAATAATTCGCGTTGACTACATATTTTATTTCGAACTTTGCTCCCGGTCGTGAAATAAATCGCAGAACCTGGCAATAACTAACATGCAACAATGCATTATAGAAGAATATATTTTAGCTTGTGTGGTAAGAAAGACGCAACGTAATTGATAGACCCAAGTCACTGATCCGTAGGTTTTTTGATGGGTGTAACGAAAATGGAAAAGTGGTGCAGAAAATATTATGTACAGAAATTAGACTCAGTAGGAAACATATAAAATCAGTGGCTTGCTGTTGAGTGCCAGTGCTGGAAATTAAGGGTGACTGTGCGACGGTTTCTAAGTCGTAAGCTAGTGCATGATTGCGATCTCCTGTGCACGATAAGAGTCGCCCCTCTTCCGAATTGTTAGCTCTTGCTGAGAAAGTTTGGATTTTCTTACTCACCCATTCTCTTCTCAGCAACCTTGAGAGTCGAAGCTGTTAAGGAAACTGTTTGTGATCTTCCCTTAGCATTAAATGCTGATATTCTGATGACGTATGTTTTGCCGGGCTCCAAAGTTTGCACGGAAAATTGTGGCTCATCGGAGGTTCGGTTCAAGTGGAGGGATCCTGACTCGTCGAATATCTGCGAGAAGATGAGTGGAAACATTTGAAAATAATTATTTATCGTTTCAAACGTATCGCATTTGTGTGGCTGTGATTTCTTACTATTGAAGTGTTCTCGTTTTGCTATTAGTAACTCAATTTATTGACAAATTTACGACACTTTACCTAAGTAAAAGTAAACATTAGTTGTATCAGGGTGGGATAGCCGTTAAGTATTTCTTAAGTTCCAAAATCAGGTTTTCAGTCATTAGATCGTAAAAGGAAAGTGAGTGACAGAGAGTGCATTTTCTCGTTGCCGAGTATCGTGGATACTCGGCAACGTGAAATCACAAACAGACAGACGGACGGACATGACGAGCACAATAGCGCTTTTTTCCATAAATGAGAAAATGCGCTAAAGACATATCAGTTAGCAATTTCCTTAGCATAAAGAACCTCTATTGACGCATTATTATTATATGTTCATTGTTGTAGTCCATACCTCTGCCATGAAGTGTTGTCCCACTCCACCGTCAAAGCCTTGTAGACACGCTACTTCAATGTTCTCTGCAGTATTGTTGAGAATCTCACACCCTTCAGGAGGAGACGGAGGGCCTGTAAAAGCATTCCAGAGCATGGAGATCTCCTTCAGTCTTCTACATCAAACACACGTAAGCTTAAAGGGGGCGCTGAATAACGCGCGATTGCTTTCCAGGAGTGTTATCGCTGCCCCCATAGGACACTTCACTTGTATGCAACCTGTTTGTTGTCATCGAAGAATAACGAATAACGATGTTATTTGTTAGAATAACGATGTAAGAGACCTTTGTTCACTATATAAAATCGAGGAACTACGTCGGACAATGTCCTAATTTCGTGTGGGAAGAGAATTGTGTGAAAAAATTTTTGTGGATGTATTTTAAGTAGAAAATTTTAGTGATAAAATTACAGTTTACAGGAGCAGAAGCATTCATTCTCACTCGTTTATGAGAATAATTCGAATACGAAAGAAATTCTGAAACGAAATAGAAAAGAACATGTACGAACAAGCCAAATCTTCAAGCATGTTTACAATGAAGCCTACGCCTATATGCACAAAAACAGACCTCAGATCATTAGAACATACATGAGTTATGTGATGAAGCTAGTGGAGGCGAATACGTTTTCAACATGAAAAATCACGATGCAATTCTCCCCACGAATAGCACGAGCGCAGCTTCGATAGATCGCGTTCATTTAGCAGCATGCAAACTATATTGCCCGAACGTGGACCATCAGAAGGCTTTGTTCAACTTTGAAAGGATTTTCGAAACTTAATACGATTATGTTTTCAGCAGATTAATTAAGAAAAAAAAATATATATTCAGATCTATTAACGAATGAAATGAGAGTTTTTCGTAGCCCAGATGGGCATTTTCAGTGATTAACACTGACTAACATTCTCAATCTTTATTGAAATTAATAAAACAGCATTTTAAATGAATTTTTGTTTCATGAAACGTTTTATCGGACACAATGGTGAGAACGCTGTACATTAGCTGTCAAATAGTCCACTCACTCCCATCGAAGCTGCAGTTAAGATAATGGGCAAGGTGTGTGTAGGGGCAAACCAAGGTATGCTGTCAACAAGTTTAAAAGAGACTGCAGGTCGAGAATTGGAATCGCCGAAGAATAACAAGAACAGTGACATAGCTCTTTGTTTCTCGCTGTCTCTCTAAAAAGGCTGAAAAGGAAACGGGCGATCGAGCAATTCACGATAAAGTTACAAACCGCCTGCTTGCGCTGTTTGACGAGTCGGAGGCCTCCTTTCGATGCCTGCAATACCGAGAGTATTTGTGAACAACGGTCGTGCGTGTCGTCAAGAATCAGGTTAGGAAAATTATTGTGAGTCAGTCAAACAAATTTTGTCAAAACAAATCAAATTGTGAATTAAATTAATAAAAGAGAATTACATAATACGGTTAATTAAGAACCAGCGAATTCATGTATACGGGCAAAGAAATTGGAGGCATGACTTCAACATAAAAAGTGAAAGGGAAGTGAACAAGACGATAAATTTGTTAACTTTCAACAACTTGAGTGAAAAACCTATTATATCAGTCCAATAAGAATCACAATATAATTTTTTGAAAAGAAAAAATTCTTGATTAACTGAATGGCCGCTCTAAAAAAATTATTGCACCAATGCTACAGGCAGGGCATGTTGAGCGAAGAGGCATATTTTTGTTTCCTTTTTGGTTTTACAGCAAATAATGATCGCCCATGCGTGCCCTCTGCTGCTTCCTTAAAAAATGCTGGCGTCCCGAAAAAAAATTGAATAATGGGATCTGCATTATTGGGAAATCGAATGTGGCTGCTGGATGGAAAGTGGAAGAATTTGAAATTTCGGGAAAAAAACATCTGACGCTTTAGGTATGTAATATAGACACATCAGAGCGTCATCAATGGAATTGAACACTAAGAATCCTAAACCAAGTTGCCACAACAGTAATTTTGAGCCTATGCAGTCATAATGAAGATATAGGACAATCAAATCAAATCACAGCATTCTTCAATTGAGAGCTATCAATTCCTGCAACGATTTTCCATAGTTAATTGGTGAATATCGAGTCAGGCGGTAATGTGAATAACACCTTTTTCTTTATAAACATTTATCATACTGAGGTTGACTGGCGTATAGTTTACGAGGTTTATTATTTGAAAAATACCATCTGACCATCTGTTTTTATGCGGGTAGAGTATAATATATAACTATTTTTCACGATAATTAATGCTAGTAATTATTGTATGCAATACGGATTGTATGCTTATTTATCACACCACGCTCATTTTATCAGGTGCAGTTGTCAATTATTTTTTAAAACACGATAATAAATTCAGTTGAAGTTTATTCTTTGCTAACTCATTCCCAAGATTTATTTTACATTTCGAATGGGGAGACTGACAAGGCCACGCGAGATACTGTATACGATGTCAGTTGAACACTTGCAATCCGTCGTTTGACCAGAAGTGTGTCGGTGATCGATGCGTTGTTGATACATCTGACGTTTTTTTTACCACGTATACCGGCAGCTACATGAAGATTTCATGAAGGTTGCGAATGTTTTACGCGAGACGGTAAGAATAGCCCCACGCAATTTCTCTCGTTCAATGAGAATCGACAACAAGAACTAAAGATCAAATAGAGAGGAACTCGCCGGAGAAATCATATAGAATTTAGCATAGGTCATAGAGTGGATTTTTGGTACCTAACATGATTATAGTACCTAAGAATGACCTGCAATATAATTTTCTAAAATTGTCTGCAGCACATGCAAGTAAATGCTGTAAAAAGGTTATGCTGTAAAATGACAGAAGAAGTGGCGAAAAACTGTGAAAAAATACATTGGCCAGACTCAGCACAAATAGAATGATTTATTGATTACTTCCATTGGACGGCTGGACGAAAAACTGACCGCCAGCATCAGATAATATTTCTACGGTGTTCATAAGTTAATATTTCTTATTGATTTGCTATTGTTTTGCATCAGTTGGCTCATGAAAACTTCTCACTATAAGAACGGAGACTGAACCGAATTAAATAAATAAAATCATAAGGATGTTTGGTGAACTCTTCTTTGCGACCACCACAAGTCTCGACATGGTGGACAATAGGAGAGGCAACACTACAGTGATGTTAATTACACAACATGCACCCCAACCACGCAGTGATTTTTCAACACGATAAAGAATTTTGTAAGGAGTTGAAGATTGATAGAGTATATGTTCAGTCTAGAAATGCCTAGCACCTTACGGACCAGGTAATATGTCCAGTAGCTAGCTCAAACCAACGTCAAGATTTTGTCCAAAGGCACGTTCTTTGACATTCTCTGAAAACGTCACGCAAAATACAAAAATCGGTAACAGTACTTATATTATCAGTCTGCTTTTATCGCAAGTACAAAAGGAATTTAGAAGCAAAGAAAACGCCAAGCAAATTCACTATATCGAAATTGAAAACGTTACGGAGTCCAGCTCCATCATCAGTTCGACAAACTAAAAATGAAAATTTTTAGTTTGGCGCTTTCTTTGCTTGGCGTTTTATTTGCTTTTAAATTCCTTGTGAATCGGTAACAGGCCACGGGTTCATTTTTTCATGGGCCACTTTATTCATTCTTCACTTTGACTTTGCCGATTGTATTCATATAAATTTTGAGAAAATCTGTCTTCCCATGCTGAAGAAGTGGATTACAGCTGGATTTTAGAAGTTGAAAAAATTAGGGAATTGTCCAAGAATCCTATATTATATCACAACTCCTGAGATGTTAAGATGGGTTAGAAGTTGCTAGATTCCCGATATGCGTCCGCTGATGTTGAGTCGATTCATCTGCATCGGAACCATTTGAACTGCTGCTTGAAAATGGAGCGAAAGGACAAGGATTGACTCGGATTAAAATTTCTCACCAATTTGTTCTCCCGTATTCTTTCAATGGCAATTTTGTATATTTTCGTTTAGACAAATTTGGAAATAGTGCTTGGTTTCTAATATTTTAAATTCATTTTGGGACGTTATTAGTTTGTATCTGCAGTGCTTGTGAGACCATTCATATAAATAAAAAAATTATATTGCAGTACGCCATTTAATATCAAATAAAGGAATGCTAATTATATAGGATAATGTAAATAGCCTGTTGTCGATCCACATCATACCATTGAGGTAATACTAACTCACACTTCAATTTGCTATCGGAAAATATCTAGTGGCAAGACTTACGATATTGTGGGTCAACAATATATACTTTACAACGAATACACATTCATAGCCTTGTACTAATTAAACTTTTGGTGTGTTGATTGATGTTGACTTTGCTTTAAATTTCCGCAGAATTGGTTTACACTTATCAAAATCGTTGTAAAGCCATTGCCTTGCAGCAAAATCTGTGCCACTCATCCGCTCATTTTCAGCGGTCTCTTCTTGTCTACTCAGTCGCGTCGGCAGTGGAAACGTAATCAAAATATTTTGATAATCTGCAGTCCATTAAACTTTAGCAGCTCAAAAGTTCATGCGACTATCGTTAAGCCCGTGAGTAGAAATGAATCAATATTATTCCTTTATTTAATATACAATGATTTTCAAGTCAGAAATTTTCTAACAATTTCAGTTGAACGCTGCACAATTTTGGTGTAAAATACATGAAATATAAAAAAATATCCTGCATTGGAGTACGTAAATAAGTATAAATTTTGCTTTAAATGAAAAAATTGAGCGTTTTTTCACCTCATGGGACCAGGGAGGATAAACCTCCTCATGTGTAGGTGTTTCAACGAACAACAATCACATGCAACACCGAACTAACCTGCCGGTATGATTGTGAAGACGCAGGCCTTCTGTTGAACTCCCACAGAATTGTTGGCCCAACACAATAACGACCCGTAGTCTTTGTCGGACGTCCCAAGGAAAGAATAATGAGAGACGAGTTGTCCTCGATGAGAAGAGATGCCTTTGTATTTGGAGTAGGTACGTTCCGAGCCGTTCAACTTCCAGTGAAACGTGGCTCTAAGACAAGGGAAATGCAGCCGATTAAAAAGTTATGTATACTTTTGATAAGTTAACATCTAATTAGAAAACTAGTTTAGCAATGATCCATGTGAATTACTTATCTCATCCAAGTAATAATCATATAAGAATGAAGTCAATTTTCATACGCCAGAAAAGTTTATCTTAATTTCATACGCTTGTTTTAAATACAAAAACATTTGGTTGGCAAAATAAAAGAAAACTTGAATTCTTTGGATAGGCCAGCACTTTTAATTTTCTTTTAGGAATTAAGTACAGTTTACCAATTACATGATACTAATTCTCGCGGCTTTAGTCTCTGACTTTTTTTGAAGTTGGAAACATTAAATAATTATTTTGTCTTGCATTGCTGCCAACTTTGCAATTCCACAAGATACCAACGTTTTTTTGATCTAAAAAAAGAAGTTCGTTAATAAAATCAATAACGAATTTTACTGATCCCGCTGAAATTCTTGCAATCTTTAATGGTATTTTAGCCTCGGACGTCAAAGTCGCAAACCCAACGTGATTTTGTACGCTTTACGTGCAAAGAAAATTTTTTCTAAATGTTGTTCCGATCGCTTCTTTTTAAAGCTAATCACGTTTAATCAATTTAAAAAATTTCAATATCATAAAAATTCGTTTGAACTACTCCAGTATCAATGAAGAATCTGTGTTACATAATATAAATTAATGGGGGTTAAATTTTTGGACTGAAGGTCAGCGGGCTGCCACAACACCCGAAAACGTAGAGACAATTGGAGAGAGGTTTCTGCTTTCTCCACACATTGTGAGACAAAATTTTGCAGAGCGCCTCACCTTCTTGAAAGGTGACCTTCTTTGGCCGGCTCGATCCCTTGATTTGTCTCCGTGTGATTTTTTACGGGGTTATCTAAACTCAATTGTTTACAATGACTGTCCAAGGAAGCTACCTCATTTGAAGAACAAAATACGCCAAGCCATCGCCAACATACCGGCCAATATGCTTCAGCGAGTTGAACAGGTCGACTATCTGACTGCATTGACAATGGGGGCCGTAATATGTCCGATGTTGTCTTCAAAACTAAATAATACATAAATCCAGGTAATTTCTTTTTCAATGAAATTGATATTGTACTGTCATCTATACTAGTTCTTTTTTATTGAGCTTCCAAATCAGGGAGTTTCCGTGAATCACCCTGTACTTCTCAGCCACTTGAGACCAGTTTCAAGCAACTGCCGTGGTCAACAATATCAATGTTCAAATGAAAAAATCCTTCCCTCAATCTTCCAAGAAAATTCCTCGTGTGATGCAAAAGTTGAAATTTAGTATCCACTAAAACCAAACTTTCTGTCGAGTGGCTACCTTAAACAAATTTCCATTGCTCCTCTAATATAAATTTTTGTAAAAAATAATTTTTTTTAGATAAATACAATTTTTTGTGAAAGATACAAATTTTTGTAGAAAAATTCAAATTTTTCTGAAAAAATACAAGTTTTTGTAAAAAAATAAAAATTTATATACAAAATACAAATTTTTGTAAAAAAAATTTGTAGAAAAATATTAATTTCTGCATAAAAACAAATTGTTATAAGAAATACAAATTTTTGAAAAAGAAAGTGTCAAGCACTTACCTGAGCGGGTTACTCGCCACTCTGCATGAGATGTTAACTCTTTCCCCCTTGCCCACTGCCAAGACTGCCGGCTGGTCAACCATACATTCGGGAGCGTCTGCAAGACAGGGTGGAATATCGTCAGGGATTTGGAAGTGCTAAATGAAAGGCTTGCTCGGCGCGTATGTGCGTCAGATATGAATAATATTCGGGGCAAGAGGCTCTCCATGTTGCCCGGATAGAACGACGACATTGCAGAGTGGACGAACATAGAAACATCCACGGAAACATGATTTTTCAGAGTTGATTATAGAAAACTGTCGGATTGTTTGGACAATATTACATTCAATGATTATTTTAGAAGCTGGTAGCGAACTATCGAGGAATCGAAAGCATTGACTTATATTCGTCTAAATAAACGTTTGTATTCTTTTTATTTATTGCTTACTTATAAGACAAATTCAAGATTTTTATTTAACGAAGAATCTTTTTATTGTTAAAAATAAGCCGTTAAAAAGACAACCCGGAAGAAACGATACAAGGCCTTCGAAGCGAACTATTGCACTAGGAAATGAAGTGCCACTTATTCTGAGTGCAGGCAATTACTTCAGAGTAGAGTTTGGAGTGGAACATGGCTGGGCTGAGCTTTTGCATTAAAATGAAGTCTTATCTAAATGATAAATCATCAACGAACATTTTTCACACCTACAGCATAGAGTACATTAAATATGGAGTACGTGGTGGTCTACACAAATAATTGGGCTCACGGGGCGAAATGAAAACTAATATTTTATTGGTGTTTAGTGTCACAGCATACTTGAAAAATATTTCAAAGGCTTCTTCGGTCCAAGGAGAATGTAATAATTTTATCCGGGCACGATAATAATCATCATAGTTTTATGCAACAGTTCTCATGAATTAGCTGGTAAATAATAATAACAGATTTATTTTACAATTTGAGCCATTCGAAGAAGTCGATTAGAATTTTTTCGAGTCGCTCCACTCGATGACAATAATTAATAAATAATTTATTAAATATAATAATAAATTAATAATTTATTTTTTTTTTCAGCCGAAACAATTTTTTCTCACGGGACGCTGTGGCTTGAAAGCGATTAAAATAACGAATTTTTTCTCCGGCAATGACCTCCAATATCCCAGGATAGATTTTTTACCTATTGCTGAATGCAAAAGATTTTGGAATTTTAAATTATTCACGAAGAGATGTACTGTTGACGCAGCTAATTTTTAAACTTCATGAAATCATTATTTATAAATCGTATTCATTCTGTCGAAATGACGCATTCATTTAAATCTTTTTAAAAAATGTTTGGTTTAATTATTCATTATTCAATTTTAATTAATGAACTTATTTATCAACTAAGCATTAATGGGTTCAATTTAATTAAGAGTTTTTACTTCTCACTAAGCTAGAGTGGAAAACTATTTTCCGTAAACTGAAACATAATATCGCATTAAGCACCTATACAATCAAAATAATTCTTTAATTCTATACTAATAACGATTCTCGAAATAGAACTACTTTAAAGTTTGCTGTATCTTAACAAGTTGGTGTTGAGATAACAGCCTAACACCGGTTGCTTCGCATATCATTTATTGCGCAATTAAGAATTATTCGAGAAAAATTTTCATATTAGTAGGATGAAAAACACTCATCCTAAAGGCGTTCATGAGCAAGTAATAGTTAACGTTCTAGTTATAACTAATTTTTTATTCAAGTGGTGAGATATATTTATTCATGTAATATGTGAATAAAATGGGTTATGTATATAATATGTCATGATGATGGCACGAGCTGAAATAAAAAACCATCAATCAAATAATTTATTTGACAATTAATAGATATTTGCGCCAAGATCTTTGATCAAGGAAAATAATTTGTACTAACTTGTTCTTGAATTCATTTGCAATTTTAATAAATGTTTAAAAATAAAGGGAATGCCTAAAATTATTTAGCTTAAACGCAATTAATTTGTTATAGTTTACCAACTCAGTTCTAGTGTAGCTGGGCAAGTACAATATCTTCATCTTCATTTAGTTTAACCTTTAATTCCGTCCTTATATATGACAAATCTTAGGATTCTAGTCAGTGACTTTAAATTTACTCAGCGCTCGCAGGGCGTTAAAAACCTTCGATTGTAAGAGCATTTACCTTTATATTGGGCTTTGAGTTTTAGGAAATATCTCGTATTAGGGACAAATTCTAATTCCGAGATTTCTTATAAATGTTAGTCCCAGATCGCTAATTTTTAGTGTACACGATTTTCACGATAGGTGTCATGAGTCAATTAAAAAACTTCGGTGCGGTATTTTCCACTATCCTTTTTTTTCCAGCAAACATGAACATTTTCACGACTGCTGGCAGTTGAGTATTACGAGTAACAGAAACTATGAAATTTTTTTCTGCCTTGGATAATCTTAGGTCTTGGAAGTTAGTTAACGCGCTCCATTTACGTGTGACTTAGCTTTCTATGAAAATTCCACTATTCATGGCAGTTATTGCAGTCTTTGAGCTACAATTGCTGAGCCTTTGGTATCACATTAGAGATAAGAACCACTGCACCACGAAGCGGCCGTAATTCCCTTATCATTCAACACTGCCGTGATTCGGAAAAAGTTCTAATATTCTGCTCTAAGCAGCACTATTTTCTGGGTATGAAGGGACGCTTGCGAGTCAATATCTGTCGAATTTAAAATGCATCGAGCGCTACTTCCAGGGGATGACTGCATATAATATGTTGTCTGTATAAGGAAGTAAAAAGATCGGTATTGGATGAATAACATCATATGAATTTGTTTAACACGCTATAGCTGAATGGAAATAATGCAGGGCTTTGCACAAGATATTTAATTTTTGTGACCATTCTGCATACCTTGATGGATGCAGCATATTCTCAGTATATTCGAACACGAGATATGTTAGAAGATTTAGTAGGCCTTTAAATAAATATTTTTTAGTAAAAACGCTAGTGGTCTCTTGATGCAGATTGTCAATGATTTCTCACATTTGTCTCTGTATAAATAATTCAGCAGATTCTGCATTATGAAATGGAAAGATTCGTCAAGGGTTATATCTCTTTATAAGCTCAGCTCGATAAATCGATATTCTCAGCTCAATGTGCCAGTGCAAAACAAATACCAAACGAAGGCCTTGCTTTGAAATCTCATAGAAATTAATCATCAGGCCGCAAAAGCTAAATTTTTTCTTCCTGACAAACACGAGAACTTTTATAAGCCACGAGGAGCTACTCCGTTATTGGGCCATGCTTGAATCATGAAATTTTAGGCATATTCCCTATGTCAATACTTGAATTCAGACCAGAAATAACCCAGCATTAAGAGAATTCAATGAAGACTATTTTATTGACAATAATTGTACACATGTCACGTCTTACTTGCCTACAGTAATTTTTTATACTTATTGATAATCTGAATATCTAATATTGGGATGATTTAATTTGTGAATAAATTTCATTGTTACTCGCAAAAACACTAATTGCAAGCGTCTTACTTGCCTACTGTCATATTATAAACTTATATAACCACTTAAATATTCATTCTAATAAATTTAATTGTTACTTGTAAGAACACTAATTACATTATACTCAGTTTTCTTCTCCTACTCTCCTCCGTTATACTCATGAATTTTATACCTAAAAAATAATAGTAAATTTTTTCGAAACCAATAGTCATGTAATACTCTCAGAATGGATACGATTGTAACTCTCAAGTACAAAAACATAAACTATTCAATAATGTTACACCTGATTTGATCATTCTAAATTCGCTCAATTTACCACACGAATTTAGTACTCTATATCGGATTCAGTCTTTGGCATGCCAGTAGGGAATGGGCTAGCTGAGGCGTTTGTGGCTGCGTGCCGTGACCAGATCTTGACGCCGACCAGCGCTCACGCGACTGTCAATTCCGTAATGCTGCCCCGACCGTCAACGATCTTCGCTGGCCCGGCAACGAACTTCGCTGGCCCGTCAACGAGCCCGGCCAGGGCAGCGAACGAGCTTTGCTAGCCCCGTCAACGAGCTCGGCCAGGGCAGTGAACGAGCTCGGCCAGCGCGTCAACGAGCTCGGCCAGGGCAGTGAACGAGCTTTGCTAGCCCGTCAACGCGCTCGGCCAGGGCAGTGAACGAGCTTTGCTAGCCCGTCAACGAGCTCGGCCAGGGCAGTGAACGAGCTTTGCTAGCTCGTCAACGATCTCGGCCAGGGCAGTGAACGAGCTTTGCTAGCTCGTCAACGAGCTCGGCCAGGGCAGTGAACGAGCTTTGCTAGCTCGTCAACGATCTCGGCCAGGGCAGTGAACGAGCTTTGTTAGCTCGTCAACGAGCTCGGCCTACCGGTCAATGAGCTCACTCAGCCCAGCATCGAGCTCGGTCAGTCAGTCAGCGAGTTCAGTCAACCCTTCTAAGAACTCGGCCCGCCTGTCTAAGAACTCGTCATCGCTCCTGGCAACTGTAGCCGCTAGCGTGGAACATTTTGACCTCCAAGTTCTCGAGACTCGTGTCAATTAGTGGGTAGATTGTTATGCGTGTTTAGTGAAATGGCTTACTAGTTGGAATTGCGATTCCCATAAATTGAAACATTTCGCGTGCGGTGGAAAACATTTTGCTGACAAATGGAAGAAATTAATGGTTATTTGCAAGCCTTTTCAGAAAGTGCCTTAATCACCAATTATAACTCCGGTGATAACGAACCGTAAACATTTGATAACAACATTTCAATTCCCACTATAAACGTTTTTGCCTCAAGAGAGCTTAATCATATTTAGCCTCCAGAGCGTAAATTAAAATTTATATGTGAGTCTTTGCTAATGACTGGTGCTGAAAATAACTGACACAATCTGATCTCATTGTACTCTATTAAACGGAAAAGAACATATCTCTACAAATAAGGCTTTCGCGCACATGAAAGCAGTCCGATTTTGTTAATATATTTTCTCAGTGACTATTTACAGTAATAAGGCAACAAATAAATAACGAACATTAATTCATAATGCCAGTAGGGTAAAATTTTTATTAATATATGGTCACTCGGGAACAAGTATGATATTCTCAATAAAATAGTAGTGATTATTAATAAAAAATACAGAGTTGTTTGATATCATCAAAACTTTCGTCGCACTTTGGCTGAAGAGTTGATACTACAGTACGGGAAGTAACATCAAAGTACTGCTTTATGGTTGCAGCGTAGAGTAGCTATAAGAGTGTGCCTGAAGTAATTGCTCTCGGTAGTTGAAACTTGTGGGTGAGTTTGCGACATTCGCCACTCAAACAGGTCGCGACTAAACTTTACAGTTCTTGTACCTGTAGGCTGTAAACTTTAGCCTACAAGTCTCGCACCTGTAGACTGTAAACTTTACAGTCTAAAGTCTTTTACCTGTAGACTGTGAACTTTACCGTCTACAGATTTCGTATCTATTGATTGTAAACTTTATAGTCTTCAGGTCTAGTACCTGTAGACTATGAATTCTAGGTCTAGTACCTGTAGACTATATTTAGTCAAACAGGTCACGACTAAACTTTACAGGTCTTGTGCCTGTAGACAGTAAACTTTACAGTCTGTAAACCTTACAGCCTATGTATAGACTATGTCTGTATAGACTATGTACAGACCATGAATTTTACAGTCTACATTCTACAGCGAACTTTACAGGTACGAGACCAGTAGAATGTAAAATTTACAGTCTACATTCTGCAGTGAACTTTACAGGTACGAGACCTGTAGACTGTAAACTTTACAGTCTACATTCTACAATGAACTTTACAGATTTGAGACCTGGAGAATGTAAAATTTGCAGTCTACATTCTACAGTAAACTTACCAGGTACGAGACCTGCAGGCTGTAAACTTTACAGTCTACACTATACAGTGAACTTTACAGATACGAGACCTCTATACTATAAGCTTTTCAGTTTGCAGGTCTCGCACCTAGACAGGACGAGACTGGCCATGTTCTACTGTATGCTGCATAGCATATACGTGGAATGCGTTGAAAAATAACAAAACCGATTGTTCGCAGAAACTTGACCATCTATACAATAAAAAACATCAAATGTTTCAAAATTTATTATTTATTTTATTAGCGTCATTTTCTCATTCATCTATTTTCATTTATTCATTTGCCTTTCCAGAAGGTTTACCACACTCAGCAATTTTTTTATCACAGTCACATCAACCAAAAGTTTTGAAAGTCTAGCAATCTCGGAAAAAGGCTGTGAGGGATTGAAGCCTACGGGTAGGCTTTTAAGTAATCAAATGCTTACAGTCAATGGAATATTTAGTTTTTGCCGTCGTTTCGGCCATTGATCGATAACGAGAGAGTTAACTCAAGTTATCTACAATAGAATATTTCTTAAAATTACCGAGGACATTCCATACATTTTTTCTTACTCACAATATTGATGTTTAACGCAAATGTGGAATTTCCATAACATGATGAAATTGGTGATTCTTCATTCGTATTTCCGTCATAAATTGCTTGGGCCTTTCAATTAAGAGTGCATCGTGAATATTGTTACTTATTTCTCTATTAAGACTTCGAATATAAAGAGTTTAACTTTTCTGAAATTAGTTGCTGTTCTTAGTAATGACGCTGAGTCAACATTCATTGCTTTAGGAAATCTGGAGTTAAATTAGCTCTTCAATAGAGTTTAGTTGTAGAGCTGCTCTCACAAATGATCATAAAAATTAGAGGTTGGAGAAATCGAGTTTGTTTGGAAACGTACGTTTGATTCGTTGCTGCCTAAGAGTTGAACTCATAAAAAGTCCGATGTCGACTAAGCATGGAAGCAACGGAAAATGAAGAAAATGTAATCAATTTATCATCGCTGAAATTTGAGGCGATGAATAATTATGAAAATTGTGAAAGAGTTTCGATATAGCTGAACAGCTACATTCAAGTTTTAAATTTTTGCACCAAATGAATTTTAGTTTTGAGGTAGTAGGCCCAATAATCTAGATAAAATTATAACACGAGATTACGACAAATTGCTGTAGCTATTGGGCCATGATACTCCACAACCAAATAAAATTTTGGTCGTAAAGTTGAATACTAATCAAAGAGATTATTTTGTACAAGTGACGTGAACTATAGAGCTGGTTTTAAACTTCTGGGTGTTGCTGCTCTATACTTTGTTTGCATGTAGCGAGCTGCTGTCGCTTGAGGTATAACCGTTCATTGACCAGAAATTGTTCTTGGCGAATGCATTGCGGAGCGAAATGTTCGTTTGAAAACATATGTTCGAAATTATTTATCCTCGAGCTTTATTGACAAGCTTGCACCTGCTCTTCAGAATTGAAAATGGTAAATGAATGTCGTTGTACTATTCAGAGTTTTCGATTGATTAATTATGTTGTGATGTTATTTTTGTATTCGAACGCGCAGATGATGGTTCATTCGGCTACAAAAGTTTCCTTTTTTCGCTAAACGCTCTTCAATTTTAAATTCTTGCCGATTTTTCGATTATCTTCGTAAATTTGGCATTTAATTATTTGCAGAATATAATGTGATCCTAAATCTCCTGAAAAATTGAACACGCTTAGGAGTATCAGTAGGTATGTAATAGAATGCGAAGCAGGAGTAGAAGTCGCACTCCGTACATTTTTGAAGCCTAAGACACATGCAATTTTGTAATGGAACGGTAAAAACAATTTGCATCATCAAGAGATAATTTTGTGCATCATTTGTGCATCATCAAGATGTGAGATAAAAACAACAAACTGATTTATCAATGATCCAAAATTTATTTGAATACTTTATAGCTTCGTAATGCCATTTGCCATTTCTGGTAATAATAATCACATTTCTATAATTTAGGTATTAAGGAATATGTTCCCTGCATGGGGAGCTCGAACTTTTAGGAAGAAAGGAAACTCCTCTTCGTCGACCCTGTCAAAGATAACGCAGCGCTCAGGAGGCATCAAGAGACCTAATCTTCCCCTAGGCCTGATCACTGAAGTTGATATTCTAATGCCAGACAATATCATTCTTTAAGGTTGGATGCAATAATTCAAATCTCAACCGTGATTCTATACTTTTAGAAGATTGATTTATGCTTCCGCAGTTTTTAGAAAGGCTTATGAGCCGAAAATGCTGCTCGTTCCACAATTAATGCGGATCTTGAATTTATTAATTCAGCAATTTTCTAGAAATATTTCACTCGAATCAATATTGGTATTATATAGTATCGTACTCACGCCATCAGGTTAGAAATTATTAGGTTAGATCAAAATTATCACTAACAAGAAGCTGCTTTACACTTCAATCTTGATGATATTCTGGTGTTCAATGCACTCTGCAATGTTAACATTTAAAAAATGCAAACATATTTCAATCGCAAAAATAATTATTAGGTTAGATCAAAATTATCACTAACAAGAAGCTGCTTAACACTTTAATCTTGATGATAATCAGTTTTTCAGTGCACTCAGCAATGTCAACATTTAAAAAATGCTAGCATCCATCAATGGCAAAAATGTACATGCACCGCCTCTGCGAGCTCCTAATTTTGAATTGTTCTACCAAGGTTTAATTAAAAAGCTGACGGAAAATGGTCCAGTTAATGAAGTTTTCAGAACAGAATAGTTTGCTAATTACATCGCTTGATGATGAATTAACAAACTATTCAGCCTGACATTTGTAATGTAATTGCAACATTTGTAATGCAATTGCAGCCTGACGAAAGAGTTGTTTTGCGCTGCATTTGATCGCGTGAACACCACAGTGGCTCATCAAAACACTCATTTAAATTTATCGAAACAATGTCGCGGTACATTCAAATTAGTGCGGATAAAACATCCATTTTTGATGAGGTTTGTTTATTTAAGGAGGGGCGTCGATTGGAAAATAAATATTCATTTGATGAATTTCGAGTTTATTTGGAGCGTTTTGATGATTCATTTGAACTCCCGATCAGCTTGATTTATAATTGAGCTTTTTGCATGCCTTGGTTTACAGGTTATCAGTTTCTTCGTTATTGATAAAAAAGTTTGTAATATTTGGATAGACGGTAAAATTGAATGCTTCATCCCATGAAACAGTGCATGAAAATGAATAACATCCCTGGAAAAATCAATTATTTATAGAGTTCATAATTACTTTTAATATGAAGTAAAACTTAATTAATAATCACACTTTTAATTGATCATCTGAACTATCATCTTACAATAAAACTGTGTAGGAATGTTTGAATTAAAAGGAATAAACAGAGCATGTCTTGTACGTATGCTCGATAGCTCTCGTTGTAGGTCGTAATTTCATTACCGTGGACACTTTTACTTCTACTCGCAGCTAAGATCTCTTGTTTGTTCCCCGGCTACCGTAATAAGCTTTGAGCAAACGAGCCGCTCTTATCCACATGAACCAAAATTAGAAAAAAGTAATTCTTGAGTTTGCCTTGGTGAAGGACTAATGTTATGAAGAAGGTGACTTTGTATATTATATAGTAAACTTTTGGTCAGACTTTTGCTCGAGCTAACAATTGACTCAGATATAAAGCGTTTCTATATTAATAATTCCTAACATTAGGACAATGTAAAACCCATAACTTAGAAAAAATTCAAGCTTGGGCATACAACTTAATTAGTGATAAAGTTTGGTTCTTTGCTTGCAACGATCTTTTTTCCATGTGAACAAAAATTACACTTCCTGCGAAGTACGTATCACTAATTATGCAAGGTCGAGAAAAAATTCTGCGTGTTTGAATGTTTAAAAATGTCTACATTTAAAAACATAGAGCAGAATAAAGGCAGCGATTTACTTGCCAATATTTGCTGAAAATTACTATTACATATAAAGGCATGAATTCTTCACTAAATTGTTTTGCTTGGTAGAGTGCGAAAATAGCTACTCAGAACCCAACACTCACAACTTGGGTATAAACAGAGGTGGGTAGTAATACGCTACATGTAGCGGTAGCGGTAGCGCCCGCTACATATTTAAGTAGCGATACGAGGTTTTGCCGCTATAGCTCTACCGCTACATTTATAGATAAAGCCTTTAGATTTTACTATTATTTAATACTAACTAATATTAATATTAATACTAATAGTATTAAATATTATTTAAAAACCAGCATGATACATACATATTATAAATTACAGAATAAAACTGTACGAAAGATTTCGGTGTAATGTTTTCAATCTCAGCCTGTTACTAGTGTCAACATGTTAGTTGTTACAAGAGGTGAGCAGTAGCGCGCTACATGTAGCGGCCGCTACATTTTCAGTAGCGGTAGCGGTAGCGGCGCTACATTTTCAGTAGCGGTAGCGGCGCTACATTTAAGCAATTGTAGCGGTAGCGGTAGCGCCCGTTACATTTAGAGCATGTAGCGGTAGCGGTAGCGGCCGCTACATTTCAAAGTAGCGCTGCCCAGCTCTGGGTATAAATGAGTAAAATCAGCATAATAAACAATACTATTAAGAAAATATAACACCATTAAAGAAGAGACGTAACTCACACATGATGGCGAGTTTGACGGGGTTAGAGGTAGCGTTGCCCTGGGTGTTGGTGGCAGCACAAGTGTACTGGCCAGCACCGCCACGACTAACGCTCTGCAGCACCAAACTCTTGCTTGTCACTAGGATGCCTGATGACATGTTCTGCACGATCTCCTGGTCCTTGGGTAAGTAAGTGTAAGTTTAATTAATAACTTATTATAATGGTCTTCAATCAAACATGTATAAATTAACAAATTTTGCATGGTATACTAGTATAATTGTTATTATAATTATATAAGTTGAATTAAAGAACAGCTTTTGCACAGCTATACCAGTATAGGTACGTCTCCTGAGATAAGTGCAAGTGAAATTATAAATCCATCACCTTAAGTAAGTGTAATTATATATTATAGGTGCATCTTCTAAGGCGAGTGCACTGATAGTATAATATCGACAGTATAACATAGTGATCACGGCGCTGAAGCGTAGGCCTGATGTGGCCTGTCGCCGATTCTTTCACAGTGACAGTCACAGTTCACAGTGACTGTATAATCGCGCATTGATTTGTGACTGACTTAGCAATTAAAAAAGTTAGAGAACGTTCCAGTCGATTAACATAACTCGGTTTCGTACCATGAATATTTGGTGACGGGTTCCACACAGTGACTGTTCAAATTTATGTAAATTATCCGTTCTCATGTCATGAAATTCCTGACGGCACTAGCAGCAACGAATTTAACAAAATTTAAACTAAGGAGAAACAACAGTCAGTTGAAACCATCATGAAATAATGACATGCATATTCTGGACAGTTTTTAGACCCTCAGATAAAATTGTTTATACTGTTTAAGTTATACCTTAAACTTTCAGAAATTTTATTTAACATTAAATAGCGTACCATAAATGTTCTCTGATGAAGCTCATACTCGTCATTGATATACTGTACTTGATATTTTATCTGCAAAATCCAGTGGTTTTATGAAATGTCGCATGAAACATTGAATGATGTACTGAAATAAATTAAAAAAAATTCACGTACAAATTATGCTTTTCACATGGTATTGCATGTCAGGTTTTCTTACTAAGGTAGAAATAATAATCACTTGCCCTTCCATTTGTTGATTTCCTTTAGCGGGAATTGTAATCACAATATCAACTTTCTTAAATATAGCCCCAGGTCACACTTTCGTGAATATATTACCCAGTGTCCCAGTGTCATCACAGCTACAGGAAATTTCTCTATACAAATTTCCAAGAATTCCTTGTTTCGGACTTCGATTCAAGTTATCATTGATTCAAGTTGTCATTGGTTCAAGTTGTCATTGATTCAAGTTATCATTGATTCAAGTTATCATTGATCCAAGTTATCATTGCATGCGCGACGTCTGAGACCAATAGTGATCGTGGAGCAAACACGGGCCGTGGGTCGTTTGTTTACCATCAGCATCGATCACGTCAGCGCAAAGCTCGTAAATAGCAATTAAAAGAAGACAAAAGTCCTCGGCAAACACGACACAACGCCGTGCGATAGTTTGGACCAAGACCGACGTCCGGATCAAGCATGGCTATGCATTTGCAATAATTCGTGGTTTATGAATGCACGACCTTTTGCTCATGCGTGTTAGAGACCACATGCTCTGTTTTTTCTGAATAGATATGTTACTCAGCGCGGAAAATACAGTATTAGAATGAAAGTAAATCGAATGTGTTTCTTTACGACGTAAATGACACGCTGGGGATGTCTTTACTTGCAAGTTCGGTGCACCGAATAAATAATGACTGTTCGTGTAAGTCTTCAAATACCCTTCAATGATCATGGGTGCAAATATTATATCACCCTTTAATATTACCGGGAGCTTTTAGGCCTGTCTCGCTCTTCAATATTCTAGCGTGCTTAGGCCTGTCTCGCTCTTTAATATTCTTGCTTGCTTAGGCCTGTCTCGCTCTTCAATATTCTAGCGTGCTTAGGCCTGTCTCGCTCTTCAATATTCTTACGTGCTTAGGCCTGTCTCGCTCTTCAATATTCATACGTGCGTTGGCCTGTCTCGCTCTTCAATATTCTTGCTTGCTTAGGCCTGTCTCGCTCTTCAATATTCTTGCTTGCTTAGGCCTGCCTCGCTCTTCAATATTCTAGCGCGCTTAGGCCTGTCTCGCTCTTCAATATTCTAGCGTGCTTAGGCCTGTCTCACTCTTCAGTATCCTTGCGTGCTAACGACTTTGATTTTAAAATTTTCTTTTCGTTGATATGTACTTGGAAAACGCTAGCCAAATTTCCCACGGTACAATTACAGAAGTATTTATATTTTGTTGAGTTTTCAATCCCGAAAATTACAAAACCTAATATCCTAAAGCCAAAATTCATGTATCAATGATAATATTATATTGTTCTGAAAGTGACACTCTTACGACGTTACATTGTATAGGCCGAATGATGCAGCATTGCTCTTTGAACTTTCCAACACTGAAATTATTCTGCGTTCAATTAACAGAGTAAGATGAAAAAATTTACATTGCAGATGAGAACAATTCAACGAAAACACGTGGATAAATTTTTCCTGACGCTTTAATTGTTTAACTGTCGTATGCTATTGATCAGGGCGCAGCAAATTGAGAATAAAGAACAACATTCATTGAACATGATGAAGGCGTACGTTGTGTGGACTTTGCCAGAACTCTCCAACCTAGCTTCTATGGAATATACGCTAATGTTAATATACTGACATTTATAATTTATGGTATATGCATTTTGTGAATATAATTTGATGATATGAGAATTTATGATAATACAAATACAATATTTATATCATGTGTTGCAGCGATTCTTGAATTCATCTGAGGTATTTGATTCATATTTAGACCTTCCAATATATTTCAGGAAAGAGATATGCTGTTCTTTGCCTACCAGTGTTTACGAACACGCTTTGGATTCGTCTTTGTCTCTGAAAGAGAATTGTCTTCGTATATCGGACTGATTGTTGGGTTAAACAACTCTCGTAAAATATCGTTAGCATCATAATGGTACTTGAAATGTATTGATTTTTATATTAAATTAGTTAAATTAGGTATCTGAATAGATCGAGTCTAAGCGAGTTATAAAATACTTAACGGATGTTTCGGTGCAAAAAAAGTCAGTCTACTGATTGAGCGATTGACTGAATTCATAAGTAATTTCTTTGATCATGGATAAATTTTGCTATAAATGTACAAATACTTAAATCTGTGATTGATTCATATGATATTATGTATGAAAGTCCCCGAAGGAATGGTTCTTGAAATACACTTGGTTACACAAGAAAACATATGTTATGTTTTTAGGGAGTTAAAACTGCTAATTTTTTTGCACATGATTTAAAAGCTAAATAAATATTTAAATCAATAAATGTAATACTGAAAATAACGTGGTTTTGTGGTGCAATCATTAAAAACGTTAAGATTTATTTTTAGTCAATCGGTCGACAAGGAACGCTAATAATGACATGCTTCAGAATGATTTACGTCTTTCTGAACGATATAATTATGATGATTAACAGTCTTAAGAAACCACCAAAGAAGGCTGAGGAATTTCGATAAATTCATGTAGGGTCACGCAAGCTAATAATCTGTGAACATTACTGCGTGAGTTAGCTGGATGATACATTAATCTTGTGGCCATTGATCAATGTATAGCTCATGGATATTACTGTATGAGACTTGCACACGCATTAATTCGTGACTGCAGATTCTTGCTTTGATTAGATGGACATTACTGCGTTATTTGAGGCCGAAATACGTCAATCAGCGTCGATAAATTCTGCAGTGATACCGCAAGTTAGCTATTAATTCAAGTAGCCATTGGAATGCTATTCCGATAGAAGAATGCATAGTCAAAATAATGCTATACTCGGGAGATATAGATGAATTTTTTTTCACTAAATCACTAAATGTGTAAATGTCTTCCCGAAATTCACTAAATGTGTAAATGTCTTTCCGGGCGTGAATGACATGTTTACAAACAATTTTCTATATTGGGGATATTCGCATGATTTTTATGTACGCAAAATTAAAAATGTTCTCAGACTACAATTTTTTTAATTTTCCAAACAAACAGAACTGAAATTTCGATTTTCCAGGCAGGAATTAATATACCGCTAAATCTAGCCTTGAATGTAATGATTTGAATGCGATTTCGTTAAAAATCAATAATAATTCAAAATCATTAATGGTGGAACTCTTTCTGCTCAACTGGAAGCACGGGTAAAAAATTATAGAAATGGTTAAACTTGTGAAGCGAAATCTCGTCTGCTTGAAATTCTGATTTGAACATCTTTGAAGTATAAGCTTCGCAATGATGTCTGTAAAATTTCCATTTCATTACTATTACGACATAACCACGCATCTGTACCTTGATTCTAACTTCGTACAACGCACAAAATCAAGTTTATTATTCCGAAAACAAAATCGGCGCATTCACTAACAAATTTACAAATTAGTAAATTATTGCATAACCCCCTATCTCACGGTAAAAAATCCATTTGACTATTTTTCTAACGTTATCGGAACTTATCATCACTTGTCATTCATTTAATACGTTAAATAGAAAAGAATGTCACAAAGTTTCTCAGCCATTGCCATAATCTTTTTCACGCGCTACTTTATTCAGTTCTACGGAGTGTCTTTCTTTGCAACACCGTAGCCGCGTAACAGGGGCAGTGAAATCTTAGAAGTGCGCGCAACATGGCGGTTGGTTCCGTGCCATGGCGCCTGACGGCCCGCAGTAAAGGGAAATAAATTGCCTGCTCGGCTGTGTTTAGTGCTTCCTCAAAGGCAGGGAAAGCAAGGGACCTCATCAGCTCAAGCTACACACCCGCGTCAAAGCTACCTTGGCCCCAAAGTCGATTTAAAGCGGCAAGAGAGGTTACATATCGTAAAGCCCTGTAATGATGGTCGGTGTCGAGTATCAAACGATTATGGTGTCGACACTTCGACCTAAAAATTAATTCAGTATGATGTGGATTGAGTCGAATACTTTCTTGCCGGTCCATTGCGTGTTCGGCTATGCAGACGCAAGTCATAATACACGCTACGTAAAGAGCATGTATTTTAGGCCAGCCTATTTTAGACTTAAGTGAAGGAACGGGGTTGGTACTACAAACAGCAGCTTAGTCTTGAAAGCCGTAAAATATCAATCGCAGTGCCTAGTTTTCTGTTAACTGCGTTTCATTGGCACCTGAACCTGCAATTTTTAGCAAGTATTGTGTGAAGTCTGCTATCTAGGGCTGTAAAATTGATAAACTTTCGTGCATTTCAAAGGCATGACGTTATCCTTAAATATGGTTTAATGTGGCTTAGCTTCGTAAAGTCTTCAATGGGTGAACGAGTTTAGTATTACTGAGAAACTTGAAATAACCTTAAATTGACTTGGAGCCGATAAAAGATAGAAGAGTAGTTATTGAATTAATGGAACTGAATTTTTTTCAGGAATGAGTCAAAAGTTACTTCTCTATAAATTGAAAACACTTCTCAGCCACAGCTTGGAAGTTTTCATTTGAATGCATGCTTATATTGCTGTTGAATTTTGTTCAAGTTTTCCATAGTTACGAAAGAACTATAATAAGAACTACATAAACAAAGCCAAATATGCTTGATTGTAATGTAAACAACATTTATCTCGCGTGTTTCAAATTACCGCATCCACAACCTCTTCTGAAAAATGGCTACAATAAAATAGTCCAACGACAGAAATGAAAAACTTAGTTTTTAAATTAAATAGTTAAACTCACGTTCTTTACATCGATGGCCAGCGCCGTAGTTAATAAGACAGATTTAGGCTGCAGATTAGTTTTTAGCGCATTTTCTCATTTATGGAAAAATGCACTATTGTGCTCGCCATGTCCGTCTGTCTGTCTGTCCGTCCGTCTGTCCGTCCGTCCATGACCTCAAGTTTCCGTCGACGAGAAAATGCGCTCTCTGTCACTCACTGCAGTGAGTGCTGAGTTATATTTTTTAAATTTATAACGTAGCATAAACTTACATTTCTGAACCAGGCGATCTTGTAGGGCGCAGGGTTGGAGTCCACCAGACACTCGAAGTAGACGTCGTCGCCTTGTTTGATCTGACTGGGGTCCAGGCTGCTGCCAAGCTGCAGCGCCACTACCGGCATGTCTGGTTACAAATGAAAAAATTTGTTTAGTTAAAATGCGAATCAATATTTTTGTACTGATGGCGTAATTTAAGTCGTCAGTAGCATCTGGTTACAAATGAAAATACATATATGAGAATATTTCTTTTGGCAGCTCTAGAAACCGTATTCTAGATTTGAAGCGTTTTGTTTGTTTTGACAACTCTAGAAACCGTATTCTAGATTTGATGCTTTTTGTTTGTTTTGGCAACTCTAGAAACCGTATTCCAGATTTTAAGCGTTTTGCTTGCTTTGTCAACTCTAGAAACCGTATTCTAGATTTGAAGCGTTTCGTTTGTTTTGGCAACTCTAGAAACCGTATTCCAGATTTGAAGCTTTTTGATTGTTTTGGCAACTCTAGAAACCGTATTCTAGATTTGAAGGGTTTTGTTTGTTTTGGCAACTCTAGAAACCATATTCTAGATTTGAAGCTTTTTGTTTGTTTTGGCAGCTCTAGAAACCGTATTCCAGATTTGAATCGTTTTGTTGTTTTGGCAGCTCTAGAAGCCGTATTCTAGATTTGAAGCGTTTTGTTTGTTTTGGCAAGCTCTAGAAACCGTATTCTAGATTTGAAGGGTTTTGTTTGTTTTGGCAACTCTAGAAACCATATTCTAGATTTGAAGCTTTTTGTTTGTTTTGGCAGCTCTAGAAACCGTATTCCAGATTTGAATCGTTTTGTTGTTTTGGCAGCTCTAGAAGCCGTATTCTAGATTTGAAGCGTTTTGTTTGTTTTGGCAACTCTAGAAACCGTATTCTAGATTGGAAACGTTTTGCTTATTATGAGTGTTGCGATCAAGCGGTTATTTGATAGAAACGTGAAAAAGTTCTGACTCGGCGTGAATTTTTAGGTTCAAAAAGTCTGAGTTTCGAGTGACGAGGGTGGTAAAGAAAATGTAACCACTATTATTACGGATACCGTCGTCAATGCTATTCGTATCGAAGACCTGGTAAAGAAAGTTACCGTCACCAGTCAGAGGGTTAATATGTAGGTTTTTGGATTTTTTTTATCACTATAGTAACATTTATTAATAGTTGTATATTATGACAAACAACGCTCATACGTTTTGATGTGTCAGAATACGTCTATTTTAATTCTTGGGAAATTCGTTATTATTGCAGCATTCACTCGGCAAAAAATTTCAGCGAAGATGGATTCTTTTTATTAATTTTGATGCCAGTATTGTTAGCTGAATAATTGACACTTGATGGCACTTAGGACGTCGAATTCAACGTTTGCTTGGTGAATAATCTGTAGTCTTGAACATTGCGCGAGACCGAATTTTTTTTAAATTTTTGTGCACCGATTTTTTTATAATTTATTACAACCTATAACTTCGCAATTTGTGTGTTATCGAATAGCGACGTCTCTGAACTCTCAGTGTATGTTTTTCAGAAGCGAATTAAGCGACAGAGAATTTGTTGGGGATGGTAGCAATGCAATTATTGTTCGTTTAAATATGCTGTTTTGTTGAACTGCATTCCAGTTCTTCATTTCCAAGTCACTGAGACTGAAAAATGCGCGAAATAAAACATTTATTGGACTTAAGAGAAGAAATCACACAAATTTTAACGATAAGTATAATTAAATTTAAAAGTGGCATTGAAATTCATATAAATTCTGTTCAATTTTATCTAAAGGTTAATATACGCATACATTTTGGTACGTTTTATTCAGAAAATAATCGCTCGTTTGACATTTGAACATATTACAAATTATTCAAGTTACATGGTCGTATATAGATGCAATGCAAGTGGTGCTTGCTTTGAAAGCAACCATGAATACTTGCAATGCCATTAATCCGGGCAGAAATAAGTTACTAATTTGATAGCTGAAAATATTATAATAGTGTAGACGCTTAAAGCAGCAAAGGAAAAAAGTCAGAATAAGAACATTCTGCAAATGTTTAACAGATGAAAAGTGAAAAGAAATAAAAAAGAAAGTGAAACAAATTGTAATTCACTGAACTGAGCCTTAAAGGCAATTTTACGAGAAGTACTCACATTGGACATCGAGTTTGACGGTGTCGGATATTGTGCTACCGGCAATACTGGGGTTCTGAGCTTGGCAGAGCAGAACTTTCTGGTTGTCAGAAGAGTGGAGCGTCAGGGAGAGCGTCCCTGTAGTGACATCTTCACTCGGCGAGTGCTGATCAGGGCACAACCAAAATGTTAATAATATGCGTATAAAATTTTTTTTAAAGACAACACTTCGAAAGGATTTAGAGTCTCTGATGTTACACAAGTACAATAAATTTCTAATTTTATTTTCATATATTAATAAAAAATTGATATTTTATTATTAAATAAAATTAAATGTTCAAAATTATTTATTCTGTCAATTGATTCATGCATGTCTCCGACTTTACGCAAGTGTGCAAAATTTCAGCTCGATTGGACAGGTAGAAGTGTGTTAAATATTGATTATAAGATTTGTAGCAGATAATAACTGAAGTTAAAGAGAAGTGTTCCAAAAAAATTACTTTGGTTTTTGTGTTTATTTTTATAATTTATTAATGAAAATGTTTCTATTTATGAATTTTTATTCTTTTATGAATATTATAATACATTTTTATTATTTTTCTCTATTTGGCGAATTAGGCTTTTGATGGGAATTGAAAATTCAAATATCAGGTTTTCAAGGGTCGTTTCATTATAATTTATGACGTTTTGAAGGCAACTTCATTCATAACCAAATAAAAAAAGAGTTTTACAGCTTTTTAATTTGAAATTTTGAAATTAGAACTAGCTTAGTGTATCATGAATACAGATTGAAAAACAAATCTCTTCCTTATTATTATTATTTGGTACATAATAATAACAAAATACCATTGTTAGTAATAATATGGCTTTTTGTTGATAATTTTGGCCACATAAATCTCAAAAAAATATAGTACCAACAGGGAAATAGTGATCAAAACTCTAGCAAGTGAATGAACAAAAGACTGAAATTCATGTTACCTATTCTGACACAAATTTTCAAATTTCCTTGGCTATTACAGGGAATTCGTGTCCCTAAAAAATCATAGGAAAATAACATAAGAAAAAGCTTTCAGCAAATGTCAGTGAAGCGGATCTCTATCCATGTAGGCGGGTGCAAAAAGTCAAATATTTTTCCCGAGTTCTAAGCGTCTGCGTAGGAGGAAAAGTCGTGATGAATCATGCCAATCCACGAGTGTTCGCCAATCTTCCACAAAAGGGAATATCAATACACAGCAGAAAAATTAAATATTTAGTTCCTTCCTACGCGTGGGAAGCTGAAATTTGTACAAATAAATAAATGCATCTTAAACGTTCTTGAAGAGTTATGGTTTGTTGAAATTCGTGGAATAATTCTGTGCATGTGATACCTATAAATCATATGAGGATTGTTTCACTGCATAACCGAGTGCGAGTGCGATTGATTTCAACTTGTAAGTAACAAATCAGTGTATGGAAATTTGTGGAGAAGTATTGGTTATGAGGAAAACGCATCTACTGTGCTATTTCGGATCAATATAATATGAGGAATCTATCTTAATATAATAGCTATTATTTATTTTTTTCGCTCTTCCAGGCGCCATTGGAGGCCTCAATAAAGCGTATTCACAGGCTCAAGCTCAGGCCAAGCCCGCGGCATTGGCAAATAATAAAATAAAGCAATAAAAATAATTCTAATAATAATTTCAATTCTCAATAATCATATTTATTTATTATACGTACAGTTCGTGCGCTCGTGGTCCCGACGTCTTGAGAGTCGAGTTGCCAGGAGATGACAGCAGAAGGCTTAGACCCGTGACTCTCACAGCTGAACGAGTATGTCTTGCCCGCCACCAACACCTCGGACGGCAGCTTGATCTTCGCGCTCAGCGGCCGCACTGAACATTAAAATAGCTGTGTGTTTTTTGGGCTAATACAGTCGTTTTAGATTAATACTGTTGCTATTAATTTTTTTACATTAAGGATACAATTTTTTTATTGTTAAATGTGATATAGACTAACAAATGACAAACAGCATTGCTTCAGACATTCAATTTTTATCCCGTTCACTCCCGATGCTTACTTAAGTTAATTAAAACTTAAGTTTTACTTTAGTTAAAAGAGCATAATTTTCAGCGTAGAAGTGTGATAGCGGCGAGATTAAAGAAATATAAAACGTGTGATAGCGACGAGACAATTAAAATAATTCAGTTCAAATAAATAAGCCCACGCTGTTTAATAGTTAAGACGGGAAATGAAATTAACTGTTGTACATCGTGTATTTTTCACCACTAGTGATAAAAAAGATGAGAATTGAGAGGAAGTTTTACTATAAATAGTGACATACGAAATGATAATTCGAAATTTCTAGAATTTCTCTAGGCAGTTCAATTATTTTTCGTAAAAATTTTCCCAATTATAGCTTTACTGGATATTTTAAGTGATATTTCATAGATGCCCACGCATTCAAGAGCAAAAGGAACTTTTCTAAACCAATGCCACTCGACAAACTATTTTTAGCGACTAAGCCGCTTGTGTTGGCAACGGAAATTCAAAAAACATTCCTCCCACTCTGAAATTAACATCAGCTGGCATCACGCTAAGCACCGATTCCTCCATAACAAGCTGTAGCTCATAACAAAGTTTCGTTGCTCAGCGATGATTCTTCCATAACAAGTTAAACAAACATTTAGTGAGGTTTGGCGGAGGAAAATAATTCACCCATGTTATGATATTTTTTATTATTGTAAACCAAAAGTACGTTGCACTAGCATATATTTATCAATCATTTTTGGGCAGTCATCTCATTTTCTTATCCTGTCTCTCTGAGCTAAGAACAAACTTGTAATATCGAATCATCCTGTAATGGTTCGTTGATATGCAGCCTGTCGCTGAGATAATAAGTGCTTATGGAACCAATTCATCTATCGTCTATGTAGTTTTAAGAAAAATGGAGATAGGCCACGCTGGTGTAGAGGTTTTGTATAATTCACAGGTTTTGTATAATTCACTGAAATAAATAAGAAACTAAGCAGCAGATTTGGATGACATCATCCATTTCCAAGATCTTGATAAGGCTCAAGGACTACCAGCTTTGGGGTCAATATTTCGTTGCGGTTAAAGTGACATTGATTGACATAATCAAAAGCAAACGCCGGTGAGTAATTCTAAGTAATTATAATTGAGTTATTCTGTGTGAGTAATTCTAATTGATTCTAAGCCAATAGGACTGAAAGCAATCTTTCATTAGAGTGCTCGAAACCTCAACAAAGTGCCAAGCATCGCTCGATTATGGCGCTGCAAGAAAGATTCCCACTTCATAGTGATATAAGACAATCTAGTGCTATTTGCTTCAATGTTATTTTAAAGTTATTCTATATTTTTAATTTCACTGATATTACTTTGTTGTATTGTAGTTAAGACCAGACATATCCTGAATTTTATGCCGCAGGTAAAAATTTTTCTGTATGCCTGAACATGGGTTCTAAAATTCTAACGAAAATACTGATAAAAGAATTGACAAGCATTGCACGTATCTCTTGGAAACTTGGACCAGATTTTCGTCTAAATATACCTTGCATAGCAGTGAAGCCTGAAAGCTGTTACCTAAATTGAGTACTGAGAACTGAGTACCGAGTTCAGAGATGACGGATGCAGAAAAATAGCAAATTCGCGAGCACTGTTCATATCTTAATTATTGACAAGATAATTGCCAAAAATTATTTCTTTAATTAGCATAATTTTTATTCGACTCGGCAGAGATGATCTCTTTAATGAAATAATGTCAAATTAAGAGTCAGATCAGTACTCTGAATTACCCAAATCACTCTTTTAATGATTTTTCATTTATTTGAAATTCTTACCGACAGATTAATTGGTCTCGTGAGGCCTCTGGCAAAAACTATACTTCAATTAAATCGATTGTGAATAGCGCAGTGTTTAAAATTACTCAGAGAGAAAGCATTGAAGCTTTCATTCAGAACACGAGAATTGTGCACATAACGCCAACAGAACTACCGTGGTGTTAATAACCGGGCGTAAACAGACGTTGTTATTGCTTCGGCAACTCATATAGTAATAGTAACAGGAGCAATCTAATTGATTTAAAATAGATTTAATACGATATAAAGTCTGAATATTCGATTGTAGAATTTTCATTATATATGTGAATCAAGAGGCTGAAACCACGTACGACGTCGTTGTGTTGGATACTGAAAAAATGGTGAGATGTTCAATAAGTTTGATTTTGAAGTGACGCTCAAATTCAACAATTAAATTAATTATTTCGAACAATATCGTCTCACATCATTTTATAACATGTGCTCTGGATGACGTTTTAAAAATCGTTATTGATCTCAATCATAAATTGAACGCCAATTTTCCGAGTTAAATAGAGAAATTTTAATGTTTATGTACGATGTGCAAATATTTAGATATGATTTAAATGATTAGACAATGTGATTACTGATAAAAAGATAAAATTTACAAAATAACATTTCAAAAGTAATGTATAATATTATGTTTTGATATTTATAATCAACATATATTAAAGTTATAGAATAAAAACCTAAAAATATTATTGATAAAATCTCATCATAGAAACCACAGTTGGCTGGGAACGTTCAACGTTTGCATTCATGAAAGAGAGATACACACTTTTCCTCGAATAATGGAAGTTCCCTTATGAGACGCCTCTTTCCGTTACTACACTCCGTTCCCAATAACATTTTATAACAAGCTGAAAAGAAAATATACGATTTTTTATTAATTATTATAACTGTGGGAAAGTGAACTATTTTGTATGAAATAAGATAGAAAAATAATTTATATTGAATTTAAGAAAGAAAAATAATCTATATTGAATTTGTCAATGATATGAGCAATTAATGAAATTTTTTCCTAGACCATCGTATCTAGAGAGAATGAAGTACAAAAACAGAGTTCTAAAATATTTTACTCAATAATTTTTTTAAACAGTTCAATTTCTTATTTACCTCGCGCGTCTCGGATGTTCGACTTTTGCATGAACGACCTTTATTTCAGTTTAATTACCGTTTGAATTAATCTTTAGTTTAGCGAATCGAAGAGAATATACAGACATTTTCTGATTTTTTGCAGGTACATGTTTTCCTCTAATAGGAGTAATCATGTAATAAAAATTGTGGAATCTCATAACCAAACATAAAGCTTCCGGCTAACTACATTGATATGCAAAAGTCAATCGCCTTCAACTAAAACGGCAAAAATAAACCGACTCCCATTACCTGAACAAAAATTAATAATAAAATTTATTTCAGATAAACTTTCATGTCTGGATTCAGAATTCAAGTCAGGTAAAACCTGCTTACGTTGAAGAATTTAGCCCTAATTTATCTTATTTACGGAGCCTGTGAAAGTTTGTTCAGTATTCTAGTCTGAAAGCATGCATATCGTCAGCTATATTTACTCAAGAAATTTAAACATCAGCCCGAAAATTCCCTAGTCTAGGAAATGTTTGCGAACGGGCAACATAATTTGCGTTTAGCTTTGTACTGAGCAGCGCTGTAATGTTCGCCTAGTGCTAGAATATAAGATATTTTTTGCTCAATAATTACAAATTATCTATATTAAGTGCATAATAGCGTATAAATTTCATCCTAATAAATATTATTGAGCTTATATTTGTTCTGATTCTAAAATTTTTCTCGCAATCCTTTTGTTATGGGTACAAACGCAGTTTCGACGCTTAATAAAATTAGATTATTTATTTTTGATGTTCAAGGTGCATTTGTGCCTACCGTATAGTGTCCGGACCATTTCGATGCGTAAATTCAATCTGCCTATCGGTGTTTAAACTTCTCATAATTATTTATAATAACTCAACTACTTAATCATTTTCCATGAATTGTAGTTAGACCAAAAAACCTTTCGGCAACTCACGATGGTTCTTTGTGTCTCTACGCGGGCTTTTGGGTTGCTAAGTGAGAACGGTGATGAATTTTTTTAGTTGTTGAATCGAATTTAGATGATAATCAAGATTGCTTATTAAAGTTTGTTCTTTTCGAAATGATCATATATTCAAAACGGAAAAATGATAGAAACAAGATCTCGAGGTCTTGTTTGTATCATTCTTCCGTCTTGAATTAATTATCACGAATTTCTTCTTACTGAATTAGTTTCTGAAGAAGCGCATGTAAAAGCAGAAATTCGAAGAATGACTAAATGGCACCTTCCCATTAGAAATTCGGATTCCGTTTTTGGTTGACACGCGATCTATCGAGTCATCTCTGAGGTGAATCAGGCGTTAGTCGACCATCTGCCGTATTCCGCTGCTATTTAGAAGCCTTTTTCGGGAGTCCATTGCCCGATGGGCCGAATCTGCTTAAAATATAACCGAAATGAGTAGCTGGTCAAGCTTCCTCACGATGCCTGTCGTCAGATGCTGGTATTTGAGCAAACTTTGGCCATCTCCCGCTCATAGAATGGCGTCAATGTATGTGAATGCGCACGCGTTTGTTAAGTTATATGATACGATACTTTACACAATTTTGAGCTGTCGGGGGTATGTGGTAGCTAGATTATTTTATTGTGTATATAACACAAATGGTTTATCGACAAAAGATGCCTTTAGTTTTTATTTTATCCTATTTAATAACCAGAGGCTGCTTGACGGACCGCGAAAAAGATTAATGCCTTTAGCTCCAAGAGATAATTTAAAAGTCAAATTATAACATAGTAAGTTGATATTTAAGCTCTTAATTGGCAGAACCAACAACGGATGAACGTTCGGTTTTGTATTCAGGGTCCAAGCCTCGCGATTTTTTGAACAAATTAATCCAAACTATATATGGTGTTTCAAACGGCGTCGATGACAAATTTTAATTCATGCTGTACGGTTTTCATTTCATTTAGTTACTTCATTCTATTTGTTTCGCAAAATTTTGTTGCTAGACTTGTAAAATGTTTAACCCTTACCCATTATACTTCCCATTAAGTGGGGGTTAGCACTACCCCGCTATAGGGCTATGTAAGTTACGTGAGGCTTAAGACCTCAAGAGACCCTATGATCCTCCCGGGTAATTACCCAGAGTGTTTAGGGACACACATCACCATGCTGAAAGCACCACCTCCCGACGACGACTAAGCGCCGTCCAAGCGACACCGAGACATTAACTGAGCTTCCCGGGGCTCGAACCCACGCCTAGCTCCTCTATCTCGGTGCCGCCGTCACGTCACATACGCTAACAGTGGAGCAACTTGCCGCAAACCACTGCGCTACAGTGACGTGGCAGCTTCCGCTATATAGAATAGAAGTGTCGGCGTTGAAGAAATAGGCCCATGGCCTGTTGCCGATTCTTGAACTTTTCGTGACTTGATTCACAAGGGATCCGGCCTTTGGAACCCGATCTTTCCATAGCTGACGATTGATTGAGATAGCTGCTGGACTTATTGCCTGGTCCGTAATTTGCTAGGCATTTTAAGACTGAACATATGCTCCTGCATAGCTTCGTCTAGTCTGTTTTTGAAGATGTTCATACTCGGAGCTTCAACGATGCTATCAGGGAGGCTGTTCCACATGTCGGTGACTAGAAGCGAGAAGATACGCAAGAAGACTCCGCTACTTACGCGGAGACTTCTTGTGGCAGAGCTGTCTAGTTTCGCTAGTCTTGTTTACATGTGGAGTGACCACGCTTCTAATTTCAATTGTGTAATCGTACGGTGGAAAGTGATTTATGCGACTTGAAAATAATTTGTTTTAAATGATGAACCTGCCAATTTTAAGAATTTTTAGATGTACAACTTTCTTAGTTTTACTATCCAGGGTTTCCTAAAAGTTAAAGTGCATGATGTTCGTTGGCAACCTGCAGTGGTATGGCGGCATTCAAGAACATTGTTCAGAGAAAATTTCTGCAGTCGTATAAATTGTCAACCGATACTCGTGAAATTTAAAGACTTTTTGCCGCCTTAAAGTGAATAAATTTCTAGGTTCAGGAGAACTTTTTAGTTCAACTCGATTTCAACTTTCAATAAATTCAACTTTCGAGTTGAATTTAAAAAGTTATGAATACTAATTCTATTCATAGTGATCATATGTCCTAGGTTCTAATTTCTAATTCACTATAATAGCTGAATCGATTTGTGGAATCCAAAGTCAAGCATTACCAACAGTCTACTTCACACAGATGTCTTTACCACCGATCCGCTGCAAGCAAAACGTGTATGATCAAAAATGCAGATGGTCGTAAGTAACTAAGATATTAGGTAGTGCATACCTAGAAACACAGATATGAAATTATTAGCTACAATATTAAATTTGTGCTATGTTGAAATGGTTAAAGTTGAGTCCTGTTGATGCACTAGGGACTAGGCTGTTGTTTGCAAATATTTTGGGAAACTTTTAGGACTGATTTATGTGATTATTGCGGGAGAATACTTAGCAGTATATGTGAATGTTTTGCGTTGGCGAATATGAGAGAAGTTTTAATACTGGTTAATGAGAGAGAATGTTTCGCACTGCCATACGTGGAAAATGTTTGGTTCCCGCAATAGGTAAGGGTGAACGGGATAAAATGTTACGGGCATGGATAATGGGAGAAAATATTGAGCGGTGTTGAATATTGGAGACTGTTGATTGTGGAGTGCTAGTGAAAGTAAGAGAATGTTTGGTTGTGGGTAATGCGGAAAGTTGGGGTTAACATTTTTAATGACTGATATTTATTCCCAGTTCGAATTCAGGCTTCTAGGCCATTTACTTTATTGTGCCGCGGAGATACATTTTTTATATATTTTTCCGTCTGGTCTGCATATACAACAGCAATGAAAATGCCCCCTCAGCAGCGTACAGTAAGTCAAATACCCCGTGCCTTCCTTTCCAATTTCGTTTACGCTTTTTTCAGATTCGTCCGTGTCCGTACCAAAGCTATCAGTTGCAAAATACTCGCGCCTCACGAACGCCCCAAGCTCACTCGGTCAATGACCGGATTCTAATCTGTCGCTTATTTCGCTGGTACAACCAGAGCGTAAAGCAGACACAGAGCCGCTAATTTACGCGCTGGGCGAGCTAAAAGCGTCTTTAATACTGAAATTAAATACATTCAAATTTTCGAAAGACTAGACGTTGTCATCGCGCCTGCTGATCTACCAAGTCTGCCAGTCGACATCATCGAGATCGCAATATCCGACCATCGGCCACTTCAGTGGGCACTAGCCTGGGCGGTGACGTGTGTACTCCCGGTGCCCGCGTATAAAACCGTTACCTGTCATCCGTAGTGTGATCTTGACGGCGATATCTTAAACGAATAACTGCAGTCGTCCCGATTATGTCGGACTGACTCATGGTTGGCACTATCAGTCAGTGACCTAGTGCAACTCTACAATACCGAGCTGACCTGTGCATTCAATGACCTCAGTCCAGCACGCACATTTTGGATACCCCAATGAGTCTCCTAGACATGGTTAGACGATGAATTTCGGGTCTCGAAGTGGGGGGTTCGACTGCTCCAGCGGGCTGTCTACCGGACGAACAAACGCGGCGATCCTGCTGCTGAAGCAGTTGTTGCCTCCACCTGGCGAGATGAGCTGGGCAATTATGTGGACCTTCTTCGATCTAAAAGAGAGTCATATGGGTGCCACAGAGTTAACGCTTAACGCAGCGACCATCAAGCGCTGTGGCGTTCGCTGGATAAACTCATAGGAAGAGGTCATACAGATGCTATGGGTGACGTAAGCCTGGAGAAATTCCATGCGGTTTTTGAAAACACAATTTTTGCTGTGCGAGCGTCGTCAGCCGATGCTCCGCCGGCAACATTTACGCCGTGCCCGTTCGACTGCGTGCTCCAATAAATTACTTGCGTCACAGATGAAGATGCCATCGCTGCCGTGCGCGCGATACCTAACAAGCAGTGTGCGAGCGATCCGCTGCCGACGTCGTTACTTAAGGGGAATGTCGTAACCCTAGCACTTTTTACGGTCGAACTTCTTAACCGCTGCCTCACAGACGGTGTTGTTTAGATGAACTTTGAATCAGCTTACATTACGCCTCTATTAAAACAAAAACAGACCTTGACATCATATCGACCCATACCCAACCTGTCGATTTTGTCGAAACTCCTGGAACGCATTGTGGTCCGACAGCTAAACAACCATCTTCAGCAGTCCGGTCTCGTGCCTCGCATCCAGCCCTCATATCCTCATCTCCATTCGACGGAAGCCGCTGCGCTGTAGGTGCTTTCAGTCATTCTGCGAGCAGTAGACCGCGGCGACATTACGGCACTGGCTTCACTCGACAAGTCGGCCGCATCTGACACGGTCGACCACACTACTTTATTGCGTGAACTTGACGTATCATTCGGCCTGCGCGGCACATTGCTGCGGTTGTTCGAAAACTATCTCAGCAATAGATAGAGAAGACGAGGAAAGTCTTCTTCAAAGTTATTGTTGTTCACTTGCGACGTAAAACAGGGATCAGTTCCCGGCATCCGTTTGCATCCGCAGACGTTCGTCGCGTTGCAGGACTGGATGTCTCGCATGGAAGCCGTCTGGAACTGGATGCGCTCTAACCGGCTCCCGCTCAGTGCATCAAAAACCGACTTTATTTGTTTTGCGACTGCTCGGCGCCAGCATCCGCTTCCGGCCAACTCTGCTCGCGTGGGCGACGAGTTCGTCATGCTTGTATCTTCGGTTCGCAACCTCGGCATTCTGCTAGACTCCGAACTTTCTATGAACAATCCCGTAGCCAAAGTCACCACCACTTGTTATTGCGCTATGCGACGAACACGTAGCGCCAGCCGCTGTCTCGCGAGGCCCCTATGGTGGCGCTCGTTCTGACCCAATTGGACTATGGTAATGCCACCCTCTGTGGACTTCCGACCACGGCACTTAATAAACTGCAATCCGTAATGAACGCCGCTACGGCGCGACTCGTGTGCAATTAGCGAAAATTCAACCACGTGACGCCGATATTGCACGATCTTCACTGGCTGCGCACGCAGCAGCGCACGCCATTTAAGGTCGCTGTACTAGCCTGTACATGACGTTGCTATGCTTTCACGGTCTGGCGTCCTTTTTTCTCGCGGTATATCTGCAGCGCATGTTGGATCTGCCTTTCAGAAGACGGCTGCGTTCGTCATCAACAGCGGACCTCGTCGTTCCATCTACACGTACGTCTATCTATCGTCGGCGACAGAGCGTTCCCGGTCGCCGCCGCCAGAACCTGGAAAAGTCATCCTGCTTCCCTAACATCGGCCCATTCTAGGCAGGTGTTTCGTCGACGCCTAATGATAGAACTATCTCGTTGAGCCAATAAATCAAGTGCTTAGTCATTTTTATACGTTTTCATCCTTTATGGTGTCTATTTGCTTTTCGCTTGCTATTAAACTTATGTGTAACGTGCCCTCCAAGTTTGTTTGAATCAGACACAACGATAACTGCTTCGTAGAATGATAACAATAATAAGCTATACTGAGCGGCAGCAATTCATGGCCTGTACTCGCGCATGAAGCACTACTTTTGCAATTGAACGCTTGCTTCTCACAATGTACTCTAACTTTATGAGTGGCAATTTTGGAAGTCATTTTGGAACCCTTGACTTGTTATAAGCTAAAAACTTTCTCTTGGATTGGTAGTTAGTGATGAAATTAGTTATAAAACTCTTCAGAAGAGCGTCTTTGTTATGACTCGAGCAGCATCGTCTGATTACCTCGCAACAAGCTGGATTTGTTTTTCAAGTGACAGGTAATGGGTTCTTCCGAAAGTGATCATTCAGTTGGGTAGTCATAGAAGCCGGAGCTTTATCAGTCGCCTTTTTGCCCCTAAATGTTTAAAAGTTTTGCTCATCAGCCAATAGCACAATCTTTTCAAAGTGAATATTGTATCATATTCCATTTTAAATTTTCATTTGATGAGGCTTTCTCTTAAAAAAGAGTTTCTTCATCTAACAAGGAATAAATCTTGGTGACCGAATAAATACGATTCGTTTGTGTAACCAAGAAATTCCAAATCGATAGTGGCAAGTTCGCATATTTGCCTGAGTTCAATGTTCCCGAAATGTAATTCTATTTAATAATACAGAATGTATTTCTTCCAAGTAAAAAAATATATCGCAATTAAATTTAATTGAAAGTTGCATCTGTTAATCAACATATGAAGTCCCAACGACTGAACTTTTTTATATCACCTATGATTCAGAAATTTTAAGTTATTACAATCAGTTTCTTACTGCATAATCTGCGTCTATGGATCTGAGGAATCAGCGCGTCAGTGTACATTAATTATTGCCTTCTCTGTTCGTTACCACCGAAATAGTTCTGTCATCCAGGCATTGAAAGAAAAACAAATGACTGAAAAAATTTGTTCAAATAGAAATGAGTGATTTAAAACGACACTCGAATTTTATAAGCTCTGGACCCGATTCTTCGGAAATGATCTCGAAAATTCCAATGCTCTGCACTTTCTATAGTGATCCTACTTCAAATTTTTATAGCCATTGTAATTAAAAATCTGAGAATCTGAGTGTCTGCATCTTGCCTTTGTTCAACATATTAAATTGCTACCACATGAGCTGGAAGTTCTCAGCTTTCATACGAGAATTTCACTCTGTAAACGTGATAGGTAAGGATTGTATGTGAAGCGGATATTGCCATGCAATAATTGAGGATAAACGACGAGTACAGCTTAAGTTTTTGTTAGTATTCTAATTTACATGGGAATGAAAACAGTACTTGTCTCAATATTTTTCTCACATCTTCCACTCGGCACTTACGTTCCAACGAACAGCAATTATCCTATTTTGTTCCATTATACCATTTCTCTTGATAAAGTATAAACTATCATGTTATCTGTAGCATAGTATGATTATATTCGTATATAGTTTAAGTAGTTGTAGAGTATACCTATCAGTTTTCAGATATCATCATTATATTATGATTATGTGTTAGGATATATTTTAATTAGTTGTAGAGTATACCTATTAGTTTCAGATATCATCAGTATATTATTATTATGTGTTAGTTATACTCTACAACTAGTGAAAATATATACTATCAGTTTTCAGGTATCATCATTCAACTTTCTTCATGGCTTCATATTTTACTCACAGTTCATGGAGAGACCGATCTTCTTGTGCAGAGGCTGCGTCTGTTTATTGTTGCTGGCCTCGCAAGTGAAGCTCTTGCTCTGATACGAGCGCCCGATCTCAGGCACGTCGAGGTCTGCTCTGATGTCGCCAGAACGCATCACTTGGCTCTTGGTGGGGAGCTTGATGCCATCCGACCACCACGACACGCTCGGCTGAGGCCGACCTATTGAAAGTAAGTGGCAACTTTAAACAATGAGTCGATTTTCATTTATATTATTAAAAATTTGGTATAAAAATTTTTTAATATAAAAATGTTTAATATAAAAATTATTTAAGATAAAAATTTTTTAATGTAATAATTTTTAACCTAAAAACTTTTTAATACAAAATTGTGTATTTGATTTAAAAAATTTTAAAACGGCCTTTTCCACCAATCCAAATATGTTGATTTAAGTAACGCGGCATTTGATGCGTAGAAAGCTAAATTAAATTAACAATTATTACTTAGGAAATAACTCTATTCTATGGATGAATTCGCCATGCTGATAGCTGCTGTTATCAATATAAGAATTTAGCTCAAGTTTTTATTTTTTATTTCTAGTTTGCATCGTAATAAATGCATTAGGTTCTCAATTCAATCAGGAAATGGATATAGCTCATTCACGATTATGCTCGATCATTTATACATAACGATCTAACTCAGTTTCCATATTGGTCATGATTTCTGAGGTAAAATTACTCACACAATGATTTATTGAAATATTTAGCGAAAAATGAAAATAAAAAGAAAATATTTATATTTATTTAATATGGCAGCAGTTCAAATTTCCACAAGTCACAGGAGACCGCCAACTCCTACTTGCTTTGTACATTCAGTTAATTGCTCTGGGCCAAAACATCATGTGTTTTGCCCTCCATTTCCTAAAAATAAAAGCACAAATTAAAGAACCAGTTTTTCCTAGAGCTTTTAATTGGACCAACTGCGGATTCCGGTCGATGAGAAAGGACCTAGACCTGAGTTTTTTTTTCCATATCTCATGAAAAATAAAGTCCGTTTCTAAAAGTTGGAATCGAACGAAGCGAACCACAGGGTCATCGGAAATTAAAAAAAGGCTTCATTTCCATGCCTTCCTGAAGACATGAAGCCTTGTACTTTTTGAAGCAGGAAATACGCCTATGAAGTTATAGTGATTTAAAGCATTGCGCAGAGCGCGAAGCAAGAAATGTCTGTTAGTGCCAATGTCTGTTAGTTCAAGGCACGGGAAAAATAGCAATATCGGCGTCCCTTATAAATAAGAAAATTGTTTCTATTATGTGAAGCAAATCGCATACTCAAGCTATATAGTACGTATCAGTTGTTATCTTATAACAAGTTATCGAAAACACAATCATACACCTGTAAATTGCTCATACACACCAAATGAGCAATTGCTCATCGCTCAAACCTCATTATTAATTAAATAGCTAAAAATAATTATAAACGTAGAGATTTTTATTATTGGTAACATTGATTACATTTTTCAGGACTAACGATTAGACCCTGAATAATATTCACATCAAAAACACTCGAATCATTTTAATTGATAGGTCACTGACACTGATTTTAGTATAATCAAGCGAAATTGAAAAAAATTACGATCAAATTTGATCAAACTGTGTTATTCGAAATGTTAATTTGAAGTTTTTACTGAACCTATAGCATATATTGAAATTTGGAGTGGAAAGATGTTTACTCACTTTTTTTTGCTTTTTTGCCAAAGAAGATTTAGATTCACCCTAATTTTTTATCTTGACTACGCTTTACATCGTGATTTACTTCTTCATTACAATTATTTTTCAAAATAAAGTAAATTTGGTAATTGTTTCCATGTATCAAAAGTTATATTGGTGAGATGAAGTTGTTACTAGCAGTGCTCTCGAACACTGATAAATTAAATCAGTTTCTGATGCATCAACTTCAGGTCATGTTTTGAGGTTCAAAACATTAAAATAAGCTAAGTTTGGCGGAATTTTTCTCTCAATTTAATTTGTCATGTGAATTATTATATTCTTAAAAAAATAGGGCGAAAACATTTTAATTAATTTAAGTTTCAATAATTTCGCACACGCTTCTTTGTAGCAAAATTTTTGACAAATTATCCTCCGTGCTAATTAGATTTGTTGAGTGTAAATGTTTTCATTTCATATACTAAGTAAATTCTAAACGAATTCCATTGAATGCGAATGCGGATTTATCTTAACTTGAAATATTTAAAAATAAAGCTAATTAAAAATATATTTTGAGTTAAAGAGACTCTGAACGAGAAAGTTTAAATAAATAAGTCTGCTAAAAACTCACCCAAGCTCAAGCATATTAGCCAAAATATGAGCGTAGAGCGTAAAAGTGATTAGAAGGAAAATTCACGATGTGATTAAATTTGAATTTGCGATTTATCTTAGTTGCGATGCAACTGAGATGTTAGAAGTTATTTTGAATTAGCTTGGTTTGTCATCATCGCCAATTGTTGTGTAAACATTCTCCATGTGACCTCGGGCAAATGATATGGCGTAGTATGTATGATATTATAGTCAATGATATGGCGGAGTATGATATTATTTAATGTTTGCATCAACCTGGACATCATATTCAGGACGAGTTCTTCCGTGCCCTCGCTAGATCAAAGCTTGTAGCTCTCTCATCACTGTAGTCCAGAACACAGAGCCCAGAAAATAAATACAAAATACGCCCAACTAATTGATATGATGCCTCAATTAAATGCTACAATCCAAACGCTTTCATGTCATTCTCCAGAAAAAGAGCTTGCAAGAAAATCCTGTCTAGCTCGTGGACAATGCAGGTTCTAGTATCTGGGTACCATTTCCTCAGGCGCAGTATATGATATGTTTGTCCATTAACTTAGCCTTCGTTATCAATCAGTGAAAATTTACTTATTTTATAAAAAATAACGTCAATATTTGCCTCCCTGAGAAAGTTATCTGGCCTAATTATAACAAGAGTTAACAGCCATAACTCATTTATTGCCGAAATTTATTCAGATCACCTGGCTATCATTTATTGATAAAATTCTGGCTCACTTATTGCGATAGGTGTAGGAGCAAAGAAGGAGTTTTTGGCCGGAACAATATCCGCTGACATGCGAAACAACATCTAAATAATTTGTCATTAAATTAATGTTAGAAAATTGACATCAGATTCTTCATTGCAAGAAGAGCCAAACATGCAAATATTTTCAATATTTAACAGGATTGAATCGATGTGCTTCTCCACTTTTAATCAAAATTAGCAGATAATTCAACTAAATCAAAATGCGATTGCAGGAGAAGAATTTGTGCTTCTCTTTAGTGGTGTAATGGTAATTATAAAATCACTTGTAGACTTAAATTTACATTATGCCATCTATCCAAAGATGCTTAAAAAGACTTAAAGATGCTTAAAAGACTTAGACTACCCACAGTCTAAGCAATCTGTTTTTCCCAATCTTCAAAACTATAAATAAATAATGCTGGAAAGCGCTGCGTGCAAATACTTGATTAAAGTGTGAATTAAAAATATTAAACTGAACCTTATGTCGGTGAAAATTATTATATTTTTAGGCAGTTTGTTAGGATTTCTTGTTCATTATTCCCGTGCTCATAACATTCGTGGCATGAGAAAGTTTATTACATCAGTCGGTCAGGTGGCAAATGACAGTTAATTAATGAGTGTGAATGACAGATTTTAACTCTAATATATTATTGTCATTCTAATAAACCATGATTACGAAGAAATATTCTTTCTGCAGCGAGGGCACATGATAAAATTTGATTTATCTTGACTGTTATTACTTGGTAAATGAGAAATCCTTTTTTAACTCGCATGTTGTACCGGCATCAAATATGAAGACCTCAAAGGAATGTAAGTTTTGCAAGTCTGAGTTCGTTACCGACAGAGTCTTCATCTTCGAATTACAACTTTCGATCCAGCGATATCTGTTGATAAGGAATTTATTTAGACGGTGAGCCCAATCAGTGGTTGTGAATTGGAAACTTTTGCACGGATCTATTTTGGGTTCAGGTTATCTGATTTTTCTTTTTGTGAGAAGTTTGTTCTCCGGTATTCAGAAGGCTGCTGCTTCTGAACGAAATTTTGCTTGCGCAAAAATATTTCTTTCCATTCATTTAGATTTGAATGGACTAGCCGTAAAACTTTAATTGAAATACTAAGCACTTGGGAAATTCCTGCAATAAATTCAGCAAAAAAATATTATAATGAAATACAATGCAAGAATATATTATTGAGGTTATTTGCCTTGCCATTTGTTTTCTTCCAGGATTATGTTAGACCAATTTCATATAAATATATTAATTTTAGCGTTTGAATAAATGTCATTATATATCAAAGATAGAATTTGATAAATTATTAAAAATTTATGGCAGGAATTTTCTATAAATTTTCATATTTCGTGTTCGGGGCTATTTAGGAATCAGGTTATTTTTTTCATCTAATCACAAATGCGTAGAATCTAGATTTTTCAGCACGTCTGGAAACTACGATCACGGAAAATATATATAATTATGATGTATGTTATATCTCTTTATATGACAATATTGACTATTACCTTGCCAAAATTAAAAACCGTGCAAACAAAACCAATTAAAAACCTTGCAAAATTTTAAGAACAGTACAGTTACTTAGGCAAGAATAATTATTAAGACAAGAACGACTAAGGGAGAAACAGTTGAGAATAAATTAAACTAAATATTTTCAGACGTAATATAGGGTCATTGCTAGCCCTAACGGCAAATGACGTTGAAACAACGTTGATTACGAGTTTATTTAATTGAAACAAGGTTTATTGAACGTTATTTCAACTTCAGATGCCTGGTAGGAACGAGACCATGGGCCATACTTTCAAAACTCGCTAAGTGAACGTAAGTCCTTACGCTCTATTTTCTTGCCTATAATTGGTGGATTTTGCTTGAAAGGCCGTCAATGATTGGCTGATGAACTTACGATCTCTTAACTTTTTTTTGAAAGTATAGGCCCATGTAAGTAAAAGACGACCTCCATACCTCCTCTGACGACGCAGTAGAGCTGTAACGGGGCGCCCTCGCTCACAGGACCAACGAGGTCCCCCGACACAATCTCGTCGGTCAGCGTGTACACGTCCAGCCTCTCTGGTGGCTCTGGGGGTGAGAAGTGGGTTACAAGGGAGGTTATCTAGGTAAAAAATTTAGTAAGAAATCTAAAATCACCGTTAATGAAATGCATGAATGAAAGTTCATTTGAAATAAATCGAGGCAACAGCTATTTCGGGTCTCACAACCCGCCTCGTCTCTGGTGGTTCTTGGGTTGAAAAACCATTTCAAAGAGAGGTTATTAAGGTAAAAAATCGAAATTAATAATGTAGAAAATGCACGAAATAATCTTCTATTGAGATAATTCGAGGCGACAGTTATTACGGGCCTCACGTAAGGCCTCTCCAGAGGCTCTAGGGCGAGAAGTCGGTTGCGGGGACGTTATTAATTTAAGAGAATCTATAAATCAACGTAATCTAAATGCTTGAATTAGTCTTCCATTGAAATAAACGAATTCACAGTCATTACGAGGCTCACGTGCAGCTTTTATAACGGCTCTGTACTCTGTAGGGGAAGGTATGAATTTCTTGCGTGTCAATTAAGCTGGAAAATTTTTAAGAATATTGAAGCTATGTATTCATCATCTCAATACATGTGATTCATCGCATGATGAAGCGTTCATCGTGAGCGCTCAGACATGAACCATGCGACATATTGGCAATTGGGCGAATTCGGGAAAATAATTACACTTAATGTTAGAAAAATAATGATAAAATTAGGAGAATTAGTATTGCTGCCCTAAAATAGAATACAATTTACGATGAAACTTACATGTGATAGAAAATAACAATGAAGTCAGTATTTAACCCAAGTGTTGCATGTATTGTTTCCTAAGATTGAACATTTGTGAATCATTTGATACCAACAAGGAGCGTTGTAGCTGCGCTATTTGTCCGTCATTTGATTACCAGGGGCCATACTTTCAAAACTCGCCAAGTGAACGTAAGTACTTACGCTCTATTTTCTTGTCTACGATTGGTGGGTTTTGCTTGAAAGGTCATCAATGATTTGCTGATGACCTTACGATCTCTCAACTTTTTTTGAACGTATGGGCCCAGGTTTACGCTGGCAACGTGTAGACTGAGCTGCGTTGACTCCCGGATTTTTTTTAGTGATCCGCGTTTGCCGTTGCAGTGGCAAAGACTCCGTAACGTGTATTCATTTGAAATGTCATTAGTTTTTTTAACCTCAACTACCTGTTTTTCTTGTCTAGTGATTTGTTGCAACCGTTGTACCTCTCACGATTTCTTACGAGTGGTGGGTAAGCTTATTATCAGATCGTTAGACATTTGTCTTCCTAGTTTATGCTGCTATAAAGTGCTGCGATAATACTAAGCATTAACTGGCTCAATAACAATGGCTGGGATGTAAATTATTTCACTTTATATATCTTTCCTCGTGGTCCTTGGATTAATGCTGTCATATTCCACAATTAGTTGCTCAATTGTTTCTGTGATTTTAGGGTGAACTTCCTATTTATTTTCCCGTGCATCTGTTGGTTATTTCTGGTGGAAGTGGGATCTTTATTTTAAGTCTACCTACGTATCTGAGCATCATCTGAATGCGAAGTGAAGGAGTTGAGTTTTTCCCATTGGTCAAATGCAACAGTAACTGGCGCTGAATTTTTGAATTGGACGCTCGCAGCCCAAACTTCGTCAAGTCGACCGTGAAAACAAGCGTATGCGCTGAGGTTGACTTCGTCAGTCATCGACACGCTAGTCTCGATGGGCATGTTGCGAACCTTCAACCTCCATAAGGGTACGCACACAGTGAAAGCAGGTTGCCAGCGTGCTGGTTACCTGCTCAGGCTGGCGCCTGAAACCATAGAATACAGAAGCCTATTCGTACAGGTTTTCACTGTGAACACTTACATTATTATCCTATGTTCATTCTTGTGGCAGGTTGGAGCAGGTTGCCCGCGCGGGCAAACCTGCTTTCACTGTGTGCGTACCCTAGACTGGAAGAAGATACGCAGGACACGCCAGTGCGGCCAAGCGTGACCATCATTGTATTTGTTTAGCATTAGGTTAATTGTGTTGCTTGGTTTGTGAAGATACTGGTAGTAAGATTATTAATTTTTTTGTGAGTGGGCCAGCCAATGGACTTTATTTTAGCTACGCAATAAAATCTTGCAAGTCTCAACTCTGATCGAAACCGGTTTTAATTCATTTTCAATATCGCGAACCTAATGGACGGATAGCCAGTGTATGATGATGCTCTCCCGCAACAGCGTGTTTATAGCTAACGTACGAAGTGATCACTTCCTTTGTACCTCATGAAAGTGAAAGTTCCAAATTAAAAATCCATAAGTATGCCTGTTGGGAAAAATTTAGACTGGCAACTTCTTACCAGGATAATTTGCTGAAGGGAAAAATATGAAATGATACATGTTTCAGTGAGGTTTTAAGTGTAAAGCTGTCAGGGAAAGCCTTTCACTATAATAATTTCATCGATAGTTAGGTTGCGTGTATTGTCATTTCGGTTTTTGAGTAAGCTATTATATAAGTCACCTCGTGTAGGCCGGTCATGTAGCTTGTCATTTCTATGTGACGTAAAGGTTAGTACATGGATTGTTTATCGTGTTAATCTTCCATGTTGATGTAGTACTGGAATTCTGGTGATATTAAATATTATTATTAGTATTAGTTTATTATTTATGTGTTATAATCATTCGTTAGTGTTGTGTTAATTCAAATCCATAATTTGTATTTATTCGTGCTTTTTCAGAGGGGCTTCTAACCTGTGACCTGATTACGAATTAATAGGCAAGGGCTAGCGAGACTCACGGCTTATAGTTTTATAATTTTTTTTGTACTTATCATTCATTTATTATTACAGTTCTTAATTTATCATTTTATTCATCCTCTATTTGCGATCATTGGTCAAATGTCTGGAGTCACTGAAAGCCTATTTATTGATCAGTCCCCGACAATACCACCCTCGGAGGTCGACTTGAACTATAGATTAGCACCTCGGCCCAGGTTAATTTAAGTAATAACTCAGTGACTGCAGCTCAATTTCTGTTTAAAAAAGTGACCTACTCTCAGTAAGCGCTCTTCCTAGCAGCACGTCATCTGTCTTTCATTATTTTTATGATGTGCATTGGTGCATTATTTTTATCATTTTGCCTAGAACTACTTATTAATTTTTTCAGTTAGAGGCTGACTCTAATTCACTTTCATTCGTCATAATGTGCTTGCTACGGTCTTGAAAAGTCTCCATGATTTCAATCACTTCCACTTTTGCTTGTGGAAGCTGTTTGTGACAATACATAAAGCTGTTTTTTTCTAATACATAAATACGCCGAGTTTAAGAATGTAAACACATGAACTTTATGTAAATTGAGATGGCGAAGTAGAATGCAATGTCTGGAGGCGGCAGCGCGTGCCTAGACCGCTTATATGCACGCTCGATTATTTATTAGGGACTTGGATAAATGGGGCACCGCAATCCCGAATAAATAGAGTTAGCTGTCCTCTTGGTAATTGTGTCTCATATTTATTGATGGTCAAGGCAAGTCTGATATTTATTCATGGTCAAGGCAAGTCTGATATTTATTGATGGTCAAGGCAAGTCTGATATTTATTGATGGTTAAGGCAAGTCTGATATTTATTGATGGTCAAGGCAAGTCTGATATTTATTGATGGTTAAGGCAAATATGATTGAGAGATTGACTCATAAAGTGAAATATTCTTGTTTATAGTAGGAGAAAATAAAGATGTTCACTTTTTTATGATAATCAAAGCCGCCTGGGCATATAACATATGGATTGAGCATTTCATTTAGCTGTGTTGCAGAAGACGACAAGAGATAAAAAAACAAATGCTATGTGAAAACAGAGAGGTAACAACCGACAAGATCTATTATTTACTAACGCCAGCTTAAATCACGTTGTGAAATCAATATCCGTAATATAAACAGTATAACTATCTAGGTAAATATTCACGTGCAGTTTATATTTGGTTCACAATGTCCTCGGGCCGCAGCATTTAATTTTTGGATATCCTGATCATTCCATGCATGACATTAGGAAGGCACTACTTGACTGCATCCGATGGCAATAATTAGTCATTCCTGCCATAAAAGTTCAAAGGAAGTCGACATATTTCGATCCAGCTGAGTTATCGTTGAGGTAGCGACGGGCATCATATATGAGTCTGGGCATCATATGAGTCTGGGCATCATATGAGTCTGGGCATCATATGAGTCTGGGCATCATATGAGTCTGGGCATCATATGAGTCTGGGCATCATATGAGTATGAGCATCATATGAGTATGAGCATCATATGAGTATGGGCATATGAGCATGGGCATGGACATACACCGTATATAATACACCGTATGGGCAAATAACTGGATTTTGCAAGTAAAAACAAGGCATTGGTCGTTGAATTGCTACATCGTTATCCTCTTTAATGTAAATGCGTCAAGCTTTTTGCTCTGGCATTCTTTAAGTGATCTTGAGCAGTGCAATGACATCGCAGTGACAAAATTATTCTCCGTGCGTGTAAAAATGGCGAGCGATTAGCTAGTGAATTTACGACTCATGCTGCAGCTCCTTAATTGAGAGGTTCTTCAAATTTTGCAATACCGTAATCTCTAATTTTCCACGGAGCTGTTGGCTATTTCACGTCAGTTGGACTCTAGGTAAACAAGCCGGCTGACCCGAATAGTAATTTTCGTTCGTCGCTGTTAATTATCGCCTCTCAGACGGTATTCCAGGAAGGCAGTTACAGGGTCTGACCTACTCCAGAACACGAAGTGCACCCATGCCTTCCACGCCCTGCATGACAACTCGTGTGAGGCACGCGAAAGATACAAATTTCTCAAAATCACCAAAAAATATGGAACGCAAGCATTGAGATCTTTCTAAAATAGCCGTTCTCTGCATTACGGGTATTCGGTTCTACATATATCAGCAACTAGCTCTAAACGATCATTCCATCTAAAAATTAAAAAAATTCCTTTAAATTCGGACCCTGAAGAAGAAATCTTTAAAGCAATAAACCCAGATCATGCAGCTACTTCCGGTGCAATTGTTGAACTCACAATCTTCATCACCAAAAAGCAAAAATTTTTCGTAACCAAGCCACTACACAAAGTAGTCCGCAGTAAATTTACTAATTCCAGGAAAACGAGTCTGACTTTGCGTGCGGCTTGCTGTGAGGCATTATCAAGATCCACGCAACATGTCAAAAGCATCAATAACGGACAGGTTGCCCATGGTGTTGTGTGAGGTGTTACACTCACCAATAACGGACAGGTTGACCATGGTGTTGTGTGAGGTGTTACACTCATCAATAACGGACAGTTACACTCACCAATAACGGACAGTTACACTCACCAATAACGGACAGTTACACTCACCAATAACGGACAGGTTGACCATGGTGTTGTGTGTAGGCGAGGTGACGTAGTCCACTCTGCAGGTGTAAATGCCCTGGTCGGCAGCGGTGACAGGACTTAGCACCAGGCGCGCTGGTGCGCTGCTCGTGATGAACGTTCCTCTGCCCTCCAGCACTTCATTGTTCGGCTGATGCGTGCCCGACTCTCCCCGCGCGTCGTAACTGGTAAAGTAAAATTGACAGAAGATTATTAAACTGATTTAGCAAAAGATTATTAAACTGATCTATTACAAGATCATTAAACTGCTTTATTAAAAGATTATTAAACTGATCTATTACAAGATCATTAACTGATTTATTAAAAGATTATTAAACTGATCTATTACAAGATCATTAAACTGATTTATTAAAAAATTATGAAACTGATTTGTTAAAAGATTATTAAACTGATTTGTTAAAAGATTATTAATCTGAATGAACTCGAGGCAGGCGATCCGACTTTACTTTGAAAATAAGTCGTTATGAATGCCAAAATCCCTAATTTCACCGAGTAAAATAATGTCGAGACGGAATATTTTCCAATTATTTACTTCTTATCGAATAATTTTTAGAGCTACCAGAACTGATCATGAAATACAGCATATATATATTTATAGGCTGTAATATACATAAACCTTGAACCTAATGAATTTCTCAAGAGATATAATCAAGTGAGTTTATTTAATCACGCATTAATCTGTTATAATACTAAAAAGTGGCCTGATCAATGCACGAAAGTCTTAATATAATTATTTGAAACATATTATTGAATTTTCAACCATTTCTTCACTAGCCAGTGTTAATTTCCAGTACACTCACACATTTAACCATTTTTCGCGTAAGCGCATTGATTCACAAGAAAATATTCAAATTAAATAATGTAAATAAGACGCTGAAAAATTTCATCATTTGTCAATATTGGCAGTAATTTCGATGAGAATTTTAAAAGAATAAACAAGCCAAGTTAATGAATAAATAAAGTGTTAAATATGTTAGTATCAAAAGTTGGTTTGCAGTATAGTTAGTATAATAATAGTTCAGAAGCCTCATGTGAGAACTACTAAGAGAACTACGTGTCTCGATCAGCAGTCAAACGAGCTACGGAACACAACAATGACCTGAGAAACAAAGAGGTTATGCTCACACAGAGACCGGTGCTCAGGAAGTCAACAATACAGCAGAGCCTACACGCGAGTGTCGTATATCCACCTAATGGTACTGCAATAACCTAACTACTCCATAATTAAAGATCCATTAAAGACGGCTGTGAAAGCCTTAGCTCGCCTTATCTTGCTTTATGGCGCCGGGGCGCAATTTTCGGGCGGCTGGCTGGTCATTTGTGACGGACACCTCGCATCTCACTCAACTCTTCGGCGCTAAAAAGAACAAGTTCGATCGAATGGAATTTGTACCAGGGCTAAAAATTAATCGTTTAGCAGCTATATTGGGTGGCTGGTCAGTGACACTGACGCTATAGCCGGCATTGGAAAAGGAATTAATACAATTCTGATTTCCATTGCAGTAAACATGATGACTATATCCAGGGGTTGGACAAAATAAAGAAAACGCTTGACATTTTGATATCGTAATTTTGAACATGTTATATAAACACTGAAAACGTGACATATTTTTATGTTTTACCATTTATTGTTGCTCATAATTGAAATTTTATCTTTGCACAGATATTTTTTATTACATTTTTTATATAACCTAACCTATAACCTATAAGTGGCAAACCTATCTAACTTTTCAAGAGGCCAAATTGTTGGTGCCTGTATGGCAAGTGCTAGTTTGACAGAATCTTCCCCAATGTTTGCCGTTTTAGGAGTAATGTCTCAGAAGTAAATGACTGCTTTTGAGAGAGCCGGAAAAACGTCCTTATATAGCAAAGCACAGGTCTGGCCGAAAGTCGAAGTTGTCCGAGAAAGACCGACGGTACCAATATCGAATTGTGAGGGACAATCGAAAGACCGCGGCTGTTAAAATTACTGCAGACCTCAATGGACACCTACAGAACCCAGTTTCCATAAAGAATATCCGCGGAGAGCTGCACAGATCTGGATTCTATGGAAGACCTATTAGAAACCCTCGGGTTTCATATACAAATGCTTCAAAACGTTTAGAAGGATGTAAAATCCTCATAAATTGGTCCCTCGAGCAGTGAAAAATGTGATTTTCTCTGACAAATAATCGTTTACCTTATTTCCAACCTCTGACCGCATTTACGTTGTAGACAGCCAAAAGAGTCATTAAATCCCGACTGCCTCCTCCCAACCGTAAAACATGGCGGAGGTATCTGTGATGATTAGAGGTGTTATTTCTTGGAAGTACGACGGATTCACGATTTCAGCAGATTTTACGTTGAATATTTCCAGCGGATCCAATGATTTCTTTTCACGGAAGAATCAACAATAGTGAGTATTTAGGAATTTTGGAGGACCAAGTTCATCCAATGGTTCAAGCTCTGTTTCCGGAGGAGAACGCTATATTTCAAGATGATAATGTCCCGATACAAACAAGTGGAATTGTTAAAAAATGGCACGAGGAACATTCCAACGAAGTTGAGCATCTCATTTGGTCACCATAATCACCAGAACTGACTATGATCGAGCATTTATGGTCGGTTTTAGAGATGCAAGTCACAAGTCGATTCCCGTTGCCATCGTCTTCAAAAGTGCGGGAAGGAGTTTTAACTGAAGAATAGGTCAAAATTCCTTTGTAAACAATGTACAACTTGTGTGTATCAATACCTCGGAGAATTGAGGCTGTAATTGCCGTAATAGGTGAAACTGTACCATACCAATATATAATTTGTGGATTGATTCAGGATTTGTTTAACTCTTATTTTATCGAAACCCTGTTATGATCGAGTCTCTCGAGCTGAGAATTGATTATGAGTGCTAGACAGAATTTGATTACGAGCGCTAGACAGCCAAGCGAGTAGGTTTTATTATTTTATTAAATTATGAAATATTAACATAGTGAATAAATAGGAATTATTAAAATGATTTAAAGCTCCTCTATTTCTCCAGAAGGTGTCATAGCACAATACTGCGCGTCGCATTAATTCCGACGATGACCAAAGGGAGCAACAGGGAACGTTTCAAGCGGAGGCGATGTTGACCGTCAGTGTAATTTACTCTCAACAACCGGGGATGGCAAACACCGTCGGGCAAAGAAGACATCCAATTTTAGTTTGTAAAATAAAAGTCTCTGGCAAAGACGCTCAGCACACCCATTCCCAGAGTTTACCTTCGTTATCGCGAAGCAAACAAATGCTGATGCTAGGAGTGCAATTAGCTTCTATTTGTGGAGTGAGATTATCAACATGGAAAACATTTCCTTGGATGACCGCGGCCGTTCATACTAAGAATGACGACTGGAAATTACGTCAACTAGACTGCAGTATTATTCTTAGGTGATTTATGTGGCTTATTCGGTTTACGAAGACACATTTTTTGTTTTCTCTACTTGTCTATATAAAAAGTTACACTACAATAGATTTAGGATCTTTTTAAAAAAAACTTTTTTGTTTGTTTCAATACACGAAAAATTTGAGCAGCGTAAGATTATTCTGTTTTAGTTCTTGGAAGAATTAAGCCGCTCGTCAGGGATCCTTTATATATAAAACACAGTTATTCTCCTTAAAATTTTTTTTCGACAATCTCTCATGCTTTTATGAAATAGTGGAAGCTTATAAATATTAATTTTGAAGTCATCCCGAAGAGACGTAACTCATTTTCCAATAACATAACCATTATTGTTAATGAGTAGCATTCATTCGTTAATCTGATTTCATTTTCTGAAAATTTTCATGCAACGATAAGAATTCTCTTCGTTGCTAAGGCACTGGCAGTGAATTGTTAAGATACTCAGCAGGCTTTTATCTTTTAAGAATCACGGCGCTATAAGATCTGAGAGTAAATCTGCAGCCTTAATGAGCATGCCATTAAGTCTTGGGGAAGATAAATGAAACTAGATGGACGCCCTCAGGTCTTGTCCCTTGAAAATTTCCATACTGGGTCTATACAGAGCTTATGTATGCAAAGAAGGCGTGATGCTCTTAGAACAAGTGCCTTGGGAATTTTTTAGTGCATGGAATGGCAGCTCCGACGAATACTTGCTGGTAAACCAATGACTTTTAAATGCCAGAGTTTGAATGAGGTCGGTGGGGAGTTTTTCTAGCAATCATGGATGTCAATGTGCGAGTTAGTGAATATATTTAGCGATGGCTCTATCATTTGAGATCTACTGAAGTATATCTGAAGACGGACGAACGATAGGCTGAGCATTGAAGTCAATTGTTGTTACTACATTATTGCGAGCGTTTATTTTATGAATACCGGTCTGTTATTAAAAAATATTTTCATGATAAATAATATATGTTCATGTTTTTTTGCAGTCGGTAATGATAAAAATGTCATGCATTTTATCGAACTTTTGGAGAAGAATTAATTTGAATGTAACCAATAAAAACGAAAGTTTAACCGAGCGCAAGGTTGGTACTGAATTAAAAAGAAAACATTGACTGAATCATCCTTTATATTTCACACGGCAGCGGTGCAAAAAAATGCCGATTTTTTCAACATAAATTCTTGTTTTAGCTTATGGGAATTATCTCCCTTTTTCTTGTCGATAAATTAAATTTTGTTATGTTTTCTTCCATGCACATAAGAGTTATTTAATCTGAGTTTATTACTATATAGGATGAATAAATTTTCATTAGAAATTCTGCGTGACGATTCAAAAATATTTTACTGTTCTCTAGTCTACTCTGGCTTAGTGAGTGGGGAACTGAACTGTCGTTCTGAAAAGCCTCTAGTGCCTGCCAATTAATGTAAACAAGCTTCATTATTTTGTTATAAAAACACTTTGAAATATCCGCTCATGTTAACCTGTTAAACATTCTCTGGCCTACTGCATGGTTAAAACCTGCAGCTAGGATTTCTATATCCTTCAGACGGTGAATATTGGCTACTTTATACTATAAAAGAGCTTTTACCCATTAAATCGTAATGCTGAAATGTTCTGCATACAAGATATTGTGAGAATTTCAGTTCAACAATATTACAATTGCAAACGCTTTGCAGTATAATTTTTCTTTTAGTTTAGCTGTGCGCTAATTCCAGCACTTCCTTTGGTTCGTCCAAACTGCTACATTTCTAGCACGTCGATCATATTTTCGAAGCAGGATCGAGCTTCAATTAATTACCAGCACACTTTACATTTACCTAGGAAATTATTTTCTTACCTGTACACTGGCAGTCTGCGGCCCTGCTTGTACCACAGCGCCAGGTACGTTACCTGTACACAGCCAGCCTGCGGCCCTGCTTGTACCACAGCGCCAGGAACGTTACCTGTACACTGGCAGCCTGCGGCCCTGCTTGTACCACAGCGCCAGGAACGTTACCTGTACACTGGCAGCCTGCGGCCCTGCTTGTACCACAGCGCCAGGAACGTTACCTGTACACTGGCAGCCTGCGGCCCTGCTTGTACCACAGCGCCAGGAACGTTACCTGTACACTGGCAGCCTGCGGCCCTGCTTGTACCACAGCGCCAGGACAGCGCGGTCATGGGGGTCGGGGGGTGCCAGCTGACACGGCAGCTCTACAGTGCCACCTGCCACGCCCAGCACCACCTGAGTTCCATCTGCAGAGATGGAAATGAATGTTCGTTAGTGGTTACGTTAAATAAACTTGTTCCCCTAGCAAACGCTGCGGTAACATTGTTCCCGCAGTAACATTGTTCGATAACATTGTGCGGTAACATTGTTCCCTTTGCAACGCTGCTGTAATTTGCAGCAGTCGGAATCTTGCATCCATTGAAATTATCGGTTGCTGCATGGTAATTTTTTGCATGCATTTAAGAATATTCTCCCAAGCTGAATTGATTTACGTGCTGACAAGTATTTATTGAAGTAACGATATTTGTAGAAAGATATTTTTAAAACGTTTTGATGAATCGAAATTAAGGAATCAATATTATTAAAATTTAGGACGGCCAAAATTTCATATTGTGTTCGAAAACGAGGAAAAATAGGAAAAGTAGCGGTTGAAACTGAGTTACTGGCAGACTTCTATCGCGAGTCCAGAAGTATGAACACATCATAAAGTAAGACTACACTGAGAGCATAAATTTATTCTTTTCCTCCACATATTCAAATAACAAAAGCATAAATTTGTATTCAGCTGTTTGATGAATTTTTAGCGTGAATTATCACAAAAGATACCGTCACCAACAATATGCTTGATCTTGTCGGTGCGGTTACACTTTAATTTCCATACTTTTTACAAATTTTTCTTATACAAATTTTTGAGGAGACAAATTTTTCGACCCTCGCATTCCACGAGCTCGTAAATCAAGCTGCAATTCGAAGAACTTACATTTTTTATGCTTTTTATTCTTTGATTAAACTATGCATCGTTGAAATGTGCTCTCTCTCTACTTCTTAATTCGCAAAGTCAACTTATGAAATTGTGGTATACTTTCTTTTAAAGTTAAAGAAACTTCTGAGAGTAAAGTAATGTGAAAGGTCCAGATTATTTTTTCAAAAATAGAATAAATTTTACTTAGATAAGAATATTTAGCTGCTAATTGAAAGTATTCGTTTCATTTGATAGAACATTATGTATCCGTACACAATCGAATGAGGTGGACTCGACAGCTTTTAGAATTTATATTGAGCAACGAAAAAGTTTTCATTTGTAATTCTGAGTGCATTTTTTCTGTATCTCGAAAAATAAATGTTGTTCCTCACAAGTCTGGAAATTCGTGAATAACGCTTCATTTTTGACACTAGAATTTAGTTCACATCTAAAATGTGCAAGGTATCACTAAAGTGTTTTCTACAGTTTTACGGAATTCGTGAATGTACGATGTTAAATCTTCGTTCATTTATCAATCTTTGTAACTTTGAATGAGAGCATTTTTATGAAACCACTAGAATTTTTAACTCAAGTTTACATGATTCGATCAGCAACATCTTGGCTATTGCTACCGAAGCTTCTCTTCCAATGAAACTTATTCATGGAATTGATCCGGGCAATAAATAACCAAGCTGCTCGGGACAGAAAATCCTGGACTAATTGAACAAAAGCAAACAGAGTTGTGTTGTTTGCCTCATTTTTGGTACGTTAAATTCAAGCTGGCATGACTATTATAAAGCTTGACATCAATACCAACCATTAGTTCGAAAAATATGAAATTTATTTATGATATTTGAAAGGTCCTATAGATGAAATTCAAATATGTTAAAATCGTTCAATTGCTTCAATCGTAGAGTTACTAGGAATATATTATGAAGAAATGCCCAGAAAAATGCACAAGATTATTTTTACGTAAATTCGCTGCCTATTCCATTCCTGTTCAGTGTTCAAAAAACGAGTGAATAACAGAGATTTGAAAATTTTTGAAAACATGAAGCGAGAGTAGAAATCTTAACAAAATGAAGCGGACAAATTTTTAGCTTTTCATCTAAACCCGTTTTTGTCTAATAATGTGCGGGGAATATAAAATTTTCTACAGGAAGCAGCAAAAGTGGGAGCTTGAAATTCCAAAACACTGACAATAATCTAGATATCAAACTATTCGATGTGTACGGCTGAATGAGATGTGTGCTCAAGTAGATTGCTAGAGAGATTAGACCCTCCCTCGATGCTCGGTTATTCTAGCACAAGTCTCGTAACATCATATCAACGTTCTTCGATATGTTCTGTTATAGACGGTAATGATCCAGTGATGTATTAAGAGGGTATTGAGAATATATCAATCGCTGATAAAAGAGCTAATCTTAAAATAAAAAAATTAGTATCACCCGAAAAAATGAGAAAAGCTTTCAATTCATATAAATTTTATTTCTAAAATTTATCTTGCTAAATTGTTTCAATCTGTTGATAAGGGGCCTTCGAAACGTTTCGTTAATGGTTTCGAAAACGTTTCCGTTAATGATATTTTGAATTTTTAAATATGCATTCATTTAAAGTTTCAGAGGAGTGGAAAGTGATGTAACTTATTACGAATCATTTTCATTCGGAATATTCACCGTCAATCCCATCGAATGGAAATTTTTTGAATCAAATTTATTTATTAAAAAATTTGGATGCAATTATAATCATACACGTTTTTTAAAAAGTTAGGCTGATCTGACAAGTTTCAATATTTCAGGGGCTCCCATGCTGACCTGTCAAGAATTTTATAAAAAGTCAGTATATTTGCATCTCTTAATTCGGAAATTTATTTCAATAAACGTTTGTTTTTGATTTCTGGAAGGCAATCATTGGTTAATTTCAACTGAGTTCCATTTGCACTAGAATCAATGCTTCTTTCTCTCTATGTTAATCTACCGGTCTTTTCAGCGCATTTTCTCATTTATGGAAAAAATGCCCTATTGTGCTCGTCATGTCCGTCCGTCCGTGACTTCACATTTTCGTCGACGTGAAAATGCGCTCTCTGTCACCCACTGCAGTGAGTACTGAGTTATATTTTTACTGCTTTTCCCATTCTCAATATTAATTATTATTCGAGAAAATGATATTTTTTCATAAAGAACTCTCTTTAATCACTCTCCTCGATAAAATTGTATTCCTGTTGTATTGAGTCATTAAAAATTCAAGACCGCACTGCTGACAAACGTATTCCAGCTCACAGAAGTAGCTTGGATGCGGTAAGCGACACGCGAGTTACAGGCTCGTCGTACGAGATTAATTGAAGTCAACCTTCAGTAAAATTGATGGTGGTTTGCCGTGCCACCGCGGCGATGCCTTACTGGCAGTGACAGCTTCTGGTAGTAATGAATTGTTGCCAGGGGAAGATATACTTACATGATATTTTGAAGAGAGTCACGTAAGTGTTGCATCTCGAGGATGTGCAAGATATTTATTATATAATGCAACATTTTTAACGAATATTACTCAGGGTATGAACTTTCTAGCACCTTAACAATTCAGTGATCTGGTTTATTAAGAGGGTCAAATTCATAATTTAATCATGCTTTTTTAAGGAGTCTGAGAATTATCTACATGATTGTAAATATAAGTGTAGGATGGGAATATGAAAAATATAACAATCAGTCAAACTTTGATCGATGTTCTACATAGCTACTAGTGCGGCGCTCATTTACCCAAAGTAACCGAACTCGAATTTCTTGTTTATGAATCATCAAGTTCATGAATCACATAGCAGTATGGTGGTAGAAATTGCAGAAACATGAATGTCTCATGTACGTTGTAATAAATACATTTTAAAGGGTATGGTGTGCAGTTTCATCCTTAAATCGTAAGCACGTATGATATTTTTTCAAGCTTATCACATCTGTAAATAAGATCGCTTACCTGCGATGGCTGAGAAGCATAGCAGAAGCAGGAGCAGAATCAGAGGCAAGAACGTCCGGGTATTGTCACCAAACTGACATTTTCTTTCTTCCAGTTGACCGCCTTTGCTGGAATTTTTTGACTTTCTTGATTTGGAAACAAAGTTCATAGCGAAGAACACCCCTGGGAAACTAAAGAAGTGGTGTTGCTTCGCAAGCAAGTCTCATCTGAACCATGAAAAGTTCGGCAAAACTTTGCGTTGTCGCACTATGTGTGAAAGTTGATTTCGAGGGCTGCCGTCGTTACGAAATTCATTACAAGAACGGAACTTTTTCCTGCAATGCAGTTCACGTAGATATTTTTCTTCTGGGCAATCATGCGTTCCTGAATCCAAGTCCCGCGATGGGAAAAATAAGTCCACGAAGTTTCCACAACAAGTTTGTGAATCCTCGCAGTCAGTTATGTCAGGATTTCCTCTAAATATGTTTTTCTTTAAGAAATCGAAAATGAATTTGTCGTCATGAAAGCTCGTGCGTCTCCAAAACTTTTCAACATCATTTCCACATGAATCTTTATCCTGAATGTTCGTTAGAGATTTTATGGGAAGGTAAACACGTTGACAATTGTCACCATGGAACTCCGTTTGTTGTACATGATCGAGACTATCACTGACTAACATTCCGTATGAAAGTGTTGAATGTTTTCGAGTTGCACTTCAAGGCAAATGCCCGTCATATCCTTCTGCCTGAAAAAGAGAAAAAAAATGCTTTAATTAGAAATGAAAGTCAAGACTGATTACTTGAGCTGATACAACACTCGAGCAAAATTAATTAGGCCTTGCAATTAAGAGATTAATCCTAGTACGCTGCTCGTGTCAGGTTCCTTGCCACTCAAAGGCCCTGTTGAGAATAAAGGCTGAATTATTGCCGGCCTACTCATGCAGTAGGGTCGGCCGAAGGAGCGACGACCATAATTCAGAGTAGGGAATAGAACATGTAGTTTCATTCCAGGCATGATGCAAGGCTTGATGTTTGTACTTGGCTTCAATTAAGCTGTAGAAAAAGAAAGGTTTTCAAAGAGATATCTGGTCATTAATTAATCTCGCAAGATTTTCTTTTCACATCAAAAATTTTTTTCTGGTATCCCAGAAACTGCGTACCTTTCAAGAAAATGAGGAACAAGTTTTTATCAAATATACAGTGGGGGGAAATAAATATTCGTACACTTGAAAAATCGTATTTTAATGTATGTAAGTACACAAACTTAACAGGAAAAGTGATTTAAATTATGTATTGATAGTATTTTTGAATACTATGCGTCTCTATACATAATTTAAATCACTTTTCCTGTTAAGTTTGTGTACTTACATACATTAAAATACGATTTTTCAAGTGTACGAATATTTATTTCCCCCCACTGCATATGTAATAAAGGAAACCTGGAATTATAACAGCCATCCGTTGTATTTTGAGATTGAATTTTAGACGTTTTAATGATGTCATTTACGAAAAAAAGTAAAAGGCACGCCGACATCAAAAAGATTGGGCTTCTATGAGTGAGCAAAGGGAGGCAAAATCAGCAATGCCGTTTGAAATATTAATTCCCCTTGCATTTTAATAACTAATAAAGCTCGAGATTAAATGCAGTTTTTTCATGACCTGAAATTTGAAGTTGATTTAAAAGTAAAGCAAACCCTGCAGCTCCATCATAATTCCTTTAGTTACGAAGCATAAGTGAAAGCCTTAAGCTGCTAATTAAGGCGTGACGTGTGGCTGTCAACCGCATAGTGCATCATTTATCCACAAACTTCGCTGTACACAAACTTCGCTGTGCACAAACTTCGCTGTACACGCACTTCGCTGTACACAGATTTCGCTGTACACAGATTTCGCTGTGCACAAACTTCGCTGTACACAAACTTCGCTGTACACAGATTCCGCTCTACACAGACTTCGCTGTACACAGACTTTGCTGTACACAGACTTCGCTGTACACAGACTTCGCTGCAGTTCATTCCATGGGTAGATTAAAATTTAAATTCGTCCCAAACCCTAATCGAGGAACTAAGTGATCATTTCACTTTTTAAGTAACTCTAACCTCTCCCCTGAATGCTGCGAATGAAAAGTATGTAAAAATGAGAAGCAGTTAGCAGTCGATGATTCTCAATCACATTAAATTGAAATTAATTATTTTCACTGTATTTTCTGTAACATTGGAAGGTATAGGAAACCTCTTGAGTTTAAAAAATTAAAAGCATGAATTTAAAATTGAACCATCAGAAAAGTGATGAGCACAAAAAATGTTTGTTTTTACATCCAACGATCAACAACTTAGAGCAAAATTAATGTGACGCAATATTAATTTAGATAAATTTTTCGACTGAAGAGGCAATGTTTTTTCTTAGATACGTGCGTGTAAATGGGGTGAGTAAATTATGAAAAGATATATCAGGGTTATTTCTTTTCGATATAAGTATTAAAATCACTTGTTTGCTTAAATCGCAAGTTAACTAGGAATTTAAAAGCAAAAACAATACCACAAAAATTCACCATATCTTTATAAGAGAAAATTTTGCTTTTGCTTTTAAATTCCTAATTTCTTTTCGAATATCGGTAATGAAGGAACAACGACCATCCTGGATAAACTGATTACGCAAATATTTCTTATTTCGTCATTTATTATTATTATATCTTTTCAAACAAACATTTTCGGAACATTTCACTCGTCAGCCTTGCATTGAATTTAACAAAGCCCGTTCTTTCTTCTAATACTTATGTCAAATCATCTGGAATCTATTGCAAACTCTTCCAAATAAATTCACACTAAGAGCAATAGTTTTTTCAGATCTTTCGCATATCCAGAGCTTATTTTCACTTGTAAGTAAGCCCAAGTTGTAAGTCAACTCGAATATTTAATTTTCGTGGCTAGGATAAAACCGGAACAAAAAATATAGAAAAACGTATATAATTTTGTGTGATATTTATTCGGCAAGTTGCTTTACTTGATTTAATTGTTGAATCATTATACACACGAAAAAATATTTGAGTACAATGCAAATGTATATTTTAATTGAAGGGGAATGAAAAAAATACAATTGATTATACATCACTGGAATCAGGTCGTAAAATGTCACAGCAAGGACAAAATTAGTAAAATATTTCTCAGAGATCTGTTAAATAAAAATAAATGTCAATGATAAACTTAGACTGTACATACATACTATATATATTCAGTATATTTATCATTTATATTGTGCAAAAAATGAGGATATGAGGTTATTTAGATACAATTTGATACAACAATTAGAGGTAGTGAAAGACTAACCATTCAAGAGTCAGCGTTAAACAAGACTTCAATCAAATTGTAGTTGAATCATTTGTAGGTTCTGGGAATCCCTCGTCAGTTATAAATACGCGTATTAGACAATAACGCACGAAATCTTTAGCATAACAAATGACGTATGATTGAATTTTTTTAACCAACACAATTGAACCTACGTATATTACACTACTGAACACCATTCTTAGTTACACATTTTCACACCATTCAAGTAAATTGAGCGCACGAGTAAAACTTTGCTTGTTTTTGAACTGTTGTAGGCCTTCAAATAGGACGCATTTGGAAAAAGTTTCTTATTCACATTAAATTTGCTCGACTGAACTCAACAGCGGGTAAACTGATATCTGCTCTTTGATGCTAAGAAATGGTCTATTAAGGTTTTTGGTAAGGTTCGGCATCTCCATTTTCTAGGTATTCCGGAGAGAAATAGTTTAGTGGTCAATTTAGTGAGCGCCAACGGGAAGTGTTCTGCACTATAATATGCAAATGACATCGCCAGCAATGCATGTAAGCATCGTAAGGCCTCAGGACGAGCGCGTCTTGCAAGTTTAGGGTATAAATTTGCAGGAAAATGTCTTTTTTTGGCTAACAATAAAGATTATGGTAACCCCAAGCCCATCGTGATATTTATTCAACTCCCAACGTACGTTCTTCAGAATTTATGATCGCGATAAATCCAGTTGAACACTTAGGAGAAAGACCCCCTTGCGCAGTGTAAACATGCAGATTGAGTGGTCGCTCGGTACAGCCTCGCGAAAATATTACTCGAAGGGCTTCAGGGGCTTGTACTTCACAAAAGCATATAAAAAGTGCAGGGAACGTGTCACTACTCCCTCTCGAGCTGCTCGTTTTAGGCTCATCATATTAACTGGGCTTGAATTTCGCTTGGAAAAATCGCATGATATCTAGTAAAGTTCCAGTTGAGAAGAGTGACGTCAAAGCGCGACATGTCCCAAAAAACCTGCTGGATTTCAGGCAAAGGAATTTTAAAACTGAGCTGAAAAAGGAGGTATAATAGGCTGTTGAAGTGTGAAAACGTAGGCTTATTCGGTTCAAGTTTGATTAAAATTTAATCAGCCTTCAATGATTGCAGCCTACTGTAAAAGACTATTTTAAATGAATGTCTTTTGAGGACTTTGTTTCGTCGAATTGACTAATAACATTAGATTTTTTATTTATGTCAATAATTTTGTTTGGTTTTTCTAGCAATGGAAAAAGTGAATAACTGGAATGTAAATGAAATTTTCAAAACGGCATGTGTTATTTCAGTAAAATCTTTTTAAGCATATAATTTATGCGATTAAATTCATTGACATTCGAAGAAATTCATTGACACAGTCTTTGAAGAAACATGTAGCGACGTTGCTCATTAATCAATTTGAATAACTAGAACGCGCATAACATGGTTTCCTTGCTAACTTTTCTGCGGATTATTCATTATAAAGGAGAATGTTTAAAAATTAATACTAGAATAATTTAAATTTTTAAACTTCACATATATCAGTATAAATTCAAAGAGACATTCCTGCATGATGTCTATCTAACACGATATACCGAAAACCAGGAGATTCTATAGAGTTGTGTGACGTTTTAATAAACGCGACGTCCATTTCTGTTATTTAGATAATTGGATAAAAAGTACCCCGTTGAAGGAAATAAATACAGTCTAACCTTGATCAACGCTGGCTATCACTAGGTCCTTCCGTACACACTCCGTATCTTTCTAGTTCAGCAAAATTTATCTACCAAAGCAACAATATGTTTCAAGGTAGTGGTTTTTAAGGTCAATTGAAGCTTCATTTAGGAAATAACATAGCGAAGTTTGTATGATATCGCAGGTGCATCAGTCGTGAAGCGTGGTTCCGTGAGGCGTAACTTCCCCGTGGCACGGCAGGCGGTGCACAAACAGACAAAATGACTTGGTAACAGGCTGTGTGATAGATGGTGAAAAAGTCTACGGAGATTGATACTCAGGTTTAGATAACTCGTACAGGAAATGTCTAAAAAAAGTTTTGAATTTACATTGTTAATGTACCAAATGGTTTATTTATAGAAAAAAATTTCAAATCTGTTAGAAAATTATTTATTGAAAAAATGAAAGTCTTCTTGGCGCATTGTATGCTGAAATGACGCTTAATGAAACTATTTCTCATTCAACTTTTTTTAGGATAAGGTCAAAAATTTTTGACCCCGAAAAAAATTCAGCCATTTATTTATATACATATATTTAATATATTATTTATCTATTTTTAATGCATCCCTTTAATCCGTTTTTTATTCCGCTAACTTCCCTCCTTTGGGCTCAGTGAGTTTTTAATCTCTATTTTGAGGCAACCTTTCATAATATGGTAATTATTTTATTTACGCAAAAACTGATATTAGAAAAACCAAATGCGGTATTGAATATTTTCAAGGAAAGCTTAATTTTATTCATAAGTAGAAAAAGAAATGTTTATGCTCAAGTAAGAAATAAATTCAGAATATCCATGTGTGTTATTTATTTCATAATGTGTAAAACGAAAGAATTCATGGGATGAATATTTGTACATTCTGCACGCTTCTCTTGGCCACAGCGCCTACATGCACCTTTCAATTGTTGGAACTTGCGTAATGCAAAGATCTCATTCATCACGGCATCCCCCCGCGTTCAATACATGATTTTACATGAAATACAATACATGCAGAGTATGCAATTCACTGATGTGTTTTATATCGAAGTATAAGCTTTGTGTATTGATGGTTTAGCACGTTTGTTCAATTACTCAATGTTATTGGAAGTGAACGCGTACTGCATTCTTCGTACATATAAAAGCCAGAAATTTAAAGTAACACACCACTGAGGTTATTATTCAGTTTGTAAATATTATTGATGTTTCAGAACGTTTATTCAATTAATTTGTGTTATTTAAAGTGAACGCGTTTAGAATTCCTTTTTGATGTAGAAGCAATAAATTTAGATTAATATGCCAGGTAGGTTATTATTATGCTCGTGAAAAATTGTGACAAATAACTAGGATTCTGCTAAGTTACTAAGCCAGGGGTTAAATAAAATGTTAATTAAATTTAATACACACCTTATTTTACACAAACTTAATTAACAAATTTCCAACATAATTTTTTTTCCAGAAGTATTTGAAAACGGTTTTAATGAAAAGCTTGCATTTGAAGAAAAATTTAATAAGTGATATAATTTAACTCATACTTACTAACGTGAAAAACTTATTATGTATTATGTTCTCAAAGCATTTTTCTGTCTCCTTAACTAATTCTTTTACATCTCAATCATACTTTGGGTACAATATCCAGTAACTAAAAGAGTCATGGCAAAGTAAAACTTCAGAACTTGCAATTTTACCTGCTATAACATGATGATTTTTTGCGGTGAATAATTTGAAAGGCATTTCAATAACGACAAGCGGTGTACATGATTGACTTCGTTTATTGACCTACACTAGATTAAAAAAGCTTTAATGATAAGGCATTAATCCTTGTAAGCAGACCGCCAGATTTGGTGTTCAATTATCATTAATCATTTGTTTATGAATATCAAATTGAGAAAAAAACTAATTCGGATAAGACAAACCATCATCCAGTGCATCAGACGCGCTTTTAATTTTGTTTGGAATTTTGTTGCGAAATGTTAAAATCGTTCAGATTCTAAGTAAAATATTAAAGCGTTCAATATTTTCCTGTCGATTTAGAGCGACTAAAATCATTCTCGGTGATTCATCATTCAACTTCACTGCACACGCACACCTGTTTACATGTGATATTAAATAAACTGTTTGGCATCCGAATGATCAGGCGAATAAATAATGTTAACTTTCCCAAGGTCATCCATTATTCTCACGGCAGGTCGAAGATCCAAGCAGAATATATGAGATACAATTTTTCATACCATATCCTCTCCCATTAGAAATCGATGTTTGCCTACTACTTTATTTACAGGACTTTGACAGTGATTTGTTTTCCAGAACGTCAAGAGTGAAACCAAGCAAATCTGATCTTATTGGTTCACTCTATTTTATTAGGAACAAATTTTGGGAAAAATTTTGGTTGTGTATCGAAATTGAGAAAAAAGCTTCGTAAGATATTCTCAAACTACTTGATTTTCTTTGATGGAATTATCATGCAAAAATAAAAATAATTCATTGAAGCCAGCATGTTACGAAAATGCTTTATGATCTTTTAAACTTTTCAACGCTCACAAAACGCGAAAATAAATTGCGAAATCTTTGTATTATTTGAAGTGATAGGCTGTTATGCAGATGGTTTTCTATTTTTTCTTCACTATAATGTGAAGAATATAATATAGGTCATAAAATGTAATATAATTCATTTCACTATTATACACACAATATTTTCTATGTTTTCTGTACTATAATGCGTTTCAAATAAAAATATCGAATTTGATTTTCAATATTCTAAACTTTAAATCCGATTTCTCTGGTATTATTGTACAAAATATCAGACAAAAGTTGAATTACAACAGTCCCTAAATATTTTTGCGCTGTTATTTGGAACAGTGAATGCGAACTGAATTCATCGAACTGGCAATTCCCATTAAATAAGTTACGGAAACTAAGTGGGGTTGGTATTTTCCATTAAGCATCTTAGCTCAACGAAAACTTGATTCCCATTGGTTTCGTGCAGCTGGAATCATAATTTCAGGATTACATGGCACCTGACCTTTATATTGCAGCGTGGGCAGATTCTCCGGATTATTATATTTTAGCACGCATTGTAAGGGAACTCAGACGCAAATGCTTAATCTCCATCCCCATACAAATTTGATTCTAGCGTGCTCCGCTGCCGTTGTAGGTCAGAATATAACTAAAGAACTATTGCCCACGAATCCCAGCTCTACAATATGAAACATTTTTACCCCGGTATTTGTTTTTTATTGTGTGGTGGAACACGTCGTATTACTCACTTTATTTTTATAGTTTAATTTTTCAAGTCAGAACTCTACAGTTTACACGCACTAGCGCTGCGATCCTATCATCTACTGCGGCGGTGGCCACACAATTTGGCCAAGACTTCCTTAGCAGAAATGAGGTGCCTCTGAAATTTATACCCACATTCACGTCTAGTGAGCTTCGCTGTGTCCTGAAACTCACAAAACGTTGCTCAAACTTACGTTACTTGTAACTGTTGTAAGGTTGTTGCACTTACGCAATACAATGATTACAGGATTTTTACACTTAAGCAATTATTGTATTGCTTAATTATAATAATATTGTATTGCTTAATTAAGTACCACAATGATCGTAGGAACAAGTCGTAGAAAATACCATAATAAATGTTTGAAATTTGATTAAAAACGAATGTTATTATTATTACCCTGTATGCATGACTATGTATTTAACTCAGAACAATATTACATGATGTTTTCGACGCTTTTGCATGTATTTACTCGGGCCGGGTTCATACCATACTGCCTGACTCGTGCCAAGCATATGCCAGTCACCGTCCAGTCCAATATTTTTTGATGCATTCCAAAAGAAGCATTCACAACACGGGCATTGCTGGTGCCTTGCACGGCCGATGTGAATGACAACATGAAAATGCATTAAAAATATAACTCAGTACTCACTGCAGTGAATGACAGAGAGCGCATTTTCTCGTCGACGAAAACTTGAAGTCACGGACGGACGGACGGACAGACAGACAGACAGACGGACATGGCGAGACAATAGTGCATTTTTCCATAAATGAGAAAATGCGCTAAAAATGTTAGACTTGAACGTGAATGGCATATGCCTGGCATGTGCACGGCAGTTTGGTATGGAACCGGCCAAAATTCGGCCTCGCCTCCCAACACCAGCCTCCTCAACGAGATCATTCGTAAGTTTAACCAGGCACAATGGAGTGTCCGTAAAACTGGTACACGGCCTAAAGATGTAACCGAGGAAGCTCTGAGTTACGACTGTCGTAATAAGCAAGGCGTTGCGCTCTCAAGAGCCGCCAAGCGCCCTAATGAAGCGAGTCGTAATTCAAGACTTTTGCTCGAGCAATTAAAAGAACGGCCGTAATCGTGGCCAATATCCACAACGCTTATCATGGGAGACAGTGTTGAGTATATAAAAAGCTTACATTTTATGCATTTGAAATCATTTAGAAATTTTTAAAGAGTTCATCGCAGAAGATCTTTTACAGTTTTGATTTAGGGATCAAGGGTGAATTTTTTCCCATAGTTTTTTTCAGTCTATGAAGTAAATCCTTGTCGAGAGTATAAAAAAATAAGCTTCAATAGAAGCAGCCTCAAATTTATATATGCTTGGAATTTTCAAATAAACGAAGTGCATGAAGATAAAGATATTGCTAGCCAGAGCTTATAAAAAATCTTCAATATTAAAGAATAAAATTAAATAATTTTCTCATTTCTTTTAACAGTGTATATAGTAGACGTGTGTAAAAAGCATTAATCGTAAGCATGATGCAATGATCAAATTTAAAAATAGTATTTATAATAGTATTTATGGTTTTAAAAAAGTATTTTAAAACCATTAACAACTTAGATAAACGCTTGTATAATTATGAAACAAGTCAAACATATTATACCATTTTAATTGGATAAATCTATCCTTGGCAACTCGCAATTGAATTAGCTGCAGTTACAGCAAAGTTTGTGCAATAAGTTTAGGCCAGAAACGCGCATTGCAGGGAAGTCGCTCCGCCCAAGCACGCAGTCTAATAATAAAATTAATCCTTCCAGCTTAGTTCTGTGTGTGTTTTGGCCTTGCCCAAATATTTGCTTAGCATTTACGTTTTAAAATCCAGCAACAAAATGGATATCAGCGTGCAAAAAAATCTGTGGATCGGCGTGCAAATTTACTTAGGCTCTGAACAGAACGATGGAATCTGATACCATTTGGAGAATTTTAATTGTATTCAGGCTATAAATCTCGATGAATCGGTGAAAAAATACTTCTGACTTATTGACGAAGTATTTTTTAGTATCATTGTCTGTTAGTTTGTGATATTTCGAGCTAATTTAATTTTCTTTGGATTATTCGTATAAGAAATGAATGGATATTTTGTTATCGTATAAAGTAAAAACAAACAGGAATTATTTTCTCCTATAGACATTTTAAATTAGACATGCTGCGCATTCCGCATGAAATAATAAAATGGTACACTTTGACGAGGTGATTTTCCCGAAGCAAATCAAGAGAGATTATCCATGTGAAACATTTCATTTAAGACCGTAGATTTTCGACTAAATCAATTCCAGACAACACAAATGGTGCATTGCAGTGATGGAGATGACGCAATCCGTGCGATAATTATTACAAAATCAGTTCAATTTTGTGCTAAATTAAAATTCTTTCTGTTTCCTGCAAAACATTTAGTCGCATTCCCTTTATTTCTTTCCTTTGCTACTTAAAAATCCTAAGAGTGTATTCTCTTCTCTATTTTTCATGAGTTTCTTTACTCCAAATAACCCTCGCCTTTTACATGGAGCAAAGCATCCCTGTTTAACAGGGGCTATGCTGGAGTTTAGATGCTGCTCGCGCTTGGCGTTACAGCTTCATAAATTTGGTTAGGCTCCATGTACGCTCACGCACCGACCCTTACCAATACCCTTTAGGCGAGCCTCCTACCGCGTCACTGGCTCAGCCCGCTGGTAACCGAAGAGTTGGAAGAGACACTGAGCCAGCTTGGTTTTATGCCTCCAGTGTTGAGGGATTGTCGTGCTGTTGCGTCGAGTGTGTGGGCTAAACTTGTAAGACCCAGTGATGCCATGCCGCGAGTGGTTGCAGAATTATCGAGCTGTTGCGTCCGGAGAGCGTGTTAAACTTATCAGATCCTTTGGTTTAAGTCTCGAATGTTCAAAGTATTGTCGAGCTGTTGCGTCCAGAGAGCGTGTTAAACTTATTAGAACCTTTGGTTTATGGCTCGAATGTTCAAAGTATTGTCGAGCTGTTGCCTCCAGAGTCCATGTTAAACTTATTAAAACCTTTGGTTTATGTCTCGAATGTTCAAAGGATCGTCGAGCTGTTGCGTCCAGGGTATTCTTATTAAAAACAGACTATGAATAAAAATATGAAGGGCCTCAAGTGTGAATAAGAACCTAAGGTTTTAATTCCGAAGTGATTAATATATTTTTGAGCCCTTATTAGTATGAAATAAACGTTTAAAAATTATTTAAACGTTTATTTTTCGAGTATTAGAAGAAGTTTCGAGCGGCCGCGTCTTGAGTTTGAATTGATCTCACGAGAGCACCAGAATTATGGCGTGGGTGTGGAATAAACTTGCAGCGACTTGCATGTTTTACGTCACTTGTGTGTGCAAAACATTTAAAGGACTCTGGTATTTTGAATCTGGGGTGCCCTTTAGCTGTGATGCACGTTGAGACGATTTCTTCTTAAGCCAGCGGTTTCATCAATATGTTATGAAATGGGGACAGCATGCCACTAAACTTTCAAGATAATCGTCTTTAAAGCTACAGCAAAGCCTCTTTACTTTCATACGATTGAATTCAGGCGTATTCGAAACGTGAATTTCGTTGGTTGCTGCTCCCACATCTATTCTAAATACTCTTCAATAATAGAAAAAAATATTTATGCATTTTCACTAGCGAGCAAACTTAAAAATCTCGGCGATCCACGCAAGATTGTTTCGTAACTACAAAATAGTGGTTTCAACCCAGCGTTACGCATGGTTTTAAATTTCAGTGTTTATTACGAAACATGAATGATGGAATTTACATTTAATTTACTCACACAGACGCACCACACATATTTATATTGCAGCACTTATTATTTTTACGGAAATATGGGAAGAAGGAGTGAAATGCTAACATGGAAGTAGATATTTGAATGACTTCTACCCATAAATAGAACATTTTCAACTCAGTTAAGAAACATAAAGGGCAGCTGTAAAATATTTTGTTAATTCAACAAGTATTAATCATTTCCGTCGAAGCCCTTGAGTCAAGAAATGAAAATGTGAGGGCGAATTTCTGATTATTATAAGAAAATGACGTATGCGAGATATTTTAATCCCGAATTATAAACTATGTTAAATGATCAACCATTACCTGATAATTGTCAACAAATAATTTAGTGTTTTATTAGTTCTTAGTTCTATACTCTATACTCTATACGTTGGTTGGCACTCGCCGACCCTTCCCAATACCCTTTAGGCGAGCCCCCTACCGCGTCAGGGAGCGCAGCCGTGCACCACCAATTTTGTTCACCAATAAGCCCTGAATAGAACGCCTTGGATCTCTCGGGACAACCAACAATCAGCCGTGTACCACTCGACTTTGTCCTCCTCTGGCCTTGCATAAAACCTGCCGTGCACCACCAGGCCGCGGATCGAATATGACTTCCGGGCATTGTTAAATTACGCAATTCTACGTTCACCGCATCTGAGGTTAGGTTTCAGATAGCATAGTTCTGTTCCAAAATTTATCGTCATTTGACGAGTGGCCGTTCGACCGAGGGCTGGTTCGACGCACGGCCTAGATATGATTGTTCAGAAGTGTTGAAGGCTATGTTCCGGGAGGCAGGAATCATGATGGTTCATTACATCCAGGGCAGTGGTGGTCTTCGGCAGGCGACCCCCGCGTCACTGGCTCATCCCGCTGGTAACCGAATAGCCGAAAGAGACACTGAGCCAGCCTGGTTTTATGCCTCCAGTTTTGAAGGATTGTCGAGCTGTTGCGTCGAGTGTGTGGGCTAAACTTGTAAGAACCAGTGATGCTATGCCTCGAGTGGTTGCAGAATAATTGTCGAGCTGTTGCGCCCAGAGAGAATGTTAAACTTATTAGAACCTTTGGTTTATGTGTCGAATGTTCAAAGGATCGTCGAGCTGTTGCGTCCTGGGTATTCTAATTAAAAACAGACTATGAATAAAAACATGACGGGCCTCAAGTGTGAATAAGAACCTAAGGTTTTAATTCCGAAGTGATTAATATATTTTTGAGCCCTTATTAGTATGAAATAAACGTTTAAAAATAATTTAAACGTTTATTTTTCGAGTAATAGAAGAAGTTTCGAGCGGCCGCGTCTTGAGTTTGAACTGAACTCACACGAGAGCCTCAGATTTATGGCGTGGGTGTAGAATAAACTTGTAGCGACTTGCATGTTTTACGTCACTTGTGTGGGCAAAACTTTTAGGGACTGTGGTATTTTGAATCTGGGGTGCCCTTTAGCTGTGATGCACGTTGAGACGATTTTTCTTGAGCCAGCGGTTTCATCAATATGTTATGAAATGGGGACAGCATGCCACTAAACTTTCAAGATAATCGTCTTTAAAGCTACAACAAAGCCTCTTTACTTGCATACGATTGAATTCTGGCGTATTCGAAACGTGAATTTCGTTGGTTGCTGCTCCCACATCTATTCTAAATACTCTTCAATAATCGAAAAAAATATTTATGCATATTCACTAGCGAGCAAACTTAAAAATCTCGGCGATCCACGCAAGATTGTTTCGTAACTACAAAATAGTGGTTTCAACCCAGCGTTACGCATGGTTTNATAGCGCATGTTTGCGTAAGAGTAATAACTAACGATTGCATTTTACAGCTTCATGGCTGGTGCGATCATTCTTGTACGTATGTTGCCAATGAATGGTTTCTCGATATCGATAGTTATTATCGATGATCGAACGCTTCCTGCTTGAAACTACCGCACATAAATTTCAGTGTTTATTACGAAACATGAATGATGGAATTTACATTGAATTTACTCACAAAGACGCACCACACATATGTATATTGCAAAACTCATTATTTTTTTTACTCATAACCTGAAAGTTGATATTTGAATGAATTCAACTCCTAATTAGGAACACTTTCAACTCAGTTAAGAAACATAAATGGCAGCTGTATTATATTTAGTTAATTTCACAGATATTAATCATTTCCGTCGAAGCACTTTAGTCAAGAAATGAAAATGTGAGGGCAAATTTCTTATTATTATAAGAAAATAACGTATTGCGAGATATTTTAATCCTATAAGCTATGTTGAGTGATCAATCATTACCTGATATATGTCAACAAATAATTTAGTGTTTTGTCTGTTCTATACTCTATTTCTACGAAATGCGCTTAGGCTGATTGGTATATCGAATTAGTAGAATAAATTAGATTATGTTCATGTTATATTCGTGATGACATTTGACTCGTGCAAGGAAAGGTTTAAAATTGTTTGTAAAAATGAACTCATCATATGCCAATGAAGACTTTCTACCAAAGCCCTCTGACTAAATTTTTGGGAATCACGAATAAGTTTATAAGTTCATCAATAACATTTTTTCCTTCCTTTAGGGATGGCGAGTTGCATGTGTTGTAACGGCCACTCTGCACGAGGGAGCATCAAGCATACACCTCATGGCCACTCTGTAAGAGGAAGTACCATGCGTACACTAGCCAGGCAGAAGCAAATGAACAGGAAACTTGCTAAATATTCGTTATTTTGTTGGGTATCAAAGCGGAACCAAAAAATCGCGATTAATATGAAAAGAGTGCAATCTTGTCTAAAAAGTAGAAACTTTAGCACAAGCGGTTGGGGAAGGCATGTGGTTGTGGAAGGCATTATTTATTTCGTTTTCTTTTGTCGGAATAACATCTGTAAACATCCATGCTACCAACTTTATTTTATTGTAACATTGGTACATCTCAAATCTATGTTGTTATACAGAGCGCCTTGTTAGTTTCACAGCACTCATCTATGGCTATTACCAATAAATTCCGAAAAAAGCCACCTACAAAGTTAAGTACATTACTATGGCGCTCTGTAGCAATAATAGCAAGGTCAACTCTAAATATATTTCGCAGGAAAACTCCACAGTTCAACCAGAGCCCTCAATGATCGGTATTTAATTACTAATAACCATTTAGGTTACTCTATCTGCAAATCCTCATCGAGTTTCATGGCCTTCCTAAGCAACGCGTGTTGCAGGCCAGTATAAACCGTCCTACTGGCAGGCCATTAATTAAAACTCATGTTTTAGGGAGCTCATACATCGGTATTTAATTACTAATAACCATTTAGGTTATTCTAGCTGCATATCCTCATCGAATTTCATGGCCTTCCTAAGTAACGTACGTTGCAGGCCAGTATAAACCGTCCTACTGGCAGGCCATTAATTAAAACTCATGCTCTAGGGGCTCATACATCGGTATGGTTGCGTGCCTTGACCGCATGCAATGAGGGACGTTCATAGGGCCGCTACAACCGAGTTAAGTGCAATGATTGGTCCATTAGGATCTCTGAGCTCCCTCGGCACTCTACGCTAATTTCATATACTTCTGCTTGTACGTGCTTTGCTTCAGCTTACCCTGCAATTTTGGAGTAATAACACTAGTACTACTTTCAAGCCTGAAGTTTTATTTGGTAAAAAAATTATTTATATTTTTTATTCAAATTAAAAGGTACACATAACCAAATATCAATGTACTTCTTTCAAACAATTTTTAAACTTCAAAACCATTTTAATACTATAATAAGAATTTATCCAACCAGCATTCAAACGCTACTCTGCAATGACTGACGGACATTGCCGTACAATCGACATAATTAAATTCATGATGTTCATTTTGTAGCAAGCGTTATAGTGATTGAAATTCATGAAGTTATAACTTGTTGAATCAAATTAATAGTTAACCCAGAAAACAATTTCATTTTAGACTTAGTTAGCCTGCATTAAGAGCCACTGTAAAAGTAAATCAATAAATCATTTTCTCTTCGATCAGAAAAACGATGTTTTGGTCACACTGTAAATCTCTGGATGGGGTCTGCAATATTCGTTGATGTTACCAACATTCGATACGTTACCGCGACCTACAACGAGTATTGATGTTCCAACCGCCCGACACAGTGCGCCTATGTTAATGAGAGCGGTCACTTCACTGCAATGATTTGGAGGCTGTAATATAGCACTGACAAGACGCGAAAAGAAAGAAAGGCTTTGGCTATTCATACTCGACCGCAATAATTCCTGGACTTTACGAATTTGGTCACAATGAACAAATTTAATTAATTCGTTATTTGAGATAATTTTTTATTGAATTCATTGACATTTATCTAATCCATCGAATTTCATACTATTGTAAGAAATATAGCAATAATTTTCGTTTTATACATTTTCTGATGAATAATTGCTGAAAAGAGCGAACATACAAGCGTTTACCCCAAGTGCAACAGAATCATTCATCCCGATCATAATTCATAGCGCTCAAATTCAGTATATTTTCTCATCCACTAGTTGCGTCAATTAAATTACAATAGGAATTTACTTCTTAATAATATTTATAGATAACCACTAAATTTTTTGAACTGCTCAGATGTGAAAAATTCAGTGTTCAGATGTAAAACAACGACCCTTAACACAAGTGACATTCTGGGCCAGCTTGTTATTGTTGCGACTGAGGTCTCGCTTCGATAAGATTGACCTTAAAAAATAGCTCCAAAATTTTTGTTTGAGTTTGGCTCGCTCGGTACACATCATCGTGGAGGGTCAAAAGAAATAAGCAATTTACAGCGAAATGATGAGCCATCCCAACGGCCTGAGAGGCTTTCAATTTTCCGCTTCAGCTTGAACACGTGACGGCCGCTCCATGAAGCCAAACTTTGTAGGAAAATAGAGGTCCAAGTTTCCTATATTGGGGCGCTGGGTGATATATAAGGAATGTTACTGTCAAAATATATTGTGATTCATTCACTTATTGTATAGAGTGACAATTTTGAATGGAGATCTTGAAATGAGGCAGGAATTTCTGACAGGCGCAGTAACTTGTAGGTTTAATCGCTTATAGTTTAATCGGAAGGATTATACAGTAGCTCCAATACTTCGGAAAATGTTCCGGTGAAGTGATTTTGTTTTGCTGCTCAGATGAGGTGCTGCATCAAAAAATCAAACGAAGACAAAAACATTGCATAATTTGCTATAAATTGTAGCAAATTGTATTATATTATATTATATTATATTATGTTATTATATTGGATATATATTATATTATGGATGAATGGTAATAAGATTTATTCACACAATATAATTCATCTATTAATTTCATAGTGCATGGTCCATATATATAAAATGTATGCCACGAGTGTTGGGGAGTTTAACTTTCTAATTGCCGTTTTTTAAAGTTCAGAAAAAATAAATCCTCATTCAATGACCTGTTAATTTATATTGTATACTTTTGAAAGACAAGTGGCGACTTCAAAATTAACACAAATATTATATCAAAACTTCACAAATTTCATCATGAATGTTGCCGATAATAACCTTTATCACAAACAAAAACGATTACACCGTCGAAAAAAAACTCTATCAGCTTAAGCAAAGACTGCTTTCTGAAATTACCCTCGCAATTGTTTTCCTTAATGCCAGCCGGAAATGCTGTGCAGGAGCAACCCATGAAACTGCGTCGTGCTGAGGCAGACTTTTGGCGATAAGCAGGATATGAATGGCCAGCACGGAAATTAATTCAGATAATGAACTTTTCTAACGCTCGCTCGCTGTATTCCAGCTCCCAACTCCAGACAAGTCATCAAAGCAAGCAAGTTGGAGCTTAAACTTTCGCGAATTTTCACGCAACTTTTAACAGCAGAGTCAATAATGCGTCATCCAGATGTTAATATTGCTGATGGCGTTGAGGGCGTCACTCTCTATTGCCGCAACTAAAAAGATGAGTAAAGCAGAGTAAGTGTTGCTTTACATAAGCATTAACATGTCGAACATGTCAAAGCATTGTCGTTTCCTTCATCATACATCTAGAGTTAAGCATCGTTACTATAGGAACCTTGATTATGCATGCAGAACTGGGTCAAAACAATACTGTCGCGTTGGATATGTTTAGAATTAAATCATTACATTGCCATTAGGTCTATGAGGGCTATTTATAAACTTGGCAACGTTTCGTAATACTAATCTATAATGCATCTAAAACTAAATCACAATCTTACATCAACTCGATTATGTAGCTAGAACTAGGACCTAACATTGTTGTCGCGGCTATTTTGCATTTAGTACCAGGTCAAAACAGCACCTAACGTCAATAACTCATATAAAAATGAAATCATTGCCTTAGTTCGTATAAAATGATACCCTTGATATTGGGTTTGAGCTATGCACCGTGGTCAGGAAAAATCATTGTTGATAAATCTCAGGACCTCAGCCCACCTCACACGCACCCAGTAATAAAATTTCTGCCCGTGAAGTGCCGTTCTGCGTCGTTCGTATTTAAGAACATCTAATATATTTCCCTACGGACTAACACGATCACAAAGAATATTTAAGGACAAAATAACGCTAGTCATGAACACAACTGATTACATTGTGACTTTAGACCTTGTGTGATATATATTTAGCATATATTTTAAATGTTTCCGTGGATTTAATTAACAAGAATTTACATTTTCATTCAATTGACTAATCATTTAAATAATCACCTACCTATCAGGGTATTTACACTCAAGATATGTTTGCACGATAACACCAGCAGAATGAAAGATATGAATGCAGAATTGTGTTAATGCTGATACAGAAAGTGAGAATAGATGGAAAATTACTTCGCTAATTTATGGTCAATTAAGTTCGATTCATTTAAGTTTATTTTGAGACCTTCTCCCGCGAACGCTACATGCTCGTAATGCATCAAAATTTTGCACGATAGGGCCGCGCATTTCGCCAAAGGGTAATGGAGTGCACGTAATACGAACAACACATCAAATATGTTCTATTTCATCCAGTAGAGAAAAGAGCCAGTACTAAAAGATGCTTTTGTGCAATGGAAAGCACAGTTTTTGCTTCCGCTGGCCAGTTTGAACAATTCTGTGCCTTATTCTTCAGCTGAAAAGGATCGGGACCATCGGGAATGCACGTGACTTTTTTCAATACTTAAGCATACTTCTAGTCAACTAAAGACTTATAGTCTTTGCTTAGAATTATAGTCTCTTCTAGTCAACTAAAGACTTACAGTCTTTAGTGCGAGGTTTAATGATTCTTTAGACTTAAAGGCTATGAAGAGGCTCACGCGTTACTACGGGTTACTTCTTACCGGAGCCTTTTATTCCCAATTTAGCATCGACTTGAGCGAAGATTAATATATTTAAAACTGAACTCCGTGCAGAGCGTGAGTCGTGTAGAGGCGGTTTATTTAGGAATTTTTCACAAATTATCATAATTATACAGTAAAATTAAAATAATACAGTAAATATCCAGTTATGCAGGAAAAGTATAATTAAACAAAATTTCAAAGCAAAACGGTCCTAATTATTTGTTTGAGGGAAATAGGATTTATTTACTTTTGCAATTCGCCTTCAGATTTTGAACATAGACGTAATCTAGTGTTAAATTTTAGTTATTTAATTTAGTTAATTTAGTTATTTAGTTAAATTTTAGTTAATTTAATTTTTTGATTTTTTAAATTTAGTTTAGTTCTTTTATGTTATTTTAGGTCTTAGCTTTCTTTACTACTGAATAGCATTCGGATCATGTTAGCAGAACCGAAAAAAATTAATTTGCCCACAGCATGTTTTTTTCGTTAATTCTCGATCAAAAAGAGAGATGAAATAATAGCACATAATGACGTGACAAAATCTAAAAGGAAATGTTCTTCGGATGCTTTGAATTTTAGAGTTTCAGCCTCCCTTGACTCGACTAACATTTCTTAGAGTAATTCCTTAGAAATGCGGTCTTGCAAATACTACATGTACACGTAATACCATATTCGCATCATCCAGTTTCTATAAATTCTTCACAAATAATGGATAAAAAGCGTTTAAATTTTTGGTAGCTCATAAAATAATTCTCCAAATTCGAAAGGTTGATTTGAATTTGTTTTAAAACTCGTCGAGGATTTTTCGTGGCGGTAAGGAAACGTTTAGCACTCGATGGGTGAATGTCGCGGAGCGTTTGAAGCAGGCTGAGGGCCATCAGGCCCAACCCGAGAAGGGCAATTGGAGCCATGACGATCGATGGCCACCGCAAATGCTGCCATTGCAAAACTTGGGTTAAATACAAAAGCAATTCACAGACTATATAATGCGCGATAACATTTTAAAATATCTTAATATCTAATCTATCATTTCTAAAGATCTAAAATATCTAAAAACATTTTAAAATATCTAAAATATCACGTAAAAAAATCGGCAGCATATTTTTTATGTTTTGAGGAATTGAAAGACTGATATTATTCAATGTGAAACGTTAAACGTTGAATTATTCATCACTCGAAAATATATTTTCAAGTTAGTTGATCATCACACAAGAGCAGTCTGCCAAATTTTGCATTTTCATCAAAAAATAATAGCATTTTGAGGAGACTTGACTGCTGGGGCTGGCCGAATTGGCACTGGTTTCCGGAATCCAGCTCTCGAAAGCTCCGGCACGATCTGGGATCCAAAAGTGTCCCAAGGGTCGACATTAATAGCAGGCGCCGGTCATCGTACAGCCCTCTTCAAATAATGCTGCACGCCTGTGATGATTGCCCGCTCATTGAGGGCACTGAATTTTTCTACTAATTTTCTGGCGAGATTTTTCTCAAATATATGGTGGCCTGAATTATGAATTGAATTGGGCAGTGAGGGGTTGTAACCAAAGTGACAGAATTGGTTTGTGACAATCCGTTACCAATTACGAACTATAAAATAACGTTGGATGAGTTAGCTGAATATTATTTACAACTGGCAGGTTAGCCAGGCACTGCATGGTAATTGGCGTGGCTTCAAAACTCCTGCAATTTATAGATGCACTTTTTCAAAATCCCGTCATTCTGGTCCCTAATAAAATGTAGAGGTTGACGCGACTCTGAAATAGGTGCCGCCTAAGACTCGGGAAACGTAAATCAGCCGCTCTATGTCAATTCGGGTTTGAAGCGCAAGTTTCTGGGCAGCTTGACCGCTCGATGTGACTCTGGTCGGCCAACCATTCTTCTCATACTCAAAGGCGACATATAAAATCAGAAAGGAGATTCTGACCAGAAGCTAATTTCGATCGTTTGGCTAAGCAGGCTTGCAATAACTTTAGGCCGAGTGTAGCGACTCTTAGGCAGATGCCTAGGGAGTACCTGAATTTAGTTTGGGATAATCCCTTATCCCATTGATTAATGATAGTTAAGCTTATGTATCCTAATCAAATAAAGACCACATCGAACCCACCACATCTTTCGTTTAAGATTGGATTCTCATTATGATCTCGTTTGGAAAAATAGAAGAAATTATTCGACATCTCTTAAATTAAATTATATCGATCAATTTCGAATCAAATTTCACTATTCGATTCAAAATTTTTCTTTTCTCCTGTTCATCTTTCAATTAAATATTATTTTCTGGAGAACGATATACCAGCTACTGGTGATATCCCGACACAATAAGTATCATGGAGCTTAAACAGTCCTCATACATATGCGGTGCATGACATGAGATAAAGCTTAAAAAAATATATAAGTAATGTGTACAGCGATTGGTGAAAATATGCTGGCTCGATATCTAACTTTTCTTTCATCACTTCTACGTATGGAACTATGAAATTAATTTATTTCGGCAAATGTTTCGCCTACTGTAAGTAGCTGCACGAGATTAACGATAAGAAGGTTTGAACACTTGAAATGGAGGAGCTAAGGTAAAGGCTTGCTGCTAAGGTATATTAGGATTTTAAAATTGTTTTTTTTTGTAGTAACTCAATTTCTGTTCAGTACGCTCGAGATGAAAGAGCCATTACAATATGCTCCGCAAAACAACGGAATAAAAAATTAAACGATGAAGCAGTTTGTTTTCGGATGTAATTAAGACCATTTTTATTCCGGTAGACAGAAACTCTCAAGTTCCTTTCATGTGTTATTTAGTGTTAGCATCAGATAACTTCCTCATTCGTATTCTGATGCATAACGTAACGCGCTCACAAATTCTTTGCTATCGTCGTCAGTCAGGAAGCTGACAGCAGATTGATGGGATCTGAGTTTATCGACTCACGAACAATTCATGTCGGAGGGACTGCACAATTCATGTCATTGTAAACGAAAATATGTAATTCCCAGCGGCCGAATGTCTGTCACGTTGCAACGCGAAAACGAGTAGCAGAACAGGCAACATATTTATAGAGGGTATCCCAATAATACATATCTTTCTTAGATAGAGTATGACTCGACAATTCAACCACGCATTCAAATGCACTTATCCTGCATACAACTTTCTTTCTAGTTGTAAAGCTTACAATTTTCAATCAACCCTCCCGGTTCTGAAGATTTATTAATTTTCAGGAATTTTCGTTCGTATTTTAGCAACACAGTCACTAATTCGGAAAGATTAAAAAAGGCTTTCTGCAAAGACGCTTAAAAAACTCGTTGCATATCCAAGGTGATCGCATCGCAGCTATTGCAATACAAGAGATGCGCCGGAAAGATTGCTACTAGTTTTTAAAAACCTCTGACTTCATAGCTTTGGTTGTTCACATGCTACGACTGACATGACATAAAGAAACAAGAGTTCGCATAGATAGTGACAGGAATTGGTTTTAAAAACTTTAAACATAAGTCGAGAACTAATTAAAGTTTTTATATCCATGTAACCTTGAGATTTATTGAAGCTTGTACGATGTATATAGGTTATGCACATTTTCTGGTGTTATTGAAGTGTAATTTATTGCCATATGGCTGCGCTTTAAAGCAGAAAATTTTGTAGCTGGTGTCAACACTATTTGTGGTATAAATCAATAAATTACGCAGCATTTAATTTAACTATATTTTTCTGATATCGTTGTTGATGGATCAGCGCAAATTATATTTAGAACTGATTTGTGCCTTCCATTTCTGGTGAAAAACGTCCTCTATGGTTTTCAGTTCTGTAAAAATCTTTCTTAACAGACAAAACCAATATTTTTGTTTTCAAATTTTCAGTTTGAGAGCATTTGGTAACAAATATTTCCCAGGCTTTATAACTTATAGTAAAATTAGTTATAAAACTTCGATTTCCGGCTCTCACGTAAATAATCATATAAATTTTACCCTTACAAAATCTATTTCAATTCTTATAGATTAATTTGAATGAGTTCAATTTCGTTGGTTACCTTGGGATATAAAGCAACATTGCGGTTCGTAACTGAAAGTGGGAGAGTTTTAGTAATCGTGAAGGTAATCATGAAATGGATGGCGTCCGTGCTGCTCTGAGTGCTATGGTGCATTCCACGCCACAATAATCATTTGATGTGCCTACATTGAACTATTTTAAATTAAAGTTATTTGAAATGAGTGAAAATGAATGAAATTGAATGACAATGAATGAAAATGAACACAAATGAATTAAAATGAATGCAAATAAGTGCAAATGAATGTAAATGAACGAAAATGAATAAAAATGAATGAAAAATTACCAATAAATCGTCTATTGAGAGATCATGCCGTGCTTTGCAATGAAAAAAGACTTTTTTCTACCAAACCGACTTAAATCGAAACTTTCTTAGCTTATGGCAGTATTACCTGTAATAGAAGCGGCCATGAATGCCAAAAATTGGTAGAATGTTGTGAATGGAGTGCCCTTCATTCAAAATATGTGGCAGAACGTGAATGCTTTTTACAAGGTACAGTATTCCAACTAATAAAGGGCCTTTTATTATTATTTAAAAGTCTCATCAAAAGTACTTGGTTGTATTAAAACTTTTCAAGTTTTTAATTATTCATCATCTTATCACTTAGATCAAATATCTGACAATGAAGGTCTTCGACAATAATTGTGTAATTTTTATTAACCGGCTAACAATATATCCTCATAACTAAACTTGAAAATTATCAAGAACTGTTTAGAACGAGCAACCTTAAATTTATTTATCTTCTATATAAATATTAAGGAAAGTTTTTATAGTAAACTGATTTTCGCACACAGTTCCTATATTTCCTGGAACATGCCGGGCTCGCTGCAGCGGTATTGATACTCGTCAGGAGCGACACAACCATCCACAACCACTGCACATCGGACACTGAAGGCCGCTTAGGTGTAGTAGCGGCACTGCAGAGAGAAGGCTGCCACCGTGCCATCCATAGCAGCGATCTGAAGGCTGCCACTGAAGGTCACTGAAGTCTGATTCAGTGACAGTACGCAAATGCAAGCAATGAAGGTTGTTACAATGTAACGGTGAGAAGTCTAACATTACATGCAACTGAATGTGACCATAGTGACAAATTTTAGATCTATACGCTACCACATTTTCTCTGCAGGAAAATTAAGGCTTCTAGAGCGCCCAAGCAAGAAACTGCAGGCTGTCGCTGCATGGATCGTCAAAGGACTCTGGTGACTGCAACATTAACAATGAAGTGCACTGAAGACTTTTATTCTGGCACTGCAATATTCGGCAGTAAAGGCTGCCGCCATGAGGGCAATGAAACCTGCTAAATTTTTTTTCAAAACAATGCAGACTTTAATTCTTCTCGAGAAAATCAATGAGCGTCATCTTCTGAGAAGCTACCTTAATTAGGCCGGAGCCAACCACGCTCTTGAAGGCCTCACACCAATGACTGAATCTATTTTATAATCACATTATTTCCGACACATAATTTTTTCGGATCCTACGAGTTTGCATGAGATAATTAAATGTTAGGTAGATTGTCCGTAGACTTTACCGAGAAAAACAGTTTGAAACTTTACTGACAGTCGTCGTAACCGTTGCTATCCAGCCTATAATTGAATACGTACCATCTTAACGATATCCATCAAGTTCTTATGACTTAGTGGGTGGCCAGTAAAACGAGCATATTAACGAATAATTCACAAAAGACGGAAAGTAAAACTCGCCAAAACTCAGCCTATGGGTTGTAATTTCTTCGCATTGGTTTGCAAGGTAAGCGGTAAATTATAATTGCATTTCAAAATTACAATAAAAGGCTCACCTTACAAAATAATTTGGTGAAGTTAGTTAATTTACAATGAACGTTTCCACGCCAAACCACAGTGTGCGGCATCAAGACTGTAATTGACACGCGGTATAAGTGCCCCAAAGGAAACTATGAGAATACAAACGAACAAAAGCTACGCGGAATGCGAAAGAGCTGCAGCTAAAGTGGCATTGAATTTTATCTTATGGCTTGCCATGCAAGATTAAACTCATTTGTTATTCTTTTACACATTTTTCTATTCAACAATTGTCATTTCTGGACTATGTTCATAGAGAAAATTTTTGGCAAAAAAAATTTCAAGTTAAAAATTTTTTGGCAAAAAAAATTTTTAAGCTAAAAATATTTTGGCAAAAAAAAGCTTAAAAAATGGCTCATTGATTTATGTAGATGCAAATTTCCAATTTTGATTGCTATATGCTTCATTTCAACCAGAATATCTTTCAGAAATTTATCCTACTCTATCTAAATTTATGCACGAAATTTTAGCGTATGACGCTAACGGATTCCTATTCTTAAAATAAATTTTTAATAAGGTGTAAAGGTTTGTAGATTAACGGGAGTCAACGATGAAAGTGTAAATCCCTGTTAATTTAGTTTTAATTGCAAGTAACTTTAGTGCAACATTAAGCATGTATAGAAATGAACTTCCTTTACTAACACAGAATACTGTGCGGTTGGCGCTCGTTCCTCGCAGACTCCATGCTTTATATTATAATGATAGTTCAAAGTTAGTTAAATAGTTCAAAGTGACAAGCTTTATTGCGCCTAGTTCATACAAGAAAAATTGAAATACCCTTGCATATCATTTTATTTGCAGAACATTTTTCCGCCTAAACTATAAATGATCTCATATCGTCTCAAGAGATGCCCTTTGTCAACTTAGAGAAAGATGTCGTAGTAGAACATTGACAAGCTTACGAACAGGACAGGATCATTAGTTTGGTGCGTATGAAAATTTGTTAACTGACGTTATAATCTACTATATGAAAAGGAACAACACTTGGAAATTAGGCTGTTGCTCACTGCGCCGATAATTTAGAAGGTTCCTAACAAATATTGTTGTTTTCAAATTCAGAAAAAAACGAACTAATAAATTCGAATGCTCACCGACGTTCCATGTCTAAATTCACATAAAAACAATTGAAAGATAATTTTAATAAATATTGATGAATGAGATAATATCCTATCAAAACAATGATTTTTAATGGTAGCGTGAACTAATGATTAATGTATAGTCGTGCACGAATAGGCCCATTGCCACACTCCAGATAAAATTACCCGTGTGGAACGAAGAGCCTTCAGCCGCTGCTTGTCGCGGACGATGTTTTTGCCTTTGAGGTCAATTGAGGTCGTTGATGAGGTCAAACGAGGTCAATGATGGAGTCAAATGTGGTCGGTGATTCGCCACAAGGAAAGCAGGTTTTGCCAACTTGGGATTGTCACAGAGACTGAAAGACGACGGATGGAGGCTGGTCTTCATTCATGTGAAATGGTGCATAATCATTTCCAATTATCATGTTTTTATTGATATTAACATTGTTTCTGCACTTCACTGTTAATCTCATAAGGCACTTTGATGTAAATCAAGTAAAATACCGCATTATGAAAATAATTCTATGCTTGCTCCATAGTTTGCCAATAAAAAACATCTTCGTCTTGAATTTTGAGCTATTTTACTTTTAGGTAACTGAGGAAATTTATTTCTCGTGATATACATGACCAACTTAATAATTTTTCTCTGTAGCAGCACAATGACAGGACATTTTATCATAATATTTGTCCACTAATTAGACTTACTAGACCAAGTTTTCATTAGTTTTAAATTATATTCACTCCAATAGATGCCTGCGGTACAGTTGAAAGCTCCAACAGAGGAAGATGGCGACCTGGAGGCCCTTTGGGATTATGTGATCAAAAATAATACTTTAGTATTTCCAACGAGGCTGCTTGTCAGACATTCGCACCTGAGGCGGAGGGTAAGAGTTTGACGCCGTCTAATGGAGTCTAAGTGGTCTCAGCTCAATCAATACCATTGACAGTCACCAGGTCTCTGGCCTAATTAAGAACTCGAGATTTTTTTAAGGGGCGCTAGAATGAAGCCTTCGTAAGCTAGACTAGGTAGATGTAGAGAAATAGATCAGCTGCTGGAGTCAGTGTTACAACTGGTAAATTGAAATTAAATTTTGTGACGGATGATTTTCTTACTGTAATGGAACAGCAAGTTATCATCTCATAGCTCGCGTGAATTTTTTCCGGACATAACTCCAAAATCAGTCTGGAAACATGCCGAAGACATTGTAATCGAATTATTTTTCCAAGATGTCTGGGCTAAAGGTTCTTTCCGTGGCACTTGTTTTGAGGGCGCTTCAAAGGCAGCATGTTAGCCATCATGAAAAGTCACGAGTTTGACTTGCGGCCTCGAGAGCGTCATTCTGTTTACAAAATGCATCTTGAGGGTCGGCATGTCGCTCATTTTGGGCTGTCGCAAGCATGACAATTTTCGCTCCTGAAATGCATTTGAGGAGCAGGCTGACTGTTAACAACAACTTCGCTGTTTCCATAAAGTCGTATAGGCATGTTAAGAAATTTTGAGAACGTAGATAAAAAATTCCATAGGGTTGGTGCATGTTTGGAACGAAATTTCTTACATAAATTAAAAATTTTATTGTGAATGACGGAGATATGCAGTTTTGAGCTGTTGGTGTGAAATTGTATAGAATTTTACTAATATTCTGCGAGCCTGAGATTAAATATTTCCTCATTAAAAATATTTTGTATCTTATGGTATGGCAAAATTATTATTTTCATTATTATGGTAAAAAATTATGATAAAAAATTCTGATTTTTGAGCATTGACTCTCCAAGTTATTTCCCTGATGCTAGAAAAAATGTGAATATAAACTCAATTAATTATTTGTTCATTATCGGCCATCAATATGGTTGGCTGTAAGAAATACAACGTAAAATCCGTTGTCATCCCGCGTCGCTAACCGGTGCTTACCGATAACCGATGCTCTTGATCGATCATCCTAGGAACTTCGCATCCTGAAAATCGTTTTTCTCAGCAAACTTCTTAATGAGGAGCACAAAGTTTCCATATTAGCAGAAGAGCCGTCAGCAAAGCTTATGGAGGTCATATCATTATAGGCTAAAAAACGTGCTGCCTTTTACGAAAGGAAAATTGATCTGGTGATCGAGTTGCTGGCGAGCTGGTATTGTATGGCCGCGTCGGTCAGTGGCCTCAAAAAATTGTGCCACGCAATTGGAAAAATGTTAATTAGTTTTTTAATTCACAGTAGGAATAGATGCAGCAATGAATAGTGATAGTGGCAACATTTAATTTTAAGAGATGTGCTTCTTTAACAATCAGTTCAACGAACTGCAATATATCTAGCCTATCTTTGGCGTAGAAATCAGGGCACAAGATGTCACTGCTATTTATTATTTACAATACACCGAACAGTTCGTATGTAATTGATGAACGCACAAATGAAATTTATTTTTGCATCAGGATAGTGGATAAATTGAGAACACGTTGCATTAGCTCTACGTCCACGATAATCTACAAACCATTTGGTCAAATAATGATTTTGAACCATCCATTACGGCTAATAACCACTTACAGTGTTCCCAATTTAAATGAAATGGTACGATAAATTGTTATCAAGATGATTACAACTTATGTAATACTAAAAAGAAGCTACAAAAAAATAATGTTAATATAAATTAACATTATAAATTTATATTAACATTAATAAATATTGTTAATATAAATGAAATAAATGTTAATATAAATTCTCAATGTAATATTATTCGTGATGAATAATTTTTTTGGTACATTACAGGGCATTTGATTTACATTACTTGGCTCTTGATTTAATATGGCTGAAAAGCCAAAATTAACCTGAATGTATTGTGAAGAAACAAGCTTGGATTAAAAAATTACCGCCTCCTGAGATGAGTCATATCTCGAAAAGATCAGAATTTTTCGACAGAAAATTCAAGTAACTTCACCTTGCACAGTTTTCCTGAATGTTTAAACATTTAATAATTCTTTTTATATATAATATACCTATTATTTAGAAATGAAAAGCCAATTATTATTATTATTTCCGGATAATTAGCCATTCATAGGTGAGATGAATGCATAGAAAATAATGCTATATTTTCATGTCTATGTGCATGAATTTAAGCTGAAGTTTCCTCTACTTAAAAATTTCAATCTACTGCATGTCCTATAAGTTTTTTCGAGAACAATCGTGAAGTGTGATCACAGCGGAATAAATTTTTTCTGGTGGCTACAAAATTACCTTTTTGAGAAAAAAATGAATCGTCGGTCTGGTGGCTAGCGTAGCATACGTTTAACTCGTCATAAATTTTTTACAGCGTCATATTTCAATAGCTTAGCCGACAACTGTATTTTTTTACAGCGTCATATTTCATTAGCTTAGCAGACAACTGTATTTTTTTACAGCGTCATATTTCATTAGCTTAGCAGACAACTGTAAATAAATTTGCATTTTCATTCCGGCGTCGACCCTAATTGACGTGTGGAATTGGTCACAACGATTTATTTTGTTCATGTGTGCTTGGTAATTCTTTTCATGTGGAATGTAATTTACCTTGTGTCAATGCAGTTTTTTAACCTCGTGAAAAATGAGAAAATATGAAATTGTCTTACAAATTTTGAAGCTCCTGACTTCCACCATTGAATAATATAGCTCAAAAGCATAGTTAAATTGTCGAAAAATACCGTATTCTGAACTGTTTTTCGAGTAAATTTTTAACCGCATGCCAGAATCAAATGAAATACACTCTCCTTATTAATTGCCATTCGTTCTGAATTCATATTTGTTCAAGATTTCTCGAATCTTTAAGACGTTAAGACGTTTAAACGTTCTAAAACTGATGATAGTAATTAAAGACCTTAAAATACGATAATAATACGATATGTCATATGCTCATAGTAATGAAAATGATATCAATTGTGATATTATTATGAGATAGAATATTATATTCAAATATTTCTCTTATCTCACCACAAATCTCAACAAAATTTTATTTTAAAATCATTATAATTAATTAATTATAATTATATCTAATTTATAATATTATAATATTATTATAATTAACGAGAAAATAATTTGTGTAGATTTGGCAGATTATCTTTTATTTCGGTGTAAATTTTATTGCTGACTGATTTCGAATAACTCAACAACTAATTCATAAGTAAACAATTTCTAGTAACAAAAATAATTTTTTTTATTTACACCCACCCGTGTTCACCAAAACTCCTTTAATATTTTTTGTGAACTTCCAAACGTTCGCAGATGAACGTTCCAATGAACGTCTACGTTCAGACCTCAATCTCATTGGAGTTGGCATGTCACCGCGTTTCTGCTCGGCGAAGAATTTCCGTCTTAGCCTTGGACTTTGAAGTTACGAGGCTTCGTGGGATTTATTTCGACGTATACGTTTTGTTTGTAGAAATAGGGATCTTAAATTCTCTCTATTCCAATGAAATTTCCTTTTAGAACGCCCATACTGCAGCCAAGGGCAAGTAAGTTCAAGTCAGTTAACACATGATAAGGCAGTTTTAACCTTATTCACTTCATGTTAAAGCCTCTCAACGCCAAAGAACTGCAGAGCTTGAGGTCTCATTCAAGTATTTTTGTTTTAATACTTTTTACTTATCATGGATTCATTTTAGTAGGTTATTTAAGATTGAGAGATACCTCACAATATGGCTTATTTAACTTTTAATTGTTTACTCGTTGTTCTAATTATTCTGAAATCTCAGTTTTTTTCTGTTGCAACGTGGCAATAATGATGACAATAAGCAACATACATAATGACCAAATAAACAGAAGTGAAGGCAATATCATGCATTTAACTACAAAATCATTCATCTTCTAAAATACTTTTAAAATTACGTATTTGCAACATTGGTTGAGTTCTGATAAAATTGGAAAAATAATAAAATTTAATTCCGCTGTATTTTTATTATCATGTTCACTTAAGTGCGGCTTAAATTATTGGTAGAAATATGCAGAGGTGCACATTATACTACGAGCATTTTTCTGGATACCACATGATTTACAAATAACCAAGAAATTCAACTTTTCTTATTAGAGAAAACGCTTTTTGAGTCGCTCCATAATCTGTAAAAAATCATTGAATCTCGATTACAATCAATTATTGAATTAAAATTCCCCATAACAACCTGAAATTCACCAAGATGGCGAATTTTAGATTTTTCAGGATCAAGTTTTAAATGAACTAGAATGAAAGACTAGGCTCACATACTCAGATTCGATGTTTTGCTATAATTGGCTGTCCGTCTTTCCTACCAGAAAATCAACGTAGCGAAACCTTCCGTGCAACAACACCAGCCAGACCCAGCCTAACATGCCAAGCTTTCATTAAGCAGCTCGTTATCACTCACAACATCCTGAGTATCGTTGGGTGAGCTTGCCATTTAGCCTTTTATCAAGTAAACTTCAAATGAGATGATGCAAAAGGAACTAGTATTTTTAGCGCATTTTCTCATTTATGGAAAAAATGCTCTATTGTGCTCGCCATGTCCGTCTGTCTGTCTGTCTGTCTGTCTGTCTGTCCGTCTGTCCGTCCGTGACCTCAAGTTTTCTTCGACGAGAAAATGCGCTCTCTGTCACTCACTGCAGTGAGTACTGAGTTATATTTTCGTTTTATCTACAAAAACATTACCTTTTGGAAAACCCAGTCAACCTGTCATTTGAAAACTATAATGTGATAACAACTATATAACAATAAAATAAATGATAATTTGATGTCACAAATCAGGTACTTAAATTTATTCAGAGCCACAGTTTTTTAACTTCTGTTATGATTCCATTAAACTTCTCCGGTGCGGAGTCATCATGAAATGTTTGATCGTCAAAGCCCTTTCGGGACAGAGCCACATTATAATAGTCTTCGTGGTTGGGACTTAATGGTTGCCAACGTGCGTTCCTCCACTTCAAACGAATTCATTACAATGAGCAAGTATGTGGAAACGATATATTGACGATGAAGAAGACTAGGATTAGATAGCCTGCGTTTCTATAGGTTTGTTCGGGTCAAGCTGGGAACATAAAAATTTTGATTGAACTTGGCTGAGTTTGAGGGATCAGAGGACACTGTTTTCGAACTCAAGAAAAAATTATATTGGAAGCTCTGTCCATAAATTTGACGCAGTTCAATGTTTGTAATTCCGTAGGAGAACTTAAAGAAGAAAGTTGCTATTACGGATGGATTTCCTGCGACTGAAACTAGAAAATGCGATATCTTTGCGAATAAAGTAATACGAATTTACTGGTAGAATTCCAGCGTAAAACATAAATTTTAAGCCCAGCTCGGCTGTCTTGGCATTTCAGGAGATGCCTACTCTTTGCAGACGTTTACTAAAAATTTTAAAGGTTTTACATCCCTCGCCTTCGGCCATACAGCTGTGAGGCAACGAGATTGAACATAAAAAATACGAATATAAATACAATTAGTGTTTCAACTCAGTTATCGAATAAAAGATTTATTTTAATGTATATGAAATTTTCCTTTGTTCGTCTAGACAATTTTTTTCTAATTTTAAGAATTGGAAATTCTCTGTAACTAACAAAAAATTATTCAACAATAAAGATGCAAAATTTTCAGTTTTCATTTTTTTTAAATCTGAAACGCGCCTCGAAAAGTTTCCAAAAGAAGACCTACCTGCACTGATAATATTATTCGTGCATAGAACCACTAATTGAATTAAATCTCTCTAATTTATTTTTAGTAAAGATTCTACGAAGTTTGCGTGTACGGGAGCTTAAGTGCAGAGCCTCGAATCGCAGGGGCACCATTTATCTCGGCCTGAGGAGCAGCAGGCGAGGGGGGCGCGCAATCCAGTCTCGCACAACTCCTCGTAGCATTAATGATGCCGCAAGTCTGCCCTACACACTGTGCCCTGAAAAAAACTATCGCACCTCAATGAACGCGAGAAACTTGTCGGGTCAGCAGCTGTTGCCTTGATGCATTTGCTACCTGAAATTGTCTATTGTAAAACAAATTAACCGAATAAGTTTTGATTCTGATTTGCTACCTGAAATAGTCTATTGTAAAGCAAGTTAATCGAATAAGCTTTGATTCTGAGTTGCTACCTGAAATAGTCTATTGTAAAACAGTTAATGGAATAAATTTTTATTCTGAGTTGCTACCTGAAATAGTCTATTGTAAAACAAGTTAATCGAATAAGCTTTGATTCTGATTTGCTACCGGAAATAGTCTATTGTAAAACCAGTTAATCGAATAAGCTTTGATTCTGATTTGTTACCTGAAATAGTCTATTGTAAAACAAGTTAATAGAATAAGTTTTTATTCTGATTTGCTACCTGAAATAGTCTATTGTAAAACAAGTTAATCAAATGAGTTTCGATTCTGAAGACGGTTGCAAGCTTCAAAATACTTTAATGAATATTCACCATTTTGGAAATTCAAATGATGAATGAGATAATCTCATTGCTTTATTTTGTGTTATTCTTTGTTAAGTGATATGATTGAGGAACTAATATATAATACCTCAGCCATTATGGCTCAGCGTCACCCATGATCTGGTAATGTACACAATAGTGTGTACAAACTGTACATAATACCAGATAATATTAATATGTTAATAATCAGGTCTTCTTTTGTTCAACTGATATGTCAGAAGAGGAGTCTTCAATAATTTCCGCTGCATTTTCGAATTGAAACAAATGTTTTGGTGAATGTAAATAAATAAATTTTATTTTTAATTGAAAGTTGTTGTGCAAATTTCTACCCTGTTTATGAATTAGCTTGTCAGCCAAAAATTATGGCATCACTGCCGGTCATTTTGTGGGTAACTGGGACTTGAGTTTAGTTTCGTTAGAGGACTTGGAGGACGAATTCTCTTAGCCTTCGTTTCATTAAATAATTGACGTGTCTTAAATTAGTTATTTTCATTAGCCTAATTAGCACAGAACATTTCAATTTCATTCATTCATTGTTGAATTTTAAATTGTCGCTTCAGGAATTAATACTGATTCCCTGAGAAAATGAACGAGCCTGTATTAAATTCTTAAGCAACGCTCGATGAGCAACGCGTAATGACGCTTTAATTACCATGACAGTCTTTCCGTCTTGGACATGGACATTGAAGTCTGAAAGTTAAAGAGATTATTCACAACGATGGAGAAATGATGAGAGATGAAACAATACGATGGAGGGATGACTGGAAATGATACGTACATAACATTGTAAGGAATATGTAAGATTTGTATAAAGGAAGATTGAGGAAAGACGGAAAATGGGTCACGAAGATGGAGGTAAGAGAATTCTAATTCAATTTAATCAAGAACTACGTGAACCCAGCATATCATGTATATGATATATTTGTGGCCTCAAAATTTCACAGTGAAAATTGTTTTTATGTGTTGCTATAAGCTCAAGCTTTGGACAATAAATTATTAAACAGAAGTTCAAAATTAATGGTTATTTGATGAAAATTCTACGTTCATTTTAAGATTTTAAAAACTATTAATATTCTCATAAATTTACCTCAAAACTGAGCTTTCGCGAGGCACAGAGTAAGTAACGAAGTTTAGGCAATAATTCTAACTGCAATAATAAAATAATATAATACAATGCAATAAACTTCCAGTAGTGGCTGCAAAGAAATGTTCACCCTGCCTGAAGCATGGGATATTTTTCAGCAATAGGGTGCACATCAAACACATTGCTTACCATAAGCTATAATCAACGACAGTCGACAAGTTTGCTGCGACCGTCTTTGTTGGCGCACTATTCATCCATAAAAGTTGAAATTTTCACACGCTAAATGCGAATATTTAATTTGAAAGACTTATTTCGCGCATGGTTTTAGAACTGTCTGCTGTGAGAAATCTAATAGGAACAATTAGCTCCTATTAAAAGCTGGTAGCAGGAAAGAAAATATTATCGTATTGTATAGGCATGACACCGTTAATAATTTCTGAATACAATGGAAATCAGATATGTTATACAATTAAAGACGTATACCAGGCCTCCAATAATTGAAGCTCGAGCCGTACAATGCACGGTTAATATTTCAAGTCTTTTCATTTGCTCATAATGTAAGAGCCAATTAAATCTTATGTCTCCTGCCTGTGATGACACAATAGCATATCATGCAAAAACAAAACATTTAATGAAGAAATGCATTCACGAGCTACACGACTTTCATAAAATTTAATAATCAATAAATACTCATTATAATCACCACAATACATCATAGCATCTCTAAAGCTTTGTTTTGGAAACGTTTTGGTGAGGTGTTATGCTCGCATTACATATTGGTTACATATAAAAGTTACATAAGTTATGTATCACAATTTTATTGCTAAATTTTTAACATATTTTCTACACTAATTATTTTGAATACTTGTACAAGTTAATCAAAAATTCAATCCAAGGAAATATTTGTGGATTAAAAATACCTAATTTATAGTAAGAATTTCATTATGGCCTCGAGTGGAAGAATTTTTTGTCATTGAGCATTCAAACTCATAATTTCAACTTTCTTGCGATCACCAAAAATTTTTGCTATGTGATGCCGTGGGAAATGACATACTGAGACTCAATTATTTTATTCTGACAAGAATACCTTCAAGCTGAAATGCTGTTAAAAACATTCCTAGAAATTCTTCACTGTACCAAAAAAGTAATACAACTATTAAATAACATATCTTTTGAACACTGAATAGTTACAATGAGAACCCACGTGTATTCAGTAGTAATACATTTTCAACCGAAGCTGAAAAATGAATACAAAAATGTTAAAGCAGGATTAAATTAAACAGCGGCACTGTTTGTTTTTTCGCAGTAGTCGGACGTGTGTCGGTGCTCCGTCGAGGAATTTAATCAAGAGCATTACAACGCTTAAGCAAATTTAACAAGCGGTAAATTGGAGCGCGCCGCTTCAGGTCTAAATTAGTGGGGATAACATTGACGTAAACCCTTGATATATTAAGAGCTGCTGTGCCGGTGTTGTCGTGCTGCGTAATGCAATGACGTGTACCAACTAATGTACCCATTCGTCATGCTGACGTGCGATGTGCTGTGCTGTGTTATATGGTTCGATCATGACGGCTCTGGCTCGAACCACTGCCGGGTTTTACGATGATACATGCGCGTGAACCATTATAGGGTTCACGATCACAAACGGGCTGCGCTCGCTTGAACCATTATTTGGTGTACAATTATATATGGGCTTGAACCATTATAGGGTTCACGATCACACACGAACGGCGTTCGCTTGAAATGGTTCAGTACGCCCAACAATCATTTATGGGAATATAAATGTTTGGCGTTCGCTTGAACCATTCAAAGCCTACAATCATATAGGGGATTATAAATGTTTGGCGTTTGCTTGAACCATTATCAATCATATATCCATGATAACTAGATTTAACCTTTGGTAAATATGTAGAAGTTAATTGATTTATGAGGAAACGTTATGTTAATCACATATTTATAATGACCTGGTAACGATTATTTGAAAATGAAAATTATTATAGTTGAGGATTAGAAGTAGATTCAAATCTAGATTCAACAATATGACTTTCTAAAACCCTAGAATTATAGCTAAATAAAGACGCTCTGTTTTATCTCATGGTGAGAATAATCCGCCAAAAGTTCACCACATTATTTGATTCATGTTTGGAAGCTTTCAACTATTACAAATATTCATGCCTAATCTACGTGCACGTTGCGATTTTAAAATGAAGGTTAGTGCCAATCACATAAATTTTATTGAAATCGAGATATTTCTATTTCTGCTTGTATTATAATAATTCAGAAGCCCCTCGTTATATCTTACAGAGACATTATTCTCGATTTTTTATCTAATGGAGCTTTTAAGAGGCTTTATAAGAAGTTCCAAGTGAGGCAAGAGAAGTTTTCAAAAGCTGCAAGCCTTACAACTTGGGCCTGTTGGGTTCTTAAGCTTTATTGTTCCCGTTAACTTCTCCGACAAGCTGAAAATGTGGAGTGATATTTCAAGGTAAAAATACTGTGATTAAGAAGGACTCGAGAAAAAGCCCTTAAAAGTAGCGCTAAGAACGCTCAGCGTACGTATGCTTGTAATCAGATGACCGAGCGTACAAGCGAGGGATGCCTTGAGACAACGTTTGAGTTATCGACATCATGCCTACCGAAGTTGCTTCTGACCTTCGACCGACGTTGCATTTTTATGATGGACCTGTACCCATGATGTTGCCTCCATATTGTAGACTCGAATCCGTACTGTGTTTCTAGGACGACTGTACCTGGAAAACTGCAATGATTAAATTATTAGATCAGCAGCAGTTCCGTGTTGCTTGGCGTGCTACATCTACACCTAGGCTGCGTTGCTTCCAATTTTGCATTCAGTATATAGCCCAGGAATTTATTGCTGCGGACTGTAATACTAAACTCCAGCGCTATTTTAATATGAAAAACGCTCCCAGATTAGTGATGTTTTTTTTTCGGAATGTAGTGCACGCTCGTTCGCTTATGTGTGGAAAGAACAGAAATTCAAACAGGAAAATGAAATGATTTTTTTTGTTTGGCTGGGCTCTAAGGCAGGGCAACCTAACTTGCAGCGCCATTACTACGCCGTTTTCTTGGCCTTTGCAGTTTTTCTCTAAAACAGCTCTGGTGTATAGCAGGTCATTTGAGCACGGCTTTGTTCTGCTTAAACACGACTCTACTCGTCAAGATCTGTACCAGGCTCGCCTTTAATATTTACCCTGGATCAAGTCGCTTCAAACAGCAATAAGCACAAATTGCTTTCAAAAATAAAAAAAATTCTCAACAACATATCGTAGCTTAAACCAAAGTTTAGAAAGTTCCGTTGGCTGCGAGGTTTTATTTTGGTGCTAAGCCTTGCCTGCCTTTGACACACGAATTTCTTCAGGGAAAACTGGAAAGCTTAGAAGTTGTCAGAGAAGTTGTGTTTCGAGTGGACTTATCCCACGAGTTTCGAGATGGTTTTCATTCGCATTACGGCAAATCGAAGCGTTCTGGAACACAAGTACTTCAATTTATCTTCTTCCAGATTTTAAAATATACAAGACAATTGTTGAGTTTCCGTTTAGGCTATTCTGAACTGCCTTACCTGTGTAACCTGATCTTCTCTAAATGGTCAGTTTCTTTTATATTCACTTAGCTTTTTGTCATAATTCTATTCAGATCAGAGATCAGCGAACGCGACTGTTGACATTCGAGCGCGATCTTCACATTAATTACATTACATCGCAACCTAACTCCTGTGATAAAAAGTAATGGCTAAATCTCATGTAAATATTAGAGTCAAAATTTGTGCGCTGAAAATTTAATTTAAGCCTAATCTATTACGTTAAAGATACAAAATTACATCGTGTGTGATGTTATTTATTCGATAAAACAAAATAATAATCATTATCTATTTTGTTTGAAATAAGTAAGTCGCAGAAGCCTTCCATTACTATTATAACTGGTAAAAACAAAAGTCGTAAAACAATTACTTAAATGTATTTCTTTAAACTTCAAATAAAATCAATAAAAAATTTCATATGACCTGCATCCTCGTAGACTCGTGCACCTTTAAAACATTCATGAAGAGAAACATTCAATCTTCATTCGCCAAGGCTATTAAACTCTGGTGCAATTCCATTTACATTTTAAAAGTTTGCATTCTCTTGTTCATGCTGTCAAGAAAATATGCACTATTTAAAAGCCGTGATAATAATATTTCTCAATAAATTTCATTAAATTAGTAAGGATTTATTTAATCCTGACTTTCAGTAACGCGCTATCTACTCAGACTCTGAAGATTATTTATAAGAAAAAAATTTTCGATCTCAAATAGGATTAATTTCTTTATGTTTAGTAAAAAGTCTGAAAGATTTCCGCGAAGCATTTGAGACTTTCAAGCCATTATATCTTTTGATTAAAACTTGAATACTCTAGTATTATTCAAAATCTTAGAGAACTGCTTAAAAGTATGAAAAAAAGAACCGGAAGAAGTTGCAACCTATCCTCTCAAATACGTTCTGTCATTTAGTAAAACAGTGCATTTTAACGGTAATTTCTGTATCAATATTTTGTGCTGGCGGATAATATTTCAGTTTGTTTAGTTTGATCAAATTGTCTCAATTGATGAATTCCGTAAGATTCTTAGTTTTATTGGTTGGTGCTAGGGCATATTTGACCTGGAGACGTGTGTTTATCAAGTATGTAGCTCGAAGAAGAGGCGAACTTGATGCGGCAGCTCACGAGGTTGATACTGCCATCGTTTTTGCATGGTCAAAAACAACCGGAAGTTTTCGTAAAAGCGAAGGAACTCAATACCCAAAAATAATAAAATTGTCACACAACAATTGCAGTATACGAATGAACATGAAACCTTACACGCATGCATGAAATAAATTTGCAAACTCAGACTCTTAAAATCTGCACATGTACTCGAACAATTAAAGACTGAATTATTTTCCTTGCACCCACTCTCCTACTTGATGTTCAGCGGTCTAGTCCTGATGGAGGCAGTAGGAAATCACGAGTAATAACGACTAAATCTAAACAGGCAAAAAAATCACAAGGAATTTGTTATTAGAAATAGAATATTTTATTCGGGTTTATCGAAAATTCGTTCATCATATGCAAACTCGTTCATTAGATACAACAAACATTAATTGTACATTCTTATATTAACACCATGGCATTCTAATTCTGCTAAAAAGTGTGTAAAGTGATCAATTTTTAAACATTTCACTGTGCATTAACAGTAAATCCCACGCAGGCTCTAAATGTGGTCTCAATCGATAAGCAAATTAGCCATGACGGCTCATCAATCAAATGACCGCCGACTTGGAGGTCAGCTTCATAATTGATCAGCTGGAAATATACATCAAAATTTCATTTGTTAAGAGACCCTCGCAACTCCTGTACTCAGCGCCCCGAACTTTTACCGCCCTATAAATTTTATCAGATAAGAAAAGTATTCTTAAAATTATCTCCCTTAACAAGCATGTCTACTATTTCTCAAGAAACTGTTAACAAAATGCCCATACAAAAAATACTGCCGTCATTGCGGGAAAATTTTATTGAATGACTGAGCAAAGTTCGATCCCTAATAGGCTGGGCATTTACCTCCACGTATTAATTTCTTTAATTTGATTCACCATCAATAATTTTAAACAATAAATAACAAGAATACTAAGAATCGAAGCGAGAAAGTTATGCTTCTAATTAGAAAATGGAAAAATGTACTGGATACATTATCGTTTACAATTTTATTCATGTCATCAAATGGAAAATTTCGACGGAAATGAATAATTATTTCTCATGGTTACAACTCCACTATAACCGTGCGCAACCGCAGTAGAGGGTATAAGAATATCTTCGTGATTAAATGACTGATGTTTTAGCATGTGGCTGCCGCACAAGACGCATAATGTTTCTTAAGAGACCTAATAGCAATCTCATGATGCGGCATCATATCACGGAGCACGAGTGAGATAATGCATGATGGTGGACCAGGCAGATGATGATGCGTGATGGTAAGCCAGTGAGACCACGACACTCATGGTTAATCAAACGCACGATAAGACTTATAGTGGAAGACTGGTGAGATAATGGTAGGTGAGTGTGATCACGACACATAATGGTAGGCGAGTGTGATCACGACACATAATGGTAGGTGAGTGTGATCACGACACATAATGGTAGGTGAGTGTGATCACGACACATAATGGTAGGTGAGTGTGATCACGACACATAATGGTAGGCAAGCGTGATCACGATACATAATGGTAGGTGAGTGTGATCACGACATATTATGGCATAGCGTGAGATTTCTAAGCATAATATTGGGCGATTGATGGTTATAAATAATGGTAGGCGAGTGATGATTGCGTATAATGGTAGTGCGAGTGATGGTTACGCATAATGGTAGTGCGTGAGATGTGATGGTGGTGCTAGCGCCCTTTATACAGGAAGGCCTCGGCGCCGCATAATTGTCAGCGGTCCGACATTACGCGCGCCACTGCAATCATTTCATCGATCCTGCCGCTCAAAATGACCAACTAAGCTGAAGGAAGCGCACCCTCATATTCCACTCGCGGCTTCTTTCATCTGTAAAATGGGAAATAAATTCGCTGATTGTTTTGATGAAATGACCGCTATTTTTAGCTCATTTTCTCATTTATGAAAGAATGCACTATTGCGCTCGCCATGTCCGTCTGTCCGTCCGTCTGTCCGTCCGTGACTTCATGTTTTCGTCGACGAGAAAATGCGCTCTCTGTCACTCACTGCAGTGAGTACTGAGTTATATTTTTTATACTTTAGAACAGTTAGTACCAAATTCTAGTAAAACAATCTGATACGACAGTGGTTGTCAATAAAGTGGATGAATAGATTTTCATTAATATTTTTTATCGTGTCCCAGCAGGATTATTCTATTATGCTGTTAAATAATCAGGATTGGAATGATGAAGTTGTAAATTTAAACTCATATTTCTGTTTATTTTCTTTCATCAGTTTCTCGGAGTAACCGTATTGAAAACACAAGTTTCATGCAATGCAAAAAATTCTTCATTATTCAAGGATACAATATATCGTGTTAAACGTACCTTGGAGTTCCAATCTTATGCGTTATGTCTGTACAATATTTGTAAACATTTATCATTTAACTATCATGGACAGCTAATGTTTTTATAGTTTGGCTGCTCAATATTTGCAAATATTATCATTGTACTTATCGTAGCGTTCAAACATTTTGAGTGTTAGTGCACAATTTCTGAAAACATGTTTACTTTGACGTATCGTGTAGTGCTAATCGAATATAGGTTGTAAAATATTTGTAAATTTACTTCGTTTGACTCATAATGAAGGGTCAATTTTATGGGTTTTAACTGCATTTATAAACATTTATCATTGGGCGAGATGCAAAAGGGAGTTTGACGTACGTCATGCACTTGGGGACGTTGACCAGGTTCGCTGTGCTTAGGTTCAAACATTCAAGGGCTAATAAGGTTAATGTTCTTTTCATTTGGATTACATTCATAGGAAATAAAATTATATTTTCATTAAGTTTATATTTATTAGGGAATTTCATTATTTTCGGTGAATTTTTAATGTACTCAGAATTAGTTACTTTTTATTACATTGTGGGCTACTAAAATGAGTGACTCATTTCGACTCGCACGAAAATTAACACGCATCTAATTGTATTATTTTAAGTTGAACTGCACTCAAATCTACACTAAGATCACATTAGTTCTGTTGTGAATAAATGACCTTATCAATATCGACACTCGATTAAAAAATATAGGAAATATTTGGTTGTTGACACTGCACATAAAAAATGAATATTTATCAGTGACGTGGAAACCACCCGTAAAACTTTCAGCGTTTCAGATGACGAATTTTGTGTTGTTTGTCGGGCGCCTGGGCAATGGTAATATCGCACCCTGGCTTAGAAAACTATTGTTCGTTTGGAATTATTCTAATCATTGCCCGCACACTGTTTGTCACATCAGGACAAAAGCTTAATCCTTCCTTATGTATAGACTCGTTCAATATTATTGTGTCAGCTACATCCCGACTTGATACACATAATATAATTCTTTATTTATTAGTAAATGCCGCGATGTTCTAAAGTAATAGTGACTGCATTTTCCGAGGTTTCTACTACTGCACAACAACCTCTATCATATCCATATTTCATCAAAGGATGACCAATCTCATTGAGACCTGAAAAACTTCGTGAAAACTCCCCACGAGATTGTCTCAATTCTCAGTACTGATGTGACAATCCAAAATGGAATTCATTTCAAGGGATTTAATGTAAAATGTACCAAACGAACGTAAAACAAATAAACCAATTTCCTTTCATGCTCTGACAATATTAAAAAAATATGGTACATTTTAAAAATGATTTAATTTCACAGGAAATATATTGAAAAACTTACCGGAAAGGGAACATTTATATGCCGAATCTATAATGAATTATCCTTGAACCAGTGTTTTACTTTTCTCAAAGGAAGCTTTTTGTAATTGAGTGAGACCGAAAATTATGGGCAACTCAACAATTGCTCTCTTTGTCTCACTGGTGAACGACCACCACAACTTAACCCACTGAAAATTTACAGACGTGGCAGCTTCTGATTTGGACTACCAGAAGCTGGGGCGACTCTAAATTTTGTTAGGGTTTAGAGACTCGTATACAGGTTACGCCACATGAGCTTTTATAGATACGAAAATACTGGGGCAGAATCGTCAGTATTTTCCTAGAAAATTACAACTCATATCAAAGTGGAACGTCATTATTGACGGAGAATTTCTAGAAAGGAAGCCCGTTCTTCTTAACTTAAGACCTGGGCCTATACTTTCGAAAAAAGTTTAGAGATCGTATGTTCATGAACCAATCATTGACGGCTTTTTCAGCAAAATCCACCTATCATGGACATGAAAATTGAGCGTAAGTACTTACGTTCACTTAGCGATTTTTGAAAGTATAGCCCCTGAACGTGAAGTAAAAACTATTAAACTTCTTGTACCTCTTGTTCCAGCTAATGAAATCCAAATCAAAGCCTGAAGCAACAAATAAAAACCTGCTGAATTCAAGAGTGACGCGCCATCATTACGAGAAATGAGATCAAAATATCGTTCCCCTTTATACTTATTCGCCTTAATACCAGAATAAAAAATTCAGTGCAGGTCTCTTCCGTAAAGGTCTAGGCGGATGAGCTCGTCTGCTGCAGAATTGAAGCCGTAAAATGAACATTTTGCGATGTTTTCTAACGTTACGTAGGTTGGTGCTGATTCGAAGTACCAGGTTTTAGTGTAATTTCAGAGGAAGGGGAACTGAGCTTCTTACATTAGTTATTTGAGTGTTAAAAAAATGCAGGAGTGAGGAGTGGAAATGAGATTGGAGTTGGGTATATATAATTCTAATGGAGCATCTGTTTGAGACTTATCGTTTTTAGTAGATTTTTTTTTATCTTTATATATAACTTTCACTAATAGAATTAATAGAACATTGTATGAACCTTACACTCAGTTTCATGAGAATTATGGTTCTGCGACCACAGGTCCTCCGACCTAAACTAAATTGGGTGAATTGTCCAACTACATATTTATCACACGTGGAAAATGTATACTGTCACACCTGATATTTTAAAAAGTTTATCGATATCTTGCAATTTACTCTAACGCATTTCGAGAAATAATGTAATCAAGAGGAATATTTCCGAGTGAAGTTTGCTCGCTTATTTCTTTAGTTGTCCGAAAACGAAAGAAATTTACCAAACGCTATCGCTTATTGATGATGGGGTGTAGAGGAAAGTCATCAGTTGACTTCGTTTATGTTTACATCTGTTTAAACATTCTAGCAAATATATTGTTCTTATATATGGCTCGTCTCAGTTTTCAATGTGAATTAATGACATTATATGATGTCTATTAACGAAGCAGACTTTGATTTTTGCTGTGTATTTTTGCCACGTGCCAGCAATCGTTCGAAAGTAACATGACACATGCGTCTCAACGACACTCAGCTCCGGCCAATTTTGAAACTAACTAAGAAAAATAGCACTTCTACTCAATTTCAAACCCCTGTGGCATCAGCGATTCAGTAAATTGTAATTTACAATGCTTAATTTTCTTAACGTTATTATACGATCGAAATTCCAGAAATAACTGCTGTATATTTGTTATTGTTTGAATGCGCAAGTCCTTAGACGTTAATAAAGTGTGATGTTTTGTACAGGTAAACTTTAATTCTACCTTCCAGTATTTGGAGGAAAACAAGATTTGTGGTAATTTTTATTTTAAAATCGGGTTAAAAATGCAAAATTCTAGAATGAACTACTGTATAATTGTTATTGTTCGCATGCACGAGTACTTACATTTAAAGTGTGTGATGTTTTATTCAGGTAAACTTCCTATTTTCCAGTGTTTGAAGGAAAATAAGAATTGTGGTAAGTTTTTCTTTTAAAATACGTTTAAAAATATACGTCTTAGAATTAAGCCTGCTTTTAGCCGCTTTCCTTTTTTTTACTCCTTCAAATTTTTGAGATTGATGACAACAATGAAGTTCGAGGCGTTCACTGCATTAAAAGATTTCCTTTGTGTAAAAAATCGCGATTATTGTATTTTCTGCTTGAAGGTAAAGGTATCACGCACGGCAACTAATAACAATACAAAACTCTGGCGTAAAGATCTTCTTCAATCCTAAAAATAGGTCTTCACCGCAAAAATTTCCGAAAAAAATTTTCTTAGTTATATTCTCGTATTTCTTATATTTTTCTTCTTATATTTATTTTATTTCTTCTTTGTTATGTTCTCGTAAAATAACATGAAGTATTGATACTTGTTTAATCTTTATTTGAAACATGTGAATTTTTTTATACTGTGAAGAAACAAAAAGAATACCGATCAAGAAGATTTTGGCGGCAGATCTTCTAGGACCGATGGCATTAATTTGTATCCAATAAATGCAACTTAATTCAGAAGTGTAGCTTCTATAACAAAATAAAATATATATTTGTAACTGGAACAAATTCTCACAAATCGAAGTGAAAAATCAAATGTAGTTCTCAAAGACATCGTTGGACAAGAAAGAATAACAGTACAATCATTTTAAAAATTGTATTCTGTCATAGGTCGCTCAAACAAATGTGTTGAAACGATCCCGAGACACCAAAAAAACATTAACAACTGTGACAGATCCGTTTTTCGGAACTTTGATATTACTTTTTAGAAATCATCAATACACCTGCAGCGTCCAATCCTTCAGCAAAAAATTTTGTTCTCCAATTTCCCTTTCTGTCAGATTTTTCTTTAGCTCATTTTTCGTTGTTCGTCTAACCTTTTCAAAGATGATGCATGATGCTATTTGAAGATATTTAATAAACCACTTTTTTATTTCTATTTGTGGTATCTAGAACAGCTTTAAAGATTCAGTAACGAGCGAGGAATGTCACGAATGAAACATATGAGATAATAAATCGTTACACAGATTTGTCGGGGCTGATATTTTTTGCGCGTAGACAAACAATTTTTTGTAGAAGTCGAAACGTGGGAATAATTAAAAAAGATGATACTTCAAATTAAATACTGATATTTTTAAACTTTCTTCTCGGGGACAAACAAACACGGTTGTATTTCAGAGACCATGAGACTGAGCTTTGTTTCGCTCAAGTGGTTCTTTATTCAAGTTTGACTCTGGCATGCAGTGCTTCAGGTCGCTGTTCTAAAGAAACACATGCAAGTTTGTGCATGGCGTTCATCCAGCTGGTTGCGTTTGAAAACATTAATAGAATCTCTAAAATTTGTTCAGTATAATTCCACGAATTTTGATTTACAAAATTCTTTGCTGAAAAAACCTACAGGTGGCGAAAAGTACATACATAACTAGCTAAAAAAGGTAAAAATTCCCTGGAGGTCACAAGTTATCCGAAAATGGAATTGCTCTTGGGTTCTAGATAATGCACTTCATAATCCTTTCCAAATAACATCTGCTATCTCACAGTATCTTTGAGCAAATTTCAGGGCAGGTCTCCGCCAATCAGACGTAGGTTAGGGACAGCATTGCATCAGTAAGAGTAGCTACAATGACCTCATTGAGCTCATCAGTCACAGCCTGAGGAACCCAAATGAAGTTCTGACTCCGGCGAATGAGATTTGGAGGTCAGTAATACGGGCGCATGTGGTGTTTTGATCTGCTCAAATGGTTACTTTCATTCTTTTCATAATGGAATTTGGAAAATGTTTCAATGTTAGATAAAAAGTGTTTGTAAATGTTAACAGTAAAGGCTTGGTTGGTGGTAGCTTATTTCTCAATAATCTGGAATCGACTATTTAAGCCACTGTAACTACACTAAAGCAGATATTAAATACTCATGTGAAATGCCAAACCATGCTGCGAAAAACATCTAATTGCGCTGGTTCTACAGCACAAAAATGTATTATGATTTATTCACTGAGGCAGAAATGTTCGAAGAGCCGATGCTATCCGTACTCAATTTACATGGAATCAAGCGCTGTCGCATCAAAAAAAAGTCAAAGCGATAAATCTCTCGAAATAATTTTTTTCCGTCACTCATGTTAGACGACGTCACTGAAAGTTAACTTGAAAATGTCATTTAGTTATCTTGTTTTTATTTTCACCTTCATCAACATTTATTGGGTATTAGGAAAACCACGAATACAAAGGCTTTTAATTGTTTGTACGTTTGAGTATATTTTTTTGTCCCATTATTACACTATTAAATGTCAATGCCACTTGAAATATTTCAAAGTATAACATCAAAAATATAACTCAGTACTCACTGCAGTGAGTGACAGAGAGCGCATTTTCTCGTCGACAAAAACTTGAGGTCACGGACGGACGGACGGACAGACGGACAGACAGACGGACATGGCGAGCACAATAGTGCATTTTTTCCTTAACTGAGAAAATGCTCCAAAAATAACAAACCGAACGATAGGAATGATCTGCTACAAAACTTGGTCTCGAAGGAGCGTCTGAACACAAGATATGTTATATTATTTTAATGGATGGAGCATGGGAGCAGTCGTATTGACTCGGTACGTTGTTGATCAGAGGCGGCGCGCTGGAATATTGGCTGGAAACAATGGAAGGAATCGCTTTAAAATGTCCGCTTTGCTTGGATTTGTGGAGGAGAAACGCATGCGAATAACTTGGTTCTCTGGCTTATATTTTGATAAAAATATGATATTCGAGAAGCACGGAATATTTACGAAAATTTTTTCAATTTTAGGAGCTATATTGATCATGCTTATAGTATCTACTAGAGGAAATTGAATACTTGCTAAATTGGATATATTATTGAAGAAATGTTAGTTGAAACAAATATTGAGTTAGTAACGATTCTGCAATATATTTTTTCGTTCGTATTAGGAGAATAGCTATATTCGGGAGCATTTTTTTGAGGAGATAGCCAATTAATAATTTTTAAAACTGTTACATGCGACAGAAAACGCTGTTTCAAAGCTCTTTTTAGAATAAAAGTCATTGATAGATTGCCCTCTATTCTGGAAAGAGCGCACCTCGATCCTTTCTAATAAATATTTAAAAAATGAGCATCAAAAAACGTCGACACAAGCCAGGAAAGAATTGTATCGAAGAAAAACACTCGGCCAGAAAGAAACGAAAGGCATTTACAATCTAACAACTGAACCCTAAGCTCAATAATACGTTACTTGTAAATACCATCCGATGGTGTTTATATGGCTTAATCAAAAAAATAGATGCTGATTAATGCACCTGTCTCGTATAATACTAAACGTCTATGTGGCACTTAAAAATTTATTGATGATCTTTTTCTCGGCATTCAGCTAGCCTTCTAAATTTTTAACCAAGCAACTCGTTGAGACGAGGTAAGGTCGCGTGAAGCGAGCCCTTATATATAACTAATTCATGCGTAACTCGACATCTTTTCACGATCTTGATTGGGCTTTGATAAAGTTTTCCTAATGTCACAATCAATAGCAGTCATAGATTATAAAGATAATGACAGAAACTCCTTATTTTCGATAATTATATTATTAAAAGGATTTGCGGCTGCATTTACTTCTTGGAATGAGTCGTTAGGGACTAGCCGGTAGATTTACAGTTGACTACTAGTCGTAAGGGACTAACCAGTAGATTTACTGTGGACTACTAATCGCGAGGGATTAACCAGTAGATTTACTGTGGACTACTAGTCGTAAGGGACTAACCGGTAGATTTACTGTCTACTCGTCGGAAAGGAATTGTAGATTTATTGTCTTGAGAATGAGCTATTATGACTGGAATGTATGCAAATAATGCATTTTAAACATCATACTTTAGTGATTCTAAACATTTTTATAACAAGTGAAAAGTCTAATTTGGTTCAAGATTTTTTTTTTACATTTAGTTTAATCAAAGTCAAATTAACTTCTTAGATTGCATACATTTTTATTAAATAATAATGATAAATATCATCGCCCATCCTTAATGCACACGTGGATTAATTGTTAATTGAAGTATAATGATAATAGTGGTTAGAATTAAGGTTATCAAAAATTTAAGTAGGTTTTCCCTTTGTTTAACTTCCTTTGTGCAATGCCACACATCCGTCAATCCATATAAACGCATCTATCTGCTTCAGTTCATGCAAATACCTGCGGCTGTAAGGCCGACTGAGGTATATATAACATGTATTGCATATCGGCTTCTGAACGACGCAGAATCCCGGCTTGTTTCGGAGTGCGTCGGCCCGGGATTGCGGCTACGGGCTCTCGTGGTTTAGATTGGCCGCTCATATCAGCCTGAGAGGGCCCTTACAAATGACTTCCATGGTCAAATAGCGCCAGCGACGCCGTTTGATTGCTCGCCTCCACGCTGCTCGGTGACCCCAAACTGAATTTAAAGGCGTCCAAGCCTTCAGTTCTATAAGGCCACCCTTGACCAATCCGGGGATAAGCTTGTTATAAAATGACCCCTTATAGCCATAGATTTGAAGAAGGCAAATGAGACGGCCATCATAATATAATTAATTTAGTGGTGTCTGCTGTTTGATTGCACGCTTCTACGCTGCTCGGTGACCCCAAACTGAATTTAAAGGCGTCCAAGCCTTCAGTTCTATAAGGCCACCCTTGACCAATCCGGGGATAAGCTTGTTATAAAATGACCCCCTATAGCCATAGATTTGAAGAAGGCAAATGAGACGGCCATCATAATATAATTAATTTAGTGGTGTCTGCTGTTTGATTGCTCGCCTCCACGCTGCTCGGTGACCCTCAAAACTGAATTTAAAGGCGTTAAAGCCTTCAGTTCTAGGCCACCCTTGACCTGTCCGGGGATAAACTTGTTATAAAATGACCCCTATTGCATTAACTTTGATGGAGGCAAATGAGACGGCCATCTTAATATAATCAATTTAGTGGTGTCTGTTTGGTTGGTGCTTTTGATTTGGCAACTCAATGGTTATGCACAAGTATTAAATTTTTTGGAATAATTGCAAAATATCCTGCTTCCAGCATACGAAGGCAGATGAATCAGTTGCGAATTGTTGTGCATTGTCATTTTCTGAGTTGGGAGATCATACAATGAGACTCGTAGGAGGTAATTAAATACGAGTATATGGCAATTACAGAGAAAAACGAGAAGTGATTCTGCTTTGGACCGCACGAGTAGTTTTGTGAATAATTATCCCAATAGAAACAGTTGACAGTGACAGTGTTTAGTCTATCACTAATCAAAGCACACGCCCACTATTAAAAATTCAGCAAACTCATGTACAAAACAATATTTTGAGATCAGGCCAGGTTTCAATTAACATAACTTCCGCATGTTGATGTTGTTAACTTCTGTAATAACTTCTGCATGTTGATGTTGTTAACTCTGTACTTCTGCAATAACTTCTGCATTTTGATTTATTCCACTATTTGGTTGATAATGCCGATGTTACCTCAATTGACAGGAATACTCGTGTAGTTGTAACTTTGTCATTATTAATACAGGATGTACAATTATTTACCTGTACATATCGCACTGCTTGTTACTTCTTCCAAGGTTTCGGTAAATGTTTCGTACAATTTTTTTTTTTAGGTTTTCTTTCATCACTGATGTTTTCTTGTGATTATAATTCATCTACTTCGTGTTTGAAGGCATTTCAGGATGCGTTAAAAGTAGACTCTGCAGAATAATTATGCGTGGTAAGTTAATCCGTCGTTGCAGGTTAACACTGCTTGATTATTTTAGAAAGTGGATAGATAAATTTTGACTAAGGATGACCCAAAGCGAAATGGCATCTAGCATGCATGATATGTCTGGGCTAACTATCTATAGAGACGGCATCTGAGCTGCCAAGAGGAGAATGTATCCTTGCTACCGGCACAAAATAGATGAAGGAATATTTTCAGTTCCTGAACTACAGAGTGTCCCAAAAAAAAGATACTCAACTTTGAATGGCTGTCACTCGAAAAGTAATAGAGTTAAAAAAATTTGGAAGGTCAGGATTTGTTCCCTATGCTTTTCTCCATCTCTCCACCAAAAATCAGACAGATCGATGTAGCCATAAGCGTTTGATAGAACTTTCAGTGGCATGCGCTAAAATCGTGCTTGCGCAAAGTTTTAGTACGATCATTTTGCATAATCATTACGTTGTCTTGACTTAAGCTCAATTTCGCGGGTTGAGCTTTTTGTTCGCATGTGACGTCACTGATCTCAGTGACGTCACGGGCATTTACTAATCACCGAAATGCGATCAAACCAGTCAACCACTCCGTCATGGGAATGACGGGTTTGTTTACTTTTTTGGATCTCAGTGACGTGACAAGAAAGCTGAACTGAAAGACGGAAATCCGAGAGGGTCAACTTAATATAGTTCAACCATGAGTCTCTGGCCAGGCAAAAATCGTAAAGGGCTTGTATTCACACGGGTTGCTTCACTTCATCGCTTAATAATTGTACGAAATCTTTCAGTCATCGAGTGAAGGGGTTCTCCCACTTATAGTGTACAAGAATTAATGCCATGATACAAAATAGGATAAAATCACGAGAATTACTTTAAAAATTGGGAAGTGAAGGATAACCGTTTATTAACATTAGTATCAGAGTTGTATCAATTGTCAATTAGTATCAATTCTCCATTGGCAACCACGTACGACATAACGTACAACATTAAATGTCTGACAACGTTACAATATGGCTATGGAGCAGAGCATCAGGTTGCTTTTTACCAGCATCATCTGACCAGTAATGTGTGATTACCAGGCAACTTCAAAGTCGAAATGGTGACGGTGGTCAGTCTTGAAATTGAGCTGTGTTTCAGATTCAAGGTTAATAACACAGAAATCGTTTGAATTATCGTAAATACTCAAACGCTTGTCGAGTCGACAGGTTCCTTTTCAGTTACTATTTTAGTAAGAACCTCATGATCCTTTTTTCAGCGCTTTTTTTCATTTATGGATAAAATGCACTATTGTGCTCGCCATGTCCGTCTGTCCGTCCGTCTGTCCGTCCGTCTGTCCGTCCGTCTGTCCGTAACCTCAAGTTTTCGTCGACGAGAAAATGCGCTCTCTGTCACTCACTGCAGTGAGTACTGAGTTATATTTTACTTCGATCCATAGCCTTCTTCTAGATCCCTATAAGAACATAACAAAGAAAGTATAACAAACTGTGCTCGACGAAGGTTACTACCTAAATAAATAAGATAGTTTGAAGGTTGACCAGCTTCCGAGGCTGCCCTAAATTACATTTTTTACCGTTAATATCAAAAAGCCGTTAGAAATGTAAGATGTTCATTCATGAATGTTTACGTAACCGAAGTATCTATTATAGGTTTACCCATAGCCATGTGTTCACAAGTTGATGAACTTATGTTTGTCAACATAAGTTAAATAAAGTTTGTAATATTAAAAATTTAGTGACCATATATAAAAATATGGGCCCCGTGTCTTATCACACGGTAAGAAGGAGGCTACACGTGATCTTTTCGCCTGCCGACTGTAGTTAAACGTTTGTACCGGGATCGTAATTCCAAAATTCATTTTTTAAGGAAAAACGATTGCTTGGATGATGTGAAACAATATTTATTCTCTCCAACACATATGAACAATTAACAATTAAGAGTCTTCATTTCTCTGTTATTCGTTATAGGAAAATTTTTCCAATTCATAATTGCCATGACTCTATTGAAGTGCTCATCTAATAAATAATATGTAGAAGTCAATAAAAATTTTGATTTCGAATCAAATTTTAACCGCTGAAGAATTTGTTAACTTCTATTTTGCGAATGATGGAAATTTTGAAATTGTTAAATTTAAAGAACTTTTCATACCGTATCGCGATTCCTGTTCAATCCACGAGCTTATCTGATGTAAAGAAAACGATTCTCACCCTTGACTACGACGACATAAATGATTTACCCACACACAGCAACCACTCATTTTTGTGACTGTCTGACCCTTAGAATCAAATTGGATTTTTTTTGAGTCGAAAAGCCTGACCGAGTTGCCTTGGGTCAAAGTTTATAATGATATTTGCCAAACTTAGCAAGGACCTTGGCACCAGCCTGCACTTTAAAGTTGGAAATAGAAGAAGAAAATTTTTACTCATATGTCTCTAATCATGATTAAATAGCGGAAAATTTCAGAAATAGGTATCTGTGCATCTCAAAGATACGTTATAAAAATTAATATCAGAACATTAAATAGCTTGTTTTGCACTCAAAGATTTAACAGTGAACAGTCAAATAAAACTCACTGGTTATAATGTCTGCAGGGATTTTGGTATTAGTTTTTTCAATAAGTTTTAATAAAACGCGTTTTAGTAAGCCATTCATGTAAATGGCCTCGGTTTGTTCACCTTTTGCTTCAACCAGGGAGTTCTTAAGCGGTCTTTTATTAGTCGATTCATATTGAAAAAATGCCTATTTATTTATTAATCAGCTCATAAAATATGTATTTTGCTTCCCCGAGAATAAGGCTTTCGCATAATAAATATAAGTCATTGTAGAGTGGATAGTACGATGGATAGATCGGTTCACGGGTAGCATGCATTAGTTTCACCGGCCAACAAATTCTCATCATAAAGTGGAGCTTTTTAGATCATGCAGCGAAAATTCCATAAGCATATCAGACGGCTTCTATATCATTGGTTGCATCCATTTGAACGACAAAGTAGCGCTCATGCAAATAAGATTTTTGCGACATGGTTTTGGAAGGGAGCAGATTCACGTTATCTTTAGAATCGTGAGCGCCCAAGTCCAGACTTTGTATTCATTTGCATAAGCTTGGATTGCGCTGGGCACTTTAGTGCTCGAATCTGCTCAGATCCGATCTTAGGTGGTGGCTGTGGCGATGCCTAGCAATTGTGGTGTGACACTGGGTGCCAATGCTACCTCTCACGACTGCTAATGCACAATAACATGCGACATATCCGATGTGATTCTACAAGGTAAACTCGTGGAACTGGCAAGCGATTTGCTCAGTTTAATATTTACACTAAAGTTCAATGCCATGGTTCGAATAATGATGACTTATGAATGCCACTGCTAGCCTAACGTACAATGACAGTAAATTTTCCCGGCAACAAATGCTCATTATGCAATTGAATAGCTTTTCTCGCTTTGCGGTCAGAAATTCGAAATGAGAAGTAAAAGTATTGTCAAATTAACGAATGAAAAGTTTAATGAATTAATTAAACAAATAAGTAGCTAAGCAGTAGTTTCTTCTGAAACAAATTCTCTATCATCAGCGTTGATTTGTCCAAAAGCAAATTTCACGAAATTCTGTAACCAAGATATAGTATATCCCGTTCGACGTTCTATCGCATACAGGTGAACTTCAGAGCCACGCTTCAGAAGTCCGTTCACATGAGCCAAATGAAAATATTTATATATCCGCCCATATTAGTCTACATTCAAATATACTGGAAACAGTGACAGCTCAATGTCATGGAAACATGTACCGTCCGATTTATTAATGAGGTCTCGGAAGAAAACTATTTAGCCACGATTACAGTTCCGCTTCGATCTTTTAATGAAATAATCTTCCTATTGCAAGCTCAGCCGGGATTCGGCCTTAGAGCTGTGCTCAATGTGCAGAAATAATACGGTTGTAGAGGTAAACTATCAGTGATGGCCAAGTTAATCCTACCAGCGAGGGTGCTGTAGTAATTGACTTGGATTAATGGGCTTCAGATCGATGCTCGCCGCTTGCCTCTGCATGCAAGGGCCCGGCTTGCCTAAATGACCCTTACCTCCTGCTCAATAAACGCGACCAAAATACCTAGGTTTATTTTCAACCATAATTCTGAAGTGAGTTTTCCCATGATATATTAGAGTCACATATCGCAATTCTCAAAGAATAGAGAATATATTATCAATATTTTCATAAGCATCTTTAACGCTTATTTTTTGTCCAGATTTTCTCCTTTATATAATGCAAATCATAGTCTAGCTTCATTTGTTTTATTTTAAATTAGGTCGGGATATTCTTGTCGGTAAACTGATTTTTCTCTGATTTTCCTATTCATAGTAATATTGACAGGGTTTTCGATAGCTTTTATAGATACGTTCTTTCTCCTGCATTTCTCATGTACGAATCGGAACCTGCAGCTGATAGCCGAGCCAGGATCAGCTAGTAACCCGCTTACTGACTACAGCTCTTCTTAGGATCACAATGGGTGGCAAGGAACGCGCAGCGGCGAAATCGCTACCAATGCTTTCTATTCCCGTGAAATTCTTTTCTCTTAACACGTTGAGTGCAATGTAAAAATTTATGATGGTGATATTTCTTTATTGAATTATAAAAACTACGAAAAAATGAATTTTTTTAGCAGGACCTACAAATTTACTAGTAAATATTGAATTTTAGGCCTTTTTTGCTATTTATTGTCCACTGACTTGGCCATTTTTAGGCCATGTGGCAACCTTGGTGGGGCGTATCGCACTAAACGTGTGGAACCATTCCGCGGTCGCGTGCAAAAACTGACCAGATTGGTCGCCCATTCGGCCGGTTACGTTACGGTCGATTTGTCGTAGGCATGAATTAAATTTGTATTATGTAGTATACAGGAACACTACAGGGCTACTGACGGCCTCATAGTAAAAAAAATTCGCGAAATGTTTTTTCGGGAAATGATTGATTTCCCGAAAAAAAAATCGGGAAATGACCAGTGACAAACAGTGGAATAAGGGATGAGTTACACAATGAGGCCACTAGTGATGCTGTTGCCCGAGAAATGGGCACGAGACGAAGTTTTCATTTATGAATTAACTCGGTAATTTTAACATTGCCCAGCTTCCCAGCTACAAAGCTAATTGAAGAACGTTTATTTGTTGAACAACTAGGAAACCTTGGTCGGGCCTACAGAGGCCATATTTATAATTAACTTAAGTAAAATTCAACTCAATTAATTTCTTCTGTTTATTTGATTTTTGGATCTTGTTAAGAATAAGCACCTCAGTATGGCCTTGTTAAGAAAACACACCCTAGTATATCCCTGTTAATAAAATGCAATGTATTTTTTTACATTGAACTTTAATTCTTAAACAATATTTTTAAATAGACTTAATTTGTTGTATTATACATTCAATAAACCTAGTTAAGAATACACACCTCAGTAACGTCTGGGGTGCTTATTCTTAATAAGATCCCGATTTTTTCTTCTCTCAGATTTAGTGAAAATAGCGCTGAAAGTTTTTATAGCTAATTTGAATATAAAATGATATATCTAATCATCCCACAATTATAATTAATTCGCTCAATTATTGTTTCTATCGTATTTCCCTGTCTACGGAACGATATTTAGTTGAGAGATAAAATGTGTGATGAAGAAGAGAATTTCATATTTTTTTTGGTAAATGCATCAGTTCAAAGAAAACTTCTAATTAGGTCCACTACGCACGGCGATAAGGCTCAGTTGTACACATCGGGCATGAATTCCACTATCTTCTGGGCACCTGAATTCTACTTTGTTCAGGTCTCAGTTCCGCACATATACGTAGCAGCCTAACTTTGGCCCGCATCATCGAAGTTCGTCGGGCTGTTCGACAAGAAACTAAGTTTGAGGCTGAATAGAACAGCAGCTCTTAGATGGGCTGCAATTCGAAAAGAGATCAGACATTTAGTGGATCAGAGGAAGCGTTTCACTTTCAAAATCGCGTTTCTCGTTGCTTTTTATGCTTTAAGCTCAGAGTTTAAATTACTTGCGACATAAGATTAGTCTAATAACTCTAATTAGTAGTTAATCTTGATGTAACAATTAAAAAATGCTGGTAGAATTAAAAAAAATGGTTAAATGACATCGTTAGTTACGAGATTTTAGGTGATGTACTACATTTTTCAATCAGACAAAATTAAATGAAATATGTTGCTAGCCAATCACATGTAAAACTTATAGCCTCCAGTCATATCAGTTAATTATTTGAAAGCATTGCTGCGTGTGAGCAATATCATCATGACCCCAGTCATTAATTGTCTGGACTTCATATTTTCAAAAGCTCGTGTCTCTTATTGACTGATTTGATTATTCGTCAAGCTGAATGTCACATCTTATGTAGCTGAAAATGTATTTTTCAATGACTTTCTTAAAGGTGCGAAAATTTGTTATTACAGTTTATATAATTCAATCATTTCGCATATACAAGAAATTTAACACAAACGTAGAAACCTTTGTGATTTAGCTCGAAATAAAATTTCAGTTCGCATGAAGCAGTCGAAATATAGAGAAACATGTGTATTATACAACTATTATTATAAGCTTTATTCCTGTGAAAATGCGATAGCAAATAGCGTGAACACTTCGCGGCCAATAGTGAATAAACTCATTTTACTGGTTAATTATCCTTCTTTATCTGTTAACGATTGAAATGATGAACAAATCCTGGGTTCATTAGCAAGCCAGAAATTAAATTCCGTCCTCACATGATGCGAGGACGTTTTTGATGTGTTTTTGTTTCTACGAAATTATTCAATTATGATATTAAATGACATTTTTAAAAGTCGTTTTATCTGTGTGAAAATACTTCTTGAGTTTCGTTGAAAACAATTTAATTGAAACTTTAATTGCAACAATTAATTGGAACGTTAATAATGAATTGAGCTGAAGTTGTGCACCGATGAGTGCAACAAACTCGCGCGCTGAGTTTTGAAGATAAGGTTTACCCAAGAGCAAAGCTACGACTTGCAAGAGCCGCACCTGTTCAACTCCCGTGTCTGGGACAACTTAACTTCCACATTACACACGAATGCTGGTCTCGGCTGAGACGTGGGTCCTAATTGACTTGGCGAGACCTCCAAACCGGAACAATTAAGCTTCTGTTGCCTTAATTACATGCCCGAGAATCTGTAGAATTACAATGGCATGTCAGGAGACTCTTACGGATTAGATGTTGCTCGTAGATACGCGTGGTTAGCCGTGGAGTCGATTGTAAACACGATGAGTGGTATTGTCTGTAGTTGCTGAATTCATTATTGATCTTTGATCTTTATTGATAAGATATTTTGAACAATATGTGCAATTTGGTTAAAATTGCTCATTCAATATCCTACCGCAATTTTCTTAAGTTCTTGACGCTAATCTTTCAAATTTTCAGGTGAAAATTTATTCAGTACATCGAAATAATTACAATTACAAAATAATATTAAGCAAATTAACGAAAGCATTTTTAATATAAGTAAAGAACGTATTTTGTACATTGACACTCTACACTTCTAACGTGTTTAAATTGTTGATAGTTTTTGCACGTTGAGCGGAGGCGTTATGTTATTAGAGGCTTGACCTAGGCGACCAAATGGTCAGAAGCCGACCTGAGACTGGTCAGGAAGCCTTCACCTTAAGGAATGGCGTTAAAATTCACTTTGCGTTGGAAGCCGGCAGTAAAGTGAAGTTTTTACGAGCCGTTTATGCAGTTGCGGATGAATACTGCAGCGGACGGGCTTCATCAGTGAAGAAACAGCTGGAGATCAGGAGCCCTTACTTCACTATTGCATCGGGTGGACACTTGGTAGCTTTAGTCTACGTTGTGACATATTTATTAATTTTAGAATCCATTTGCTTATCCAAATTTATTGTAGTATCCATTTGCTTCCCCAAATTTATTTTTTGTGTTGTGATTTTCTAACTTGTTTAGTAAAATTTATGATTTCTTAGAGAATGTCATGAGAATTTTTATGTTTACTCCGATTGTACCAGAGATGTAACTTAATAATTATGTTCCGTTTGACATGTTAATGGTTTTGCGGAAACTTCAATTTATACTAAGCGAGTTTCTCGAAGACTATTCCTCGACACAAAATTTTGTGTCGAGGAATCACATGGAGTTTTATGGCCTAACATTATTTTTAGTATCGAATAAGTTTTCAAGTGATCTTTTGAAATAACACCTGCAGTTCAATGAAGATGCGCACATCTTGTTATCAAAATATGAACACATTTTCTTCTAGAAATCTTATGAGTAAAAAATCAATGAGTTGTGCTGGTTACACCGTTGCCTCCGTACCTCTGTCACATTGTCCACCTTTTTGGTGTGATTTATTACGAAATGTTTAATCATAATATTACATGACATTTTTAAAAGTGGTTGCTTCTGTCTGAAAATATTTCTTGAGTTTAGTTGAAACCAATTTACGTTAATAATGAAACGAGGCTAAAGTTGTGTAACTCGCAACGACCGAGAGGAAATACAATTATCGTTTAACTCTAACGGTTAACTTACCCGACGTGGTTCGGGTTTTCTGTCCCAACAAATCTTCCGAGTCTCGCGTGTATCCCAGAACAGCAAAGAAAGACGATAGGCATAGGCAAAGAATGTCATACTTTGCGTTAGCACTTCATAACGGTAGGCCTTAGCTCTCAAGTCAAATATTGGTCTATCAGAGATGGATGATCTGGTAACGGAATTTAAACCACAAATGTGTTCGAAATTAGTTTTACATAATTGTTACATTAATTCTATCGTAACAATGATCTATTAATGTAATAAAACTTACAATCTTTCTTACACGTTATTACGTCCAAGACCGCGGAAAATTTATTCGCAAACAGATTTTGAATTTAAAAAATGCATAATCCAAGAAAAACATATGTTTATTCGTTGACTTATTTTGAAAATACCAAAAAAGCGCTCAACTGCTTGGATGCTATTCGTCATTGACAAGGGGATTGCATTCCTCCAAACCAAACCACCCATCAACTTTCTCACGTTCGATTTTCATGCCTCTCAGACATCCAATTTATTTCAAGGCGCCTCCGTGGTTCAAGTCTATTCAATACTGAGATATTCCTCAGCAGCACGAGTGGCCGTCTTGCTCTGAGATCCGAAGGCGGTTTAACTTGCTTCCGCATTCGTTAGCGGCAATGCGCAGTCCCTTGCGTGACTTAATTTTTGACCGCGGAGCCCAAGAAAATTTAAGGAAAAGATCTGGGGTACTCGACGACGGTAACTTTTATTAACTTCTGCAGGTCAGCGACGTTACCAACCTCGCCTCCAAGAAATTTCTAATTTCTTGACATTTGTCATTGAACGAAATTCATGAAACTATGGAACTGGGTTCAATGCGAAAATGCTTGAGTGAATAAAGAAATTAAGACACATTTTTCAATGAGCAATGCATCACCCTTGTACTTCGAATCAAGTGTATAAAGGTTAAAACTTTCCACTTGATGGAAGCGGAACAATTATAAATTTTAATTAATTTTATAAAATTTAATTTAAAGTATATGTTAACCAATAAATAAGTCGCACTTGTCTCATTTAGATATATTTTGGGTTGAAGATGATTTCATGATTAAGCTTAATGATCTTGTCACATTTGATGAACATGGTTATTTTATTTTACGTGGTTACTGTATTTTTTGTGGAACATACCTACACTTTTTTTGCGCGATTTCAATGTTGCCGTGACAGCCATCATATGAAGCCAATTAGAAGTCGAGAAAAGTTAGAACATACAAGTGTTTGAAATGTCAGGAACGATTTTATGATTGCATCGTCTACCTAATTTTTATGAGAAAAACATGTAAATCAAATTTTCCCAACGACTACATATACGTTCACTTATGTACCTTATAATGACGCAAGTAAACACAGCAAACTCGTATAGTATATTCATCGAATTACATTTTCTACATGTTTTGCTATGTAACTTGAGTTCTGCGAGACACGAGATGTTTTTGCGCACTTCTTTCATTTTGAGAACCCTTTCATTTTTATGTTCAGTCGCCAAGTGCAGCGAAGCATGACGGAAAAACATGAAAATCTGTCGCGTTCTTTGGAAAACTCCTGAGGAAGAGTGGGGGAACAAGCTTGCTTTTCCGGGCTGTTGGGGCAGAGTGGAAGCTTCAGGGGAAAAAATCTTCGGGGTTTAAAATTAAATTCTGGCGCCGTCTTTAAATTAATTTGATTGATATTCTAGTTTATAATGTTTTTAGAAGTACAGATTTGAAAAAAGTGGCTAATTTTTTAAAGCCGCACAAATTTTCTCCTCTATTCCGAAAAATATTACTTAAAACTTTTGTATGAGCAGGACCTTCATCAAATAAAAAGTAATTATTTTTGAGAATGTGATGATTTTACCCCCATTACTTTAAGCATCGTAATTGTCGAAAAAATTGATAATACTTTATGCAGGCGCCTATCCAGAAATTTTCTCGAACATCGAACATGTGTTCATTTAAACTGCCATTGTTTGTTGTTAAGGCTATATCATTTACTTGCAAGATCCCACATTCATCAATGACCCGATATAAACATAAATTATACACACATAATTCTATAAAGATTTATTTTAATATGATCAAATTATAAATTTTCAACCTATGGCAACCAAATAATTTTTGAGATAATCAAGGTTATTTCTTTAGCACCAGCAAATGACTAGATTAGGAAGTAAACAAATGCAACTTAATTGATGTAACCACTTATCAGTTATTCTGTTGATATTAAATTATTTACATCCATGAAGTATATTTTCTCCATTTTTAACGGAATTGCAGAATACAAAATTTCATCATCATCGGCAATAATGCGTTTTCATACAATTATGATTTTATAAAATGTTTCCACTTTATTTTCTGACGTAGATGTAAAAATTTTGTCTACATTAGCTTCTTCTAAATATTTTAAAAGCTACTAAAACTTTTGTATCAATAATACATATTGTCAAGCAGGCTTTCCTGTCCTCAAAGCGAAAAGCTTGAAGTATTTTTTTTTAATTCCGTAAACATTAATTTATTTGCATCCGAGTTTGATGGATCTAGTTTTAAATACTCTAGTATAGTTTATCAAGATCCGGATGTTTATTATTGCATTAAAACTTGGATTGCCCATTTTTTGCATGCATAACTGTTCAGTTTAAGTGCAGGAATATAGTAGATATTGTGAAAAATATTGCGTGTAAATGCGCAAGTATGAGAAAAAATTAGTTTACAGTTCTCAAGTTCTTCAAATATCCTTCCTACTCTCAGTATTTTGAACCACAAGTTTTTCGTGAAAAATGAAGCTTCTGGCAGAAAAATCCTGCTTTGAATTTTTCTTCATTATAACTTTACACGTAGCAGTCCCTCGGTGGCCTGGAAATTTTGCTGCATCTTGAACCAGAGTTATAAATTAAGATTTATTTTGCTTGAGAATGACCGATGTTGCATTCAAGTTACGAGCGTTCATCGGCAGTCATGTGAAACGTTCGTAGCGTTCGTGTACCGAGCACAATATACGGAACTGAACAGAATGTTTATGCCCTGCCTTGGGAGTCTGAACAGAAGCTTCATATATCTCACTCGAAACCTGCATGCCTATTTGCGTGAAATCTAGATGTAATATTTTCAAACGGTATTGAATACAAGAAATAAAGATTTGTCTTCATGATTTTTTTTAATTGTGAAACAAAAACAAACGACCAATGACCTTTGCAGCAATTTTTTAATTCTCCAGTAGGAACAATTTCTCCAGTAAGAACATTTCTGATCATATGTCTTTTTTTGTGAATGAATATGTTTCTTCAAGTTCCGTAACGCTAAGCTCTTATTCATAGTCAGATTTGCTTCACACTTGATTGTTCCAATACATCGTGAATAATTCTGCTCAACTATAAATGAGAAAAGACAATTCTCGTTATTGCTACACAATGATTCCAAGAATTTATTGGTAACTCTGTAAATTTATAAATTATTCGCTATGTAATTGCAAATTATTTTCATTATCATTTCCCTCTAGCATGAATTTTCACGTAAGATGAGTCATGGGAGAGGAGAGACTGCGCCTCAACACTTTTGACTATAATAGTGTTGATAGGCGAAAATTGAAATTAGTGTTGTAAATTAACACTAATAGTGTTGATACACTATTGACTAATATTGGTCCACGCCACGAGGTTCTTTTCATTAATGCATGGACAAGAACCGGTTATATATGTGATTATTTAGCAAAAGGTTTTAAAAATTATAGTTTATAATTGTTATAGTTTGCCATTTTGATAAATTGACCGATTGTGTTAACCGATTCACTAATAGTGAATCAACACTAATAGTATTAACCGATTCACTAATAGTGAATCAACACTAATAGTTTAACCGATTCACTAATAGTGAATCAACACTAATAGTGTAGATAGACACTATAAAAAAATCAACACTATTGACTAATGTCGGTCCACGCCACGAGGTTATTTTCATGAATGCATAGACAGTAACCGGTTATATTAGTGATTATTTAGCAAAAGGTTATAAAAATGCTAGTTTATAACTGTTATAGTTTGCCATTTTGATAAACTGATCGTTGGCAATTTCTTGGCACCGCCTTATGAAAAATCTTCAGTAAGTCTATAATTTGTTATAAAACCAAAGTGCCTACAAAATTTTTTTCAAATCATATAATGAATGAAGTATATGTGAAATTTATTTAATGTATCGTAAAGATGCATAGGATATAAGAAGCATCGGGAAGCAACAATAGACACTTAAAAGAATTAAATATAGTTTCAGTTAAAAGAATTTTTAATAATTATTGATTGTTAGACACTTGAACTAACCAAAATGTAAACAATTTGATCTATTTTGTTTCAAACAGAAGCTTCTTGGACTTTGTTAGACCAACAGCAGATAACCTGAGACTAAAAAATATTTCTAACGCGCACGCCCAAATAAAAAACGCAGCCAATAGACACAAAATGACGCTCACAATAAATTTTTCCGGCGAAAAATTATCATAACAACATAAATTACAGATAAAATCTCTGCATGTTAATCTTCAATGAAAATGGCATGGAAAAAGCTGCTGAATTTTTTTTCTCCGATAACGGATAAGAGCAATTGAGTAAAACACCCTGACCTATACTTAAAAAAAAAGTTAAGAGATCGTAAGTTCATCAGCCAATCATTGACAGCCTTCCAAGTAAATTCCACCAATCATAGACAAGCAAATAGAGCGTGAGTACTTACGTTCACTTAGCGAGTTCTGAAAGTATTGCCCCTGATGGAGTTGTCATAGAGGTTCAGTTCATTACTCTGCGGAAATATAATGGATTCTCACCTTTATCGTACATCCTGAGTACTGTGTAACAAATCAAGTTCTTTTTGCTTCATTTGTTTGGTAGATGTTGATGCGGTTACGCAAATGTATGTGGTACGCAATTGGAAGTTTGATGTTAGGTCCTCGGCATGCTTCTAGATTCGCTAACGTTCAAAAATGTTGAGCGAGTGGCGATATTGTCAGTAAATTTTATTAATCATGCGACTGTGAAATTTTGGAATAATATTTGTATATTCTACTGTAATATTTTGTATATTGTACGTAGGCCTTAACTATGATTTTAGGTTACTGGTTAAGACGAAACAGTGAAAAATGCTGCCTCTGACCTTAAATTTTATTTGCGACAGTGGATCTAACCTTACAAATGTTCTCTCTTTTCTTACAGAGAAGCCCTCGTGATTTCCCCGGTTGAGTCATCAATTTGGATTCACGTAATACTGAATTTGATATAGCAACCTTGTAATACGTAATTATTTTCAGACTTCAACTAAATACAAATAAAAAATAATGAAGATTTTTTTTTCAAGAAGCATTTCTTGCAGAACTCACTCTAAAAAATTCGACGTAGTTTATTACTGTGCCATCTGCTCTTTGGTAGACTTTGTCGGGAATTACGCAGACTGAACGACCCGTGAAGTCGGATCCCCTGCGGCAAACGATTTACAGCAATAATAACTCTACGCTTATTGAATTAAAATAGCAGAATAGGAAGGACATTTGTAAATGGCATCAAAATGACCGTAAGCGATAAACGTAGTGACCATCAGATTATAAAAAAGCGCGTTTATTGAGCAGGTTGACGTTCGATTAGTTGACTTTCCCCGAATTTGAAATTAACCTTGATTCGCACCGAATTTTTATGTAACTCATCTGAGATATTAAAGACTTATGAGGTCATGGAAATAAATGGTGAGTAATAGTTTTTGCGAACAAGCAATGTTCTACAGATTAGGATGCGAATTAAGATCCAGAGTAGGGGCAACATGGGACAGAAGTAATTGAAACAATTAGTTGAGACTTGAGACTACCAAAAAAGTAGGTAAGATACTTTAATCACTTCACAATATATTGCTTAACAAGACCAATAGGGAAATACGCGGATAGAAATACGTCATAAACAGCAAGTGATAAATTCAACGTCAGCGAGATATTCTTATCTTAACACCTGTCCTAAAGATTACTGCATGTCATGTTTGTGACTTACGTCGATATTGGCAATCAAATACTTAATAATTTTTTAGTCGATAGTTACGTAAGCATGAGACGAAGAAAAAAGGTATCAAGGCAGCACTATTTGCCCATCTAATGCCGGGGAAATATACGTGTAATGGGTACTGCCATTGGGGCAGATGTGTTGAACGAATGTTGGCATCCATCCTATATCTTACAAAATATTTCCCTCGAACCGTTCCATAAAAATACAGCTATCGGGCACTTCTGGGCTCCTGTTGCTGGAGGGAAGACTTAGTAAAGAGTCCAGCCAACGAAGGCTGAAACGTCCTGCTGTGTTGGGATTCTGTTTTTGGAGGGAAGACTTACGAAGAGTCAAGACATCGAAAGCTGAAACGTCCTGCTATGTTGGGATTCTGTTTTTGGAGGGAAGACTTACGAAGAGTCAAGACATCGAAAGCTGAAACGTCCTGCTGTGTTGGGATTCTGTTTCTGGAGGGAAGACTTACGAAGAGTCAAG